>NC_088831.1:43720075-44117575 GCF_904066995.2 Poecilia reticulata
GTAAATTGCCGACAGCTGACGTAAACTGCTTGTGTTTCTGAAATCGATTGTTTGAAAGGCTAATAAATAAATTCATGAACACAAAAACGAAGGTCGTATTTATATCTATATTTAGTTCGTTTTAGCTAACTTAAGTTAACTAAAACTTGAGTTAATTAACTACCTTTTCATTTCAGTTATTGTTTTTTCAGTTTTAGTTAATCATAATAAGTTTGGTTGTGACGTTATGTGAGTTTGGGTTTGTGCAGAGCTGGAGTTGGTTGTGAGTTTCTGAAACTTATTGGACTCATTTCTTGATTTGGGTAATTTATGCTGATTTTTTTCTTCTTTCAAACCAAAACTTGTTGTTTGTCTTCGTCTTCCTGACGTATAGAAGAGAAAGCAGCCAATATGAGCAGCTTTTTATGGAAATGTGTTGTTTTCACAGTGGAGGATCCTGAGCAGATGGTTCATTTCCATCAGATTTACAAAAGAAAAGAAGAAGAACCAGAAGCGGTCAGCAGTTTCTTACGCACGCTTCGGTGAAGCTACATTTAATGGCCGGACGATCCATTTAATGGGACCACTGCGTTAGCACAGCGGAGGAATTGATCTATTGAGCGAAGTCTGTCAGATACCAGTTGGATAAGTGGCAATATTCCCAGTTTCAGTTCATTACGTCCAGGTTTTTCCAGTGCACGTAATATGTCACTGACCCAAAGAATTGAAAAACAATCTAGCTGGTGGTAAATTGGACAGTCAGTTGGACATTTGTCTCCACTGTATTCATAAATCTATACGCTGTTTCATTACGGTTAGCTGTGGTTAGCAGCTTTGGGATCCATATGTTGCTTTTAGAGTCAGGGAAGTGATGATAAGCCCAACAAGATTTATAATTTTTAAGATTTTTTTCATACTTACTGAACCGTTTATGTTCACAGGTTTTTCTGTGGAAGGTAAATCCAAATTATTTGTGGAGAATTTGCATATTTGGTAGCAAAAATGCAGCTTGGGAAGCTAAAATACCTAGCTTAAATGCTACTTCACATGCTATTGGCTGGCGTTTTTGCAAAGTAGCCAATCCGAAAGCGCTCTTCATATTCCTTGGCTGTACCGTTAAAATCAGAAACAAAGAAGACCGTAGCTGTTAGCTTCTGTTGGAGTGCTAAGATGGTTTCCACCGAGTGTTTTGATGGATATTTGGTGTTTAAACTGTTAAAACACAAAGAAAATGTCAAAAAATATAGAATTTTTAAATTCCATTAAATGGACGCAATAAAAATAACGTGAATAAGTTTGTACAGGTGATAAATCATTAAAAAACATGCAATGACGTCATACTCCAGCTACTTCCTGTCGGGTTTTTTGTTGTTTCTGCCAGTAGCAACATGCAGTTACTGATCATGTGGTTCGTTTGATGCAAAAAAAGTTTTTCCGTCAGAGTTTTGCAAAATTAATTTCAATACGGCCAAAAAAGAAGTGTTTTTTTCAAAATTTCCTCGTGTCCATTAGAAACGCAGCTAGTGATTTATAAATTAACTACAGTAGTTTACCGTCTAGTTTACATGGAGCCATTTTATACATCTGGTTCCGTGGTTTTAGTCAGAGCTTCAGCAGCAGCGGTCGACAGCCGTTACATTTAACTGGTAAAATTAAATTATCGCGATGTAGTGATGCACAAAATAAAAGTCAGCAGTTTACACATTAAAGAAAACCAAAAATTGATGTTAGCCAATAATAGGTATGACATTAAGCTTAATATATCTAGAACAGAGGAGTCCAAACTGCAGGTCGGGGGCCATTTGTGGCCCTTGGGATGATATTTTTCTGACCTCCAACTGGAGTTCAACAAAATACAAGTTTGTTTATTTTACTTTTTGTTTTAATCACAGTAAAATTATTCCAGACATAATTTTTCACAATGGAAAATGTTAAGTACAACACAAATATTTGTATTTTAATGATCCAAGGTTTTATAGTGAGTAGAAATAATTTTATCCTGAGACTTTGCTGGACCAAAATTAGCTAAAAATATCAACTGATCTGAAAGAAACTGACCCAAAATCTTGTTCTTATAACTGAGAATAAATCATTTAACTTAAAAGATTTAACTTAAAAGAATCTGAAAACGATAATTTTTTTATTTTAATTCAGCATTGGTGTGAAATCCTTTTTAATAAAACTGTATTTTCTTGTTTTTAAAGTAATTTTGAATGGACAATTATTGCATGTAACATAAAGTTTTGTCACCGATGATCTCGGATGCATGGCTACATGGTAGCAGCTATCCTGTTGAATTCATTTAAACCTTAATAGATTTACAGTAATTTTACTCCTTTGCCTCCTTTCTGACCTTTCTGGTCCTGAACTTGTTGCGCAGCTCCATATAAAAGCCATGAGAGAGGTCACAAAAGGATGTTTCACCACTGTGGTTGTTCTGCCTTCATTACTAATTCATCGTGCTTCATTATTGATCAGCGCGATGCTTAAAACACCAAAGCAGGACTTCTTGATCTCCAGGTAGATGGAGCTGCATTTGGCTGACATCGTCTCTCTTTTAGACCAGAAAGTGCTTCTCCTGCCGTCTTAATTGTTCACATATAAACATTACCTGCTCAATATTTGATGTTTGGCAGCTTGTTTTCGTTAATTATTCAGGCGACTGTAATCTCCTCCTGGAGCGGCAGGAAGTATAGGCTTTCCTGGCGGCCATGTTCAGGTGTTATTTGCAGGAAGATGACATAATCGCCATCAAACCCGTACAGTTCATGTTTAATAAAACGTTTGTCTGTTTTTGCTAAAACGATTCCCAGCAGAACAAACGAGATTTTAAATTACAGCAACTGAAAAATAAAAAGTGCTGACAGCTAACAGGAGGTGCAGCAGAAATGTTATCAAGATGTTTTTGTAAGAGTTACTTTAGTAACTTTTTTGAAAAAAAAAAACAAACATTTTTACTCAGTATTTTTATGGGTTATTTTATTTTGAAGTATTTTCTACTTGAGTAAAATTTCTGGATTTTCTTCCCACTGAATGAAAAACAAACATGTTTTAATTCAAAAATTCAGTAACTTAGTACTTTAGTAGACTTTTTACCAAATACGTTTTTACTTTTACTTGAGTTAAAGTATGAATCAGTGGTGCTTCTCTTACTTGAATTATATTTTTCTTTTTTACCCGCCTCTGTTTTTTGTGTCATTTTTGTTTATTTAATATTAACCATAAAACCTAAACCTAAAGTGTTTTGATGAAAAACTGTCAGAAAGCTGATTTTATTCCTAATTAGGTTAAATTGTTGTGCACAGCTCAAGGGCAAATTGATTCCAGTTTGATTTAAAATGTAAATTAATTACAGCCATGAAGAAATTGGTTTCGAAGCAGCGTCCACATTTTCTCATAAGTTTGGTCTCAGCTTTATAGCATCTAAAATCCTGATTTATTTGCCTTTTTTACCCAGTTTAGCTTCCATGTGTGTAAAAAGTGTATAAAACTCTTTAAATTTGACTATAATCTATAATTGCAGCAACGATTTCACACTGAAGGTTTAGTTTAAAAAAAAAATCACCACCTTAGGAAATAATACAAATACTGGGATCCCAAACAGAATCTGTAAACTACTAAAGCCATTTGAATTTTATTCTTTTTACATATCAAAGATTTGAAAAAGATTTCATTTGTTGTTATTTTTTTACGTGTCTCACAAGTGGGGAATTACAGTTTTCACTAGAAAACTGGAATATAAACGTAAACATATCAAAACCTCTGAAATCATAATAATAATTACAACATCAAAGAAAAGTAGAGCTTAATACTAGACGTACATAGCGGCAAAGAAGACCAGAAATACCTGTAGCACAATGCTAATTGACATGCTATTGCTAACGTTTGCAAAGCAGCCGATCCAGGAGTACGGCTAAGGAAGACCTTAGCTGATGTTAGCTTCTGTGGCGCTAAAACTGTTTCCACTGTGTGTATTAATGCACAATAACTTATATTTTGTCTTTGAACTCTTGAAATAGACAGTTGCAAGCGTTTTTAGAGGGAGCTTAAAATGTTTCAGGTGATTTTAGCTACTACAACAAATTGCTTTGATTTATTATAAGGTGCATTCACACCAGCTCTGTTTAGTCTGCTTTAGTCCAACTCCGGTTCGTTTGGAAGGAGTGAATGCTGATCAAACCTAAAACCAAACCTGGTTTCGGTTCAGTTGAAGTGAACTGTGGTTCAGTTTGGATGCATATGTGAACACCAAGCGGACCAGAGTCCGCTCCAAAAACAAGAAGTGAACTACAGTGCAGGGCATTCTGGGTAAATACAACCAAAACAAACATGCTAGGCTAGCGTTAGCGGGAGAACTGACTCGAAATCCTCCAAGTGCTAAAATATGACACCATTTTTGTTGACATTTTGTTGTGCTCAGTGTCTTCAGAGGTTTTTGTGTCGTTTCCTTCTTGATGTAGCGCCCCCACAGGCCAGGAGGGGAACAGGTTTTTCAAAGGGTTTGGTTGGTTTGACTCAGAGCCACAGCAGCTGGAGATGGAGCAAACGTTTCAGTTTTGATCTCAAATTGAACCGACTCTACCGGATTATCAGGTGTGAACACACCTGTGATTAACGCCGCGGCTTTGCATGATTTTGTAAATTATGATAATTTAATGCAAAGTTGGCATTTTTAATGGACTTTCAATGCAACTTGTAGAGCAACTTTGCATTAAAAGTGTCATTATTTACCAAATGACACTTCATTACAACTGTCATAACCATTCATAAAGACTTCTTGTGTTCACGTCAGGTGTTATGTCATGTTTACGACAGTATCATGTCAGACTTATGCACACCCCTTCAAATAAAGTGTAACAGAAAGATGATCCCCTCTGGAACAAAGCGTGTGTCTGTGGCATCGATCAGATTGTTGGTTGATTTATTGGCTGAAATTTATGTCAGTTTTGACTCATGGAGCCGATTTGCTTAAAAAAAAACGTCCAGAGTTTCATATTTTCTGAGCATGAAGCTGTTTAACCGGCATGGACACTCCTCAGCTTCTTATCTCCGCATCAGGAACTTTAACCGGACGAGTCGTAACTGGAGTCCCGTCAGCCCCGTCTCTTTAAAACAAACACTGCGTCCTTATGCTGATTATCTAAACCTGTTGCATCATCAGCAGAAAGGTCACGCATCTGGAATCAGAGCCTCCGTAGCGAGTGTCACGTCGCCGTGACCTTTCGTTATGTTGCTAAGAAACAAGGGAAACTTAGGCGCTGTGGTAAACACCAACAGAACAGGCGAGGACCACCAGACGAGAGCAGAGCCGATTACAGTCCTCAAACATGCCTCCGGTAACAAACCTGCCAGATCTGAGGCGGACCAGACAAACTGTTGTCCAAACAGATGAAGCACAGACAAGCAGACGCTTTCTTTGATTCATCACTGAGATTCTGGATGAAGTTTTGACACGAATGGAGCTGCTGAACTTCTGACCTCCTGCTCCGGGAAGAAGATGCAATCTCTTGCAACATTTCCTTTATCTTTTTTTTTATATTTCATAGTCATGTGCTTGTTTTTTTTGTTGTTGTTTTTTTCCCACCCTAAACAATATGCAGAAAGCTTATGAGGCGCGGTAAAACATGCCGAGTTGGCTTGGGTTTCAAGTATCGATGTCTTCCAAACATATGCACAGCTGCCTCTGCAGGGACTCGAGAGTAAAGCTGCAGAAAGCAGAGAGATTGTTTTACGCTCAGAAACGTGATTGTGATGAACAGCTAACATGTTTGCATGTCTGGAAAAAGTGGTTGTGAGAAACGAAGGGACTGCAGACTCGGCAGGAAGGTTTATCGGAGCCGCTGTTCCTCCAGAGGGGGAGAGTTTTTCAACCGACCTGCACGGATTTCTAAAAACGAGCTCTGACATAAATATACAGACAGACACACAACTACAAATATGAAAGGGCAGAATTATGTTTTACAGGCATGTAGAGCCAAATTACAGCACAATCAAGCAACTATGTTAACCTCGGATGTCATAAAAATGCTAAAAATATCAAATATAACTTAGAAATGTTAATTCATAATTTAATGCCTTGAAATCGGGTCTCTGTCTCTTTAAAAAGTCCTGAAGTCAACCCAACATAGCTCCTCTATTAACCCCTTAACAACGTATCTCTGAGAAGTAGCTCCAGGTGTTTGCTAATTGCTAGGCTAGTCTGAAGGAGCTGAGTGGGGGGAGGAGCTCTGACTCGAAGGCGGAGCTAAGCCCACTCAGCCGTTTTTATGCAGCTGAACGGTTGCCATGGAGATTACAGGATTTCTGAAACATGAATAAAAGAATCAAAGAAGAACTCCAGGTTTGTTTTTGATGAGAGAATAACATTATAACAAGATATAAGGCTGGAAAAAGACGTTGTTTTCACACAATACTGCCGTTTTAATGATGCGTTTAATCAAAATACACATTTTTTACGGAGACGTAGATTTTCAGAGTTTTATGCCCCTGGTAAGGCACAGACCCACAGTCATGATGCTCAATTAGGCAAAGGTTGTTTAAAATCTCAACATTTCTGGGATTTTGTATAAATCCCAGAAATTATTTCCTGTTTTCTTATAAATTTGTTTTTATTTGTTGTCAGATCTTAAATTAAATTTTCTTTATTCCAAATAGATTAATCTAAACATTTCCTATTTTTTGGCATAGATTTACTCCTTGATGGCCAATTATCTTCTATTTTCTTATCCAAAATGGCCTTATTTGAGCCTTTATGTAAAACATACTAAATATAATTTAAAAAACTGTAACGCGGTTTTTATTGAAGCCTTCTTCCTGTTTGTCTGAGGAATCGTCGTTTTACGTCCTGAGAGATTTACGTGGCAGGAAACGCTCCTTTGTGGCCGCTTCTCAGAGACGGTACCTTTGTGTTTGTGCTGCAGACGAAGTGACTTCCTGCGTGTAAGTCATGATTGGATTGTTGTTCATAAGACGATGCGAGAGCCTCCAGCGGTAATGAATCCCTCGGCGGCTTTGTTTACGGTTTTCCTGTAGTTTTCAGGCAGAACATCTGGTTCTGGCTGCTGCAGACGGTTTAACGGCACTTTCTTCTTCTCCTCCTCCTCCTCCTTCTTCTTCTTCTTCTTCTTCTTCTTCTCCTTCTTCTCCTCCTCCTCCTCCTTCTCCTTCTCCTCCTTCTTCTTCTTCTTCTTCTTTTCTTCTTCTTTCATTTCAAAACACTTCAGTGTATTCACCTCTTGGAGAAACTGACATCATTATCAGACTTTTTATTTTATTTCTTGTCATATAGCACAGATTATGAACAATTTATACTTTGGCACAGAGTTGGTAATTAATTTGAGGCTTGATATTTACGATGCTCATTATTATTATTATTATAGGTTTTCTTGTCTTCACAGTTTATATTCATTTTGTTTATCTAATATAATTGTTTGATCTTTCGCACAGTAAACTGGCATCTTATGAAAACCATAAGATAGTTTTGATTACAAATGTCTGATAATTGTTGAGTTTTAAAGTGATATATTTGATGAAACAGAAAAAAGCATCGGGATTAAAACTGTTCACTTCAGGCTGAAACAGCAGAAAAGGAGACGACATTCCTGAGCTCCTCAAGTGTTTTACAGAAAACTGTCAGACCTACAGCAGTGATGCTAACATTTCCTCACAGCAGACATCTGTGGCTACGTTTTGATGCATAAATTATTTCTGCAGAGTGAAATATGCATTTTGTTTGTGGGAAAGTTGCAGATTGTCAGTTCCGCCACATTATAAACCTGGAAACTGGCAAAAAAGTTTGATTTAAATCGAGATTTTAGGAAAAACCACAAGAGATATCAAATAGCTGAATCATTTGAAGATAGTTTAACATTTTGTGATTTGTTTAAAAGTTGAATGGAGTTTCCAAGTTGAAGGAAGTAGACGTAATAAAAGGTCAAAGAGCAGAAAGTTTCTGCTGAATTTGTGGAATTCTGAAGAATTTCAATGAATTTCAATGGGGCTGAAATTCCGACGTTTCAAACTGAAGCGCTAAGCTCGTTATTTTGTTCTTGGTTATGTGTGCACATGTTTTCTCTTGTCCTGCTGAGGACTTGCTTTGCTGAAATAAATGAAACGAAACATGAAAACTCAGCAGGCTGTAGTTTTTGCAGTTTCTGTTTCCAGCAGCTGGGCTGAAGGGAATCAGATTTTTCCTGGGATTTTTTCCGCAGTGTGGCTGTCAGCGTGCCAGCTGCCTGACCGCCAGCCTCTCTGGCATCTTTTTATTTTTCATTCGCGGCTCTCAGCCCGCCTCATGTGGCCCTCTCCAGGCTGAGGGCCTCTTCGGCGCGTTGAGGCCTCTCATGTCGGCGCTCTTGGCTCCACGGCGGTATGTTTGAGCAGAGAAGTGACTCTGCCAAGCAGCAGGTTGGTTTGCAGCAGCCTGATGAGGCGGCGCCGTGCCAGAGAGGGCTTTTACGAGAGGAAAGGTGTATCGATTGGTGCGCTTCGTTTACAGAGGGTGATGTGCATGAGTGTCCATCATCATGAGACACGCAGCAGAGAGAGGAGGCTTTATGAAACATCTGGCTGCTGATTCTACAGCAGAGAACCAGAAATACACAAAATAATTACAATTACAAGAACAGAGTCAGACGAGAAGAAAGGACTAATAATACCAGAAAAAAGTTCAGTAGATATCAGAATAAAGCTGCTATAATACGAGAATAAAGTAAAACAAGAATGAAGTCAAAGTGTAACAAGAATAAAGTAATATTTAAAGACTAAAGTCATATTTTGAGTATAAAGTCATAATATTGCTAAAATACAGGAATAAAGTTATAATATTACCAGAATAAAGGTGTAAAGTCGTGAGTCTTCATAACTTTTCCTTTCGCCTTGTTAACAGAGAACGTTCCAAGCTACATTTCAAAATAAGAGCATCAGCTCTTATTTCGATGATATTAGGAGCTAATACCGCTAGCTGTGTTAGCTGTGTTAGCAGCTAACAGGAGCGATTTATTACAGATGTTTATAAGTAGAGAAAGTCAAATATAGATCAACAAAATCCATTTTGGTTACTGAAACTGACATATGTAGTTAAACAAACTATTAATGAAGTAATATAAATAAAAGAATCATTTTAAAAACAATGTTAGAGAAATGATTGCGTCCGTAACTCTTATGTTCCTGTTTATTTTCTCAAAGCGATCACCGCAGATGATTTCTGCAGACATTTCATCTGAAGTAAAAGCTGCGTTTTATGCAGAAACCGTAATGTTTGGTGAAAATCCGGCGTCTTCACGCCGCTCTTCCGGGTTACGGCGATTTTCCTGGAGGCGGCACCACATGAGCAGAGGACAAAACTCCCTCTGTTTGGCTGGAAACTTTACAAACCACCATCTCTGATCTGCAGACGCAGCTCGGAGTTGTAGCTGCGCGGCGGCTTCTCGGCTTCAAGCGGCTCCTGAACGGCGCATCATGAAAACTGGAGCTTCTTTTATCGTCTCATCAGCGCTGAGGAGTCTGGGAGCTGCTGCAGGTCACGGCTGGCGGCTCCTATGAGGTCAAGATCCTGAACTTACAAACACTGAAGGTTTCCTGCTGCGCTGCTGCCTGTGGAAACGTTCATGAGAGACAATATGTATGTAGAGCCACAAATAATTCAGCTTCAGAATGAGAACGAATAAAAATAAAACAAAACACACAAGATGTTATTATTTACATATATGGAGACAAAGCAGAAAATGTAAGTTCAACCTCTCTGCTTCCACTGTAAAACCCCTACACTGCAAAAACACAAAATCTTACCGAGTCATTTTGTTTTGTTTCTAGTGCAAATGTATTAGTAAACTTTAAAATAGCAAAACTAACGAGTAACTTTTCACTAATATATAAAAGCTTGTTTTTAGTCAATAGTTCCTTCATATTGATGATAACAGAGAAAGATTATTTCACTTATAACAAGATATTTTCCTCACATTATAAGTAAAATAATCTGCCAGTGAAACTACAATTTCTTCATCAATATCAAGGACGAGGGCTGGTAGAGCTGTTGCCTTGCAGCAAGAAGGTTCTGGGTTCGATTCCCGGTCTTTCTGCATGGAGTCTCCATGTTCTCCCTGTGCATGGTGGGTTTTCTCCAGGTACTCCGGTTTCCTCCCACAGTCCAAAAACATGACTGTCAGGTTAATTGGCCTCTCCAAATTGTCCCTAGGTGTGAGTGTGTGTGTGCATGGTTGTGTGTCTCTGTGTTGCCCTGCGACAGACTGGTGACCTGTCCAGGTGACCCCGCCTCTCGCCCGGTACACTAACTGATGAACCATCAACCCTCCTGACCCCACTGAGGGATAAGGGTGTTAGAAAATGGATGGATTTTAAGGACTTACTGATTTAAAACAAGTTTTTATATATTAGTGAAAAGTTACTTGTTAGTTTTGAATTCTTTAAAGTTTACTGATATATTTACACTAGAAACGGGACAGAAATACTTGATAGGATTTTGTGTTTTTACAGTGTAAAACGTAAACTAAAGATAAGGTGCACTTTAATGATCGCAGGATTGGGAAATTATTGATCAGATCCATTGATTTTCTGATCAGTATCAGTGTGAGCAGGACGTTTCACAGAAAAATGCCCCAAAAAATCAGTGATTATCTCAGGAAAGCATAAATCTCAGCATGTCAACGTTTTAAAAACAGGTTAAAGCTGCACTGAAGTGATGAACAAAAACAATAATACAGCAGAATAAGTTGATAAATAAAAATAAAACATCCCAACAGAAAAGTTTCAGGCCTCAGTTAAAAGTCATAAAGTCATTTAATCTGTCGACAGAGAGATTTTCCAGGCTGGTTTTCATCCAGTCTGAATTTTAACTCCACCGAATGATGAATCTGTTATTTGTGAGTTCAGATTTAATAAACTCCTTTCTGTCATACGGGAGCATTTTACTGCCTTTCTTAGTCCTTTCATGGAAAATTTAAAGACAACTTATGAACGTAACATTTTGAGGCCTTAATTTTAGATACACAAAGTTATGACTTTTCAAGGATGCACAGCCACTCCAGGTGTCTAAGTTTTGAGATTCAAGGCACAAGAGCAAAGATTCTGATAAAACTGAGCCAGAAAAAGACTTTCTGCTTCCCGTTTGTCTCAACATGTTTTAAATTGGCAATATTATGTTTTCTAGGCACATAAAAACATTTTATAACTCAATGAATCTGCGTTACCTTCAGTTGTTATAAAAATGCTGTATATATCAAAACAAATTTGACTTTGTAATTTAATGCCTTCAAATTGGGAAGTCATCCAACATGGCTCCTTATTTAACCCTTTAACAACATTTTTACCAGCTTTTCACTGAGAAGTAGCTTCTATAATGAGATCTATTGTCTGCTGGCTAGTCTGAAGGAACTGAAAGGGGGAGGAGCTAGGTACACCCAGGCGTTTTGCACAGCTGGATTGTTGCCATGGAGATTAAAAGATTTCCTAAACATACATGAAAGAATCGAGGCACATCAAGGGAATAACATTATAACCTGATTTAAAGCTACAACAAGTTGATTTTACATGATGCTGCCCCTTTAAATCTCATCCTGACTGGACTCTGAATAAATCCGACGTATTTCGGTTTAAAATCCTCCCGTACACTTTGGTAGCATCGCTAACATCAGGATCTGAGCCGGTTTTCTCTCTGATTGGACATCTGCCACTGAAACACAATCCTGACTAATGAGAGAAGAAGAGTTAACTTCCTGTCAACGCCGTCCTCTGTCTCTGGGAGACACGAGACGCAACAAACAGAAACGGCGAACAAAAGATGGAGGAGCGTCAGAGAAAACAGAAAAGCGGGAGCGGTTTTAATTTCCCCCGTTACGCTGCAGCTGAAAAGCAGCTCCTGACGTGTTCAGTCACATTTAATCTGAAACATATCAGATATTTTCTGCTGTTTGACGTCTGAATGCACAGATTATTTCATAAAGTTTGAGTTATATCATGTTCTCTGTCACTGCTGGTTAGGCAACAAGGAGGGCGAGTTTTATTTATTTATACATTAAAGCAAAATGGCTGGAGGCTTTTTCTGAAATAATACATGAACAAAAATAATTACCTAATAATAGGATTTAGTGGGAAAACAGGTTTCAGTCATTGTAATTAGAGGATGCAACGCATTAAGATACTTCGTTAACTGAAGAATAATAATCATATCCTGAGGTCAGCCAGGATTCACAGCTTTATTTCTGTTTCTCCTGCAGTCGTTTAGTTTCTAACCAACTTAGATCTGCAGAGCGGAAATGTCCGTGACGAACCAAAACAACGTCAGCCAGCCGATTGCTTTCTGTCAGCAAATGTTCTTCTGACCTGAAGTGTTTCATTAGTTTCCTTTCCACCAATAAACCTGTTTACAATCATAGAAATAAAAAATAAAATTAAAAATTTATACCCATTCATTTACCTTATAGTGATGATGTATGGAAGTTTCACCAATTCAAATGTAAGTTTTTATAAGAAAAATAAGAATAAAATTTAAGATGTAAATCACGACAGAAACGTATAAAAAAATGCTTGTATAAATATGTAAACTGTGATATTTCTGGGCTCTTTTTATGGCATGCCACAACACAGCAAGGAACCAGGCTAACTAACGTCACATCCATTTGAAGTGCACAACTTTTATTGTGGCAGTGGTTCTTAACCTGGTTCGATCGAACCCCAGGGGTTCGGTGAGTCGGTCTCAGGGGTTCGGCGGAGCCTCTGCCGCAGAGGTAAAGACACATTAACTTGTGTAAAGTCGTGATGACGCCCCACTTTGACATCACTTGCTGCAGAGGATCACGTTACATTGTTTAGCCAATCAGAGGATCACGTTACATTGCTTAGCCAATCAGAGGATCACGTTACATTGCTTAGCCAATCAGAGGATCACGTTACATTGCTTAGCCAATCAGAGGATCACGTTACATTGCTTAGCCAATCAGAGGATCACGTTACATTGCTTAGCCAATCAGAGGATCACGTTACATTGCTTAGCCAATCAGAGGATCACGTTACATTGTTTAGCCAATCAGAGGATCACGTTACATTGCTGAGCCAATCAGAGGATCACGTTACATTGCTTAGCCAATCAGAGGATCACGTTACATTGTTTAGCCAATCAGAGGATCACGTTACATTGCTTAGCTAATCAGAGGATCACGTTACATTGCTTAGCCAATCAGAGGATCGCGTTACATTGCTTAGCCAATCAGAGGATCACGTTACATTGCTTAGCCAATCAGAGCTGTGGAGGAGGCCTGATTGAAGGAGCTCCACTGTCAACATGGATTTGAACTTGTGTCTTTATTTACTTCAGCAAAGCTCACAGTTTTTACCAAATCCTGTAGCTTTCGGTGAACTTCTAAATCTGCTCCTTAGTCGCATCTTTTCGGGGTTGGTACTGCCTCTAGTGGTGTGGAGGTGGTAACACAACTAATATAATTTACTAAATCAGAATACCGCAAAGTCTTTATTATTATTATTAATTTTTCATTCTCTTAACAATGTAGAGCTAATCAAATGATCTAAACAAAACCTTAAAGTGGATCTAGTTTCTCCCGATGGCCAACCTGTTGAAACTGTGGCAAATTTTAAATACCTTGGGTCGTTCCTGGACAGTCAGCTCAACTTTGCTGAAAACACTGACTATATTTTGAAGAAATGTTCTCAGGGACTCTACCTTTTAAGAAGACTTGGTGATCTTGGGGTGACCCAACTGGACTCTAGAGTCAACTAGACTCTAGTTGGGCCACTCATATGTCTTGAATTTGGAAAAAAAAAGGGTTCAGTGAATGCGCATATGAATCTGATGGGTTCGGTACCTCAAAAAAGGTTAAGAACCACTGTATTGTGGTTTGTCAACTACTTCCACTAGATGGCGCTTTTTCACCAAAACATACTAAAAGAAGATACAGTTTAGTAAATATCTAAATATACACAATAATAAACAATGTTACAAGACAACAGTGTCGGCTCTTAAACATGGCATATAGCTCTCTAGCTAGCTAGCAAGCATTAGCAGCTTTTTGCTTCAAACGCGTCGAGTCAAAGATCTCAGTGATTGAAACTTCTGATTCAAACTTCTGTCTGATAGGTTTTTTTCGTGTGGGACTTTTTTATGTGAACATACAACATTAAATAACAAACTTGAGTTATTTAAAGCCAGCGTACGTTTTCTTTAATGAAGACATTTTAAGGCTTTTTAAGAATGGATGGACACCATGCTATTCAGTAGCATATATGCTACATACAACAATAACATGTTGCAAACTCTGGTTGTTTTTGGTGCATTTCTTCAGATGGCAACAGCAGCTGAGGGAGGAAGAGGAGAGTCTCGTATCATACGGTCACAATATGGTGATAGAGGTGATGTAGTACCCAGAAACTGTACTCAGGTAAAAGTAGAAATACTTCAGCATGTTTTAAGCAAGTAAAAGTAAAAAGTAGCCGTCCAAGAAATTACTCAAGAGTAAAAAAGAATTTGGTAAAAAGTTTACTCAAGTACTGAGTATCTGATCAAATTATCAATAATTTAATATTTAAAATTACATCATCAGAAGGACCAAAATATAAAGTTGAAAAGTTGAAATTTTGCTATTTTAAGGAACAAAATGACAATTATTCATATAAGTAACAAAAAAAAACAGATTCAGGCGAAATAAAATATTTCCAAATCATTTTTCTTTCAATAAAAAACATATTAAACTTTAAATCTGCAGGTGTGTGTCTGAGTCTGGTGGATTTTTGGTTAAAACATGTTTGAATTTCATTCAGGGCTGCACAGTGGTGCAGTTGGTAGAGCTGTTGCCTGGCAGCAAGAAGGTTCTGGGTTCGATTCCCGGCCTGGGGTCTTTCTGCATGGAGTTTGCATGTTCTCCCTGTGCGTGCGTGGGTTTTCTCCGGGTACTACGGTTTCCTCCCACAGTCCAAAAACATGACTGTCAGGTTAATTGGCCTCTCCAAATTGTCCATAGGTGTGAGTGTGTGTGTGCATGGTTGTGTGTCTCTGTGTTGCCCTGCGACAGACTGGCGACCTGTCCAGGGTGACCCCGCCTCTCGCCCGAAACGTTGGCTGGAGATGGGCACCAGCACCCCTCCCGACCCCACTGAGGGAAAAAGGGTTCAAGAAAATGGATGGATGGATGGATGAATTTCATTCAGTGGGAAGAAAATCCAGAAACTTTACTCAAGTAAGAGAAGAAATACTTTATGATAAAATTACTCGAGTTAAAGTAAAAATACCCCTAAAGTTAAATGTTTTCACTTAAGTTACTGAAGTAAATGTGCAGCTGTGGTTGTGTGTTGGTTCTGGTTCTGGTATCGGGTATCGGGTTTAGCTGGTGGCTCTAATCTGCCTGTAAATCTGTGCTGTTATCTTTCTCTCTGCATCATGATGGAGGAGCAACGTCTCTCCAGCTTCATCCTCAAAAACCCGAAACGTCGAGTCTGCATCAGCTGGACGATGCTTTAAAAATAACCTCGGCTCTCCTATTTTAAATCAGAAATGAAGGACATGCCTCTGCCCCGAACAAAGACGTTTCCATCTCCTGTCAGCTGGAATCTGTCTGAATGTAAACCACTTTGCTTTCTAAATGGCTTCATGTACATAGGGGCGGCTTCTTGTAAGCAATCATTCCAGGTAGACAAATCGCCCTGAGCTGAGTGTCTCCTGCTCGTATGACTGTGATTTGATTCGGAATGTCATTTGAGATTCATAACACGGCCTGAATTGGATCATGTCCCAGCACCGTGCCCTGAGAGTCCGCCAGCATTCAAACAAGCAACTTAAAGAAACGCAGGAAAATAATGCAGTAGTAGCTCTCCAAAAGCAACCCAAAAACATCCTTAGGGTTGTTATTTTAGTGACACAATTAAATACAATGAGTTGAAATACAAATGTAGTATTTGTAATAATGTAACTGTTTCAGTAATTTATGAAATACAAAAGTAAATGAATGATTAAATTAGTAGTTAAAATTAAATGTACAATATGTATATAAGCATGTATAATAATTTCAGTATTATATTATTTCAAATATTTCAGCATATATTTAAATATTTCAGAATATTGTGTTTAAGTATGATGGTGTATTAGGTCCATATTACAACAATGAAGCAAAACACGAGAATAAAGTTATAAAATTAAGAATAAAGTCATAATATTACGAGATTAAAGTCGTATAAGAGTTGAAACAATATAAAAGTATAGTCATATTATGAATATAGTTTTATGGCTTTATGCCCATAATATTTCGAATTTATTCTCGTATTTTTTATTAATTTTTTTAGAATGGCCATAATACTCAGTTATATTTAGGCCACCCCACCGGGGTTGTAACGATTATTGTGAATGATTCGAGTACCTCGATTATTAAAATTCCTCGAGTCAAATTATCTCCCTGGCAGCTTCGTTAAATTATATTGTTTTTTTTAGCTCACCGTGTTCCAGCCGGGTGATTATTTTTGTGGCACCACGCTCTCACTTCCGGCTATGAGTGACGAATGCTAAGTGCTGCTAGCATAACATGTCCAGTTGTCAAGTTCGATCCGGTGCATCCTGGTGGATTTCATTGATTGATAACAATCTTCGGGTTTTAATCGTTTTTCGGTGTATCAATAGACATCTTTAAAATAACTGGCGCGATGGACGGAACACCTTTCTCCACCGGTGTTCTGACTATTTGTGCTACCCAACAATCCGTCCTACTTCGTGGTAATGCGCATGCGCACAGCGATGCTCGGCGCGAAAGGCGTAGAGCGCGGTAGGTGATTTATACAGGTGAAACAGAGACGGAACGGCTACGGAAGCCGATGGTTAGCTTCAATATGGCTTTATAAACCACTGGAAAATAAATTTCATATCATGCCGGTCACAACAAATACGTGGCAGAGCGCAGTGTGGCGGTTCAATGTTTTTCTGTCCCGTTGCTAACATGGACACAAAAGCTACAAATGGCTTGGCGAAGTGAGAGTTAATCTGTTGAACTGACTGAAGATGAATACATAAACTAGAGATTAGACATTTTTATAAGTGTCTTTGTGAACCTGCTGCTTTTTATTATTAAACCGAATATAACTCAGCTTTTTGTACACATTTTGTCCAGATTAATTTAAAGATTGAACTACTATTGTAAGAAGTTAATTTTCTAAACTACAGAAAAGTAATTGTTAGGGAAGCACAAATATGAACAACTGGGCTGATGTTGGTCTCCAATATTAATACTGCTGTTAATTCAGTATTTACCAGTATTTTGTTTTATGACATTTTTTAAATTTACTTTATTGATTAACTGTCAAAATAATTGATAGATTAATAAAATTATCGTTTACAACAGCCCTACACATCTTGTCATCAGTTAGCGGGTCAGGCTAACTCTGTTGTAGATTGATCTGCAGTAAAACTGTTGTTCAGATTAACCAATCAGGTTCAGGCTTATTGGTTAATCAGACCAGAACCAGAAGTCCAGAGACGTCAGGACGGTTGATAAAACAACAGCAGATGTTAAATAAATATTTAGTGCTAAACTGTTCAGAGATTTATAAGCTGACAGAAATATTTTAAAGTTTATTCTCTAACCTGTGAAAACACTGTTACAATAATCAATGCGATAAACGCATGGATGAGTTTCTCTAGATCTAGCTGAAACGTTAGTCCTGTTAATGTTCTTCAGGTGACAGAAGGCCGACTTTCTAACTGTCTTTATGTGACTCTGAAGGTTCAGCTCTGATCTCTAATCTCTGGCTGTAATAACTGAATCTGGGCTGACTCTAGATGGTTCCTCTTTGGGTCCGAAGATAATAACTTCAGGTTTTATGTCTGTTTTTGTCTTCCTGTGCTCCAGGTTTTGATGACCGGGACACAGACCTGTTCTTGTGCGACACCAACACCTGCAAGTTTGACGGGGAGTGCCTAAGAATTGGGAATATGGTGACGTGCATTTGTGACTTTAAGGTAAGAAGATAATCTGGTTCCAGATTGTAAATAAGTTCTTACATCTGCTGGTTGGAGAATTGGTGACTGTTTTTCATTATCTGTGTTGTGCATCATTGTCGGTAGCATAATGTTGTGGAAAAAGGCATCAGATTTCAATATAAAGGACTTTAAATGTTTTATTTTGTTTCCAGACTGGTTGATTGAAGTGATGAAAGATGTGAATTATGCATAAGGTTTTCTTTTGCATGCGGGTAATGGTCGATTTATGTTTTGGATGTTTGTATTTTGATCTTGTTTGGCTCTTTTGCTTTGTTTTTATAACTGGAATCAGAATTTAGTTTGAGTTTGAGATGTTTAGGGTGACACACATGCTTCATGTTTACCTCCAGAAGAGAGAAACCGTCAGTACAGACGGAAACTCGTTGCTCCTGGAGCAGCTGAACTACAGATGATTGACAGCTTGACGTTAATCCAGCAGCTGTCAAAGATGGCTGACCTAGCGCTACACTGCGGTCATGGCTCTTCCTCACCTCCACAGCAGAAAAATACCAATGAAATGCACTTGGAATTAATTTTCTCAACATTTTGCACCTTTTCTTGCTAACAGGACTAGCTATTAGCATCTGTTTTTAATTGGTTGGCTTCAGCAGTGGGCACATTTCTGCTAATAGTGGGGCTAATTTTCAGCTTAGCGGTTTTGCTAAACCTTGATTTTTGAATTTGATTTTTCCAGATAAACTCTAAGTGGTAATTTACTTTGTAAACTTTCAGTTGAATCTTTGTTGGCATTTTGGTTTTTGTTTGACTTTCTCCTCTTTCTCCGTTTGATCTTCCTCATCTTCATTTCCTCTCATTCCGATTTCAAAGCGCTTCGGTTCAAATTGGAGTTGTAAATGTTTATTTTTGCACATTTCTAGATTTCTATTCTAGATTGACAGAGCTAGCTAGCGCTGTAGCACCTAGCATACGATATCTATCCAGAATGCATTGCAGCGTAAACAAAATGGTGACGACTGTTTGGCAATATTTTATTTACATTTCTAAAAATTTAGAAATTTAAATAAAATTTCTAAATTTTATTTAAATTTATTGTATTAAAATAATACAATATTTTCAACTGTATTATTACATCTGAGATGAATGTTTCTAGAATAAAGTTAAAACTCTTTAACATGAGGGTGTGCAAACAAAACTGGTAAATTTAAAATGAGTTTATTGCATTTATTGTATTTCTGTCATAATAAAGCTTGCGGATAGCTTTATTAATAAATTTACCTCATAATTACTGCTGTAACTAATAATATTGTTGTGTTTGAGACCATTTTCAAGTGATATATTGTTAATAATAATAATAATAATAGAAGTTAATCTTCTCACAGACTAATAAACTTTCACTTTGTAAAGAGAAATTAACACAGAAACAAAGATAATTTAAATATCCAAAATAAAACGCAACCAAAAGCATTAAAAACCAAACACAACCAAAACCAGGAATAAAATTCTGGTTTCTTTAAAAACATACATTTTTGAGACCATTTTCAATTAATATATTGATAAATTAAAACAATTAAAACAGTTTTTTGTCAATCAATTGTTTCCTGTTTAGTTATTTGTGATCTGGGGACCGAGCAAAATCATTTCAAGGTCCTCAAACGGCCCGTGAACCACACTTTGGACACCAGAGCTTTAACATATTGAATGTTTCTGAGCTAAATAGGACCAGTTTGTTCCTGTCACCGTTTCAAAGTTATGGCTGATCGTTTCCATGAAATACAAAGTTGGATAATTAGTTAGATTGAAGTCAGACATTTTAGTTTCAGTCAGAGTCCGGTTTATTTGTCCCTGCAGACTCTTCTTCTTCGTCTTCGTCATAAAAACCCGAGCCACACACACCACTGTCGGCATCCCTGTGAATTTTTACTGTTCCCTATAATGACTCATACTTTGCTTTAACAACCAAACCTGTAATAAAAAAGAAGCAACCCAGTTATCCCAGTATTGATTCTGGTGTAACATCTACAAGCGTCGCCCAGATGAATGAAGCTGGAGCGGTTTACAGGCGCAGCGCGCCTCCACATCCATCGCCGCTATCGGGACGCCATCAGTCGGGACGCTGACACTCGATTGGCTGACTTTTATCTCCATTTCCTGCTTCCCTGAGAGCAAACGCTAACAGATAGATGACATTACGGCTACATTCGTCTGCTGATGCTGCTGGTTTCTCCCAGCAGATTACCTGAACGTTTCCGTCCTGACATGGTGCGAGTCTGAGGTCGACTCGGATGTGTGTGTTCTGGGTTTGCTTGCGCGGCGGTTTCTGATTTATTTCGTCAGGCGGAGTAAACGTGACCTTCGTGACGCCATCGATCACTCTCAATCAGCGTCGGATAAACGCGATTTTCCTCCTGTTGGCAGTTTGTTCAGGCCGATCAGGGGAGACGTGGGATAAATCCTCATCCTGGATGGATTTCCTCTACAGCAAGGATGTTCAAAGTGTGGTGCGGGGGCCTTTTGCGGCCTCTGGATGATTTTGTTTGGCCCCTGGGTCCACAATACATAAAATCTTTATATGTTTATTAATTTATGTACAAGACAAACTATTTATTTGATTAATATGGTTGTCCCAAAAGAGTTTTTAAAAATATTTAGTTGTCATTTAAAACAGCAACTGTTCAAAACCCCGCTTATATTTTGGATCAACAACGATTTACCAAAATTTGACTACTTTGCTTTATAAACTGTTATATATTTATAAAACTATATTTGACGTAATCAATATGAATTTCATTAAAGGGTCAGATTTGGCCGGATTGTTTTTTTTTTTTTTTTTTTTTTACAGTTTGGCTGATCGTCTTTGGGGAGTTTGGCTGGTTTTGGGGTTATAAGGGGATTTAAGCTGGTTGTTTTACAGGTGGACTTGTTTTTGTTGTTTTTGGGCTGAAACTATCAGTCAGATCTGGCAACCTGTGCCTCTCTCTCTCCCTCATGCTCAAAATGCATGCAGGGCGCTCTGTGAAGAGGAAGTGAGTTTGATGTGGTTGAATCAATGGACACTATTCATTGCCAAGAAGCATTAGAGTCGCCACAAACTGACTGGAAGGATCCGAGTCTTTCTCTCACCGCTGCGATCCGACGTACTTCAACGCCGCATTTGTCTAAAAGCGATTCATTGTTTTGTTTTTTTTACCGTTTCCCTGGATGCCTGCGGTAATCACGTAGCATTTCCTCCTAATTCCTCTCATAACATCTGTTGGGAAAGCTTTAGTTTCCTGGTTTGGTTTTGTTAATGCCAGGTCACATTGCCGATTCCCAAAGGGCTCGTCCACTCTAAAAATATGTGCGCTCACGGAGCTGCGCAGCACTTGAGCTGAAACAGAATAAAGAGCACATTTTACTGCTCTGTCTGATGCTCTGTAATGTAATGTTTGAGCTGTGAGTCATAAAGAAATTCTTTGAACAACCTACTAACCACATAAAGTACTCCACTCGATTTATTATGCTTCAGATGACTTTGAAGAATATAATTCATGCAGAAAACATTGCTTTAGAAATAATGCTTTGAAATGTTATTGTTTGTACTCCCATTTTCCACAGAAATATGATAAAAAGCTATGTTTGTTTATTTACATTGTACAGAAATATGAGAATAGCAACTTTGTGCCAAAAAAACAAAAATTTTCTGGAAAAAAACAAGGATAAATTGTCGACTTCTGAAACGTGCTGAAACTCTGCTGGGGTTGCTAGGTAACGGGCAGAACTCTGCTGGGGTTACTAGGTAACGGGCATAACTCAGCTGGGGTTGCTTGGTAACGGGCAGAAGTCTGCTGGGGTTACTAGGTAACGAGCAGAACTCTGCTGGGATTGCTAGGTAACGGGCAGAACTCTGCTGGGGTTGCTAGGTAACGGGCAGAACTCTGCTGGGGTTGCTAGGTAACGGGCAGAACTCTGCTGGGGTTGCTAGGTAACGGGCAGAACTCTGCTGGGGTTGCTAGGTAACGGGCAGAACTCTGCTGGGGTTGCTAGGTAACGAGCAGAACTCTGCTGGGGTTACTAGGTAACGGGCAGAACTCTTCTGGGGTTGCTTGGTAACGGGCAGAACTCTGCTGGGGTTGCTTGGTAACGGGCAGAAGTCTGCTGGGGTTGCTTGGTAACGAGCAGAACTCTGCTGGGGTTACTAGGTAACGGGTAGAACTCTGCTGGGATTGCTTGGTAACGAGCAGAACTCTGCTGGGGTTGCTTGGTAATGAGCAGAACTCTGCTGGGGTTGCTTGGTAACGAGCAGAACTCTGCTGGGGTTACTAGGTAACGGGTAGAACTCTGCTGGGATTGCTAGGTAACGGGCAGAACTCTGCTGGGGTTGCTAGGTAACGAGCAGAACTTTGCTGGGGTTACTAGGTAATGGGCAGAACTCTTCTGGGGTTGCTAGGTAATGGGCAGAACTCTGCTGGGGTTGCTAGGTAACGGGCAGAACTCTGCTGGGGTTGCTTGGGACCGAGCAGAACTCTGCTGGGGTTACTAGGTAACGGGTAGAACTCTGCTGGGATTGCTAGGTAACGGGCAGAACTCTGCTGGGGTTGCTAGGTAATGAGCAGAACTTTGCTGGGGTTACTAGGTAACGGGCAGAACTCTTCTGGGGTTGCTTGGTAACGGTAATCAAAAATATTTCATTTTTGATTAATATTACATTGTTTTTTTTATCTACATTGACCGTAGTAAGTTGCAACATTTGTCACATTTCCAGCTGCCGGGGTTCTCTTTCTCACTGCACTGAGTCTCAAATAATCCAAACCCTTTGAGAAACCTGTTCCCCTCCTCGCCTGTGGGGCGCTGCACCAAGAACCACTGAAGGAAATGGCATAAAAACCTCTGAAGAAGAAACCTAGTGCAACAAAGTATAAACAAAGTTGAAGTGGGGTCAGACTTTAACGATTGTAGAATTGTTGATAGCAAAAAACCACAAGCCATTTCTAATGCTAGCGCTAGGCTAAGGTCTGCTTGGCATTCACACATGCTTTCGAACCACATCAGAGTTCACTTCAACCGAACCCAGACCGAGGTTTGTAGGTGGATCAGAGTTTGATTTTTGGTCCGATTAGCATTCAGACCAAATGTCCGTTTGTCTAGAACCGGACTTTCTAGGCTAACGGACTGGAGTTGGATTAAATCAGAATAAACTTAGTTATAACTATGTGTTATTACTTAGAAAACCAGTAGCATTTGTAGCTTTAAAGCTAATTTCACAGTAACCACTAATGATGATTCCCGCTAATTTTTGTGTTAAAACACAAAGTGAACCTGTTTACAAATAAATATTGAACATCTCTACATGTATGATTGATTTAATAAATTATAAACCATCATAAGTTTAAATAATTTGCTCTTGCAGCATTTCATTATGTCTTACCAGGTATTTTGATTAGTTTCTAGTGCAAATATGTCAATACACTTAAAATAAAACATAAGTACCACACGCCAGGTGTTTTATTTCTGGAAAACTAAACATGTTTGGAATAAAGTCATAACCAGTTTAACCTGCTAAAGTCTATCATGCTGGCAGCACATTCAGAAAGCTGACCTCAAATCTCTCCCACCTAATGTTACACTGGAATGCTAACTGTTGATGCTAATGGTTGATGCTAACGGTGTGACGTTGATGGGAGGGTGGAAGAGCAGCGCGACCTTCAAACCAGGAGATGAGAGAAGGTTTTGTTGCTCTTTCTCAGATCACACACGAGGTGACAGTTTCACGGCTCCGATCCCAGAAGCAACATAAAGCAGCTCTGCCCTCTGATTCTCCCAGGATCGGCCGGTAAAGATAGCAGACCTTGTTCCATATATTTGCATCCCATCAAGCACCGTGTGAGCGGACCGGAGGTTTTTACAAAAATATGATTGATCTTAAAATGTGGATCATCAGTAAACACATTTATAAAAACCTATGTTTAATAAACTAATTGTTCTTAATCTGGTCTGCCTGTTTATAGTTTAACAGGAACATATTTTGGAAAATATAAATTTTTTCTTCTTCTATTTGGATCTCTGCTTCTACAAACAGCCCACGCATAAAAAACAACAACAAAAAAAAACATCCAGCTTTTTTTGGCAGTTCATGTTTTTTGGTGTCTGGAAAATGAGCCGTTTTAAAAACCTCCAAAATGTAAAGTCACAAATCAGCAGGAACATCCCTTTACCTAGCAACTCCAGCAGAGTTCTCCTTGTTACCTAGCAACCAAAGCTGAGTTCCAGCACATTTGGTTAGCTGGTTTTACTGCAGTTTAGTGGTAAAAGACAGGAGTTTTATTGTTGACTTACCGTGCAGAAGCCACTTGCTGCATTCTCGTTGGTTGTTCAGGAGGCTCTACTGATGCTTTTCAAAGATGTACAGTTGTGTAATGGCGCATCTGTTTGCAGCCATTTTCACATGCCGATTTTGAGCTACCCTTTAACACGGTGCAAGACTAACGTAAGTTTGCTTCCCAGTTCAGGCAGTTTGATGGAGAAGCACATTTAAAAACTGTAGCTGCTTTTGCATTAAGCAATGAATTTCACACATTTAAATTACAAAAGTAGATGGAAAACCTCAGGTTTTTTGGTAGAAGCCACATCAGTAGATTAAGTCTGTAGAGCTTTAAATCAATATGTAGTTTCAACTGAATTATTAGAAATTCTGACGACAATTTCTGACAATCTACTGTTTTTGTAATAAATGTTTTTTTTATGAAGTGGAACCCAGGAAGAGCAGCCATTGTTACCATGGCAATGGGGATCCAATCAAACAAATAAACAAACTTCATTCCACCTTTTGTCGGTCTGCCCATCCATCCAACATTGAATATAATCCTTCAGCTATTAGCACTTTCTGTGTTTTTATCCCTCCATCCACTAGCATCAGAGGAATTTTAATTATTTAGATTTTCCTAAATGCTTTAAGTTCAAAACATGGTAAAGTGTTGATTATCTTTTGTAAATGTTCCTGGGATCTAAAACCATTTGTAGAGTTCAGTTGAAATCTTGTCACTTCAAACGGCCGCAGAAATATTACAGTTTAATATCTCTGGAGCAGAATGAATCCCGGTTAGCCCGGACGAGGTCCACTGCTGTAAAAATACAGTGTGTGTATATTTTATCTGTTTGGGTGATTTGGGTCAGTTCATTTGTCAGGTACCTGTCGCCGGCTCTCTGCGGCGCTGCAGTCACCTCTCCTCGTCTGGGAGAGATAAATATACTAATTAAAAGCAGTGGAACGCGCGAGGAGAGGTTCGGGTCTGGAGGACGGGAGCGCTGAACAAGAACTTGGTGTTTCACACACTGTCAGTTAGTCTGAGCAGAAAGCGCTCCTGTGTGCTGTTTACCGCCAGGCAGCTTCACAAATAAGCTGCAGTTAGCACAGATAAGTTGGTGTGAGCTCTGAAATGCCTTAAAGGGGACCTGCTCGGCAAAATTCACCTTTTGCACCTCGTTGTTCTTCCATTTGGGTTTCTTCTGCTTCTAAAAACAATCCACACGCTTAAAAAGAAACGCCCAGATGTTTTTGTCAAATAGTTCATGTTTCTAGTGTTTGGAAAATGAGCCGTTTCAAACTCCTCCCGATTGTTGTGTCACATTCCACCGTTACCTAGCAACCCAAGCGAAATTCCGCTCCATCACCTAGCAACCCAGCACGCTTGGTCGGCAGGTTTCACCGCTGTACAATGGCTGCTGGAAAAGACTAGTGTTTTGTTGTTGACTTTTACCACTTGCTGCATTCTCGCTGGTTGTGCAGGAGGCTCCACTTCTGCACAGCCAGAAGTAGTTGTGCTTTTGTAATGCTGTGTCTGGATTTAAAAATAAAAGCCTGTTAGTTTGAGGCGAATAAATCCAGATTTAAAGCAGAAACCAGGAAAGGAGATGCTGGAGTTGAGGAGGAATTGTGACAGGCACCTCTGCTGAAAAAAACGTAGCATCCGTGTCAGTTCCTCTGTGGCTCTGGCTGGCCTGTCACACACCATTACAGAGCAGAGCGTCTCCAGCGACTCGCCTGGGCAGACTCCACCAGGACTGGCAGGCTGGGCCCTAATCAAGAGGAGACTGCCAACGGTTAAAGAGCAGCAGCAGCAGCCAACCACCTCCGAGTCTCCCTCCATCTCCCTCCATCTCCCGGCTGTCACGCTGCCGCTCCGCTCTCCCCGCCTATCTCTTTGTGTTTTCCTTCCTTGGAAGTGCTCGACCAGAGTCTGTAAACATGGCCGGGTATCATGGGAGAATAGTTTGTCACTTGCACAGACAGCAGTTGACACATTTCCGTCCAGGAGGCCTGTGGAGAGGCAGCGGTGTCAGGCACAGTGTGGATTTATGGCTGTTGTTCCTCCATGTTTCCTCTCCTGACCTCAGTCTGGCTCTGATGCTGCTCAGGTCTGCGACTCACTGAATCCATTTCTTGCCCAAGTTTGGTTGCCTCAAACCTAATTAAGCTGTCCGTAAAAATGTTATGTTCAACTGCATTCTCCCAACTTCAAAGCAGAGGAAATCACATTTATCAGGCTTCGGTTTGCGCTTTAGCTCTAATTTTTGTATGATTGATGAGATTCAAGCTGGATCCAAGGTGGGACCACCATGGATCCAGCTTGTTTCTGATCTGCATCTGGAGGCATTTCAGGTCTTTCTTCAACTGTTTCTGTAGTTTGTGTTAGTAGCTGCATTCACATCAGTGCTGTTCAGTCCGGTTTAATCAAACTCCAGTCCGTTTGTCCAGAACGTCTGGTTCATTTGGGGAGGTCTGAATGTTAATCCAGCTCTGGTCCCACAACCCTCAGTTGAAATGAACTCTGGTGCAGTTCCAATGTGAGCAGACCAGAGACCGCTCCAAAAGCAGGAAGTGGACTACAGCGCAGGGCATTCTGGGAAAATACAACTAAATCAAACGCTAGCTTTAGCCTAGGGCTACCAGGACAAATGGTTCATGATCTTTTACCAAAAAAAAAAATCTGACGCCACTGCATTTTTTTTTTTTTTTACATTTCTTGAAGAAGGAAGTTGAATTCAGTGTCTTTTGCAGAGGTTTTTGTGTTGTTTCCTTCATTGGTTCTTGGATGCAGCGCCCCCACAGGCGAGGAGGGCAACAGGTTTTTCAAACGGTTTTGTTTGGTTTGTCTCAGTGCAACTGCAGCAGCTGAGAATGGAACAAATGTTACAGCTTTGGTCTGAATTGGACCAGACTATCTTCTGGACTATCAGGTGGGAAAACAAACACTGTGTGTTCCATATAAGGTCATTAGTACATGTAATAATGATTTAAAATCAGTAATAATTCAAGTCTTTCTTATTGGATTTAGTATGGCCACGTTGTTTCTGTTTTCATGGCAGTTTGAACAGCACAATTCAGATCTATTCATCCGGGGGGGAAAAAAATCTGATCTGCTATATGTGGTACTAAATGTAAAAGACGAAGTTTGTCCAGCCAACCAGTGATGAATTTGCACTTACCCATGATAGACACAAAAAAGCTACCTAGCTAGCAAGGGAATATTAGCAGCTAGTTAGCGGTAGCCTCAACTGCCTTCAATCACAAAACTCAGTGAAGATGCCTGTGCACGACTCAAACTTTTGCCAAGAAAACTATGTAGTATATACGAGATTACATAGTTCAGCCACGACAACATTTAAGACCAACAATTAACACATATATGTAAGACCAGCTTATATTTTTGTCAATGAATGTAATAAATTTTATGGATGCATGGAAACCCTGTGTAGATGTTAGCTTCTGCTACGGCGGGCTCTGTTGGGCGTTTTAATGCATGTTTGTTGTTTGAGCTTATAAATAAAACATTTTTAAAATGTGGATGTTAGCTAATTGTGATTAGCTGTAGTCCCTTTAACGCAGTGGTCCCCAAGCTACGGCCCGTGGGCCGGATCCGGCCCGCCGCCACATTTGGTCCGGCCCCCTGAACAATACCAGAGCATTCAGATGTTTTTTTCATATATTGTATTTTCCAGTTTATATGTGGATTTTTCTTCAATCACCAGGGGGCTTTTTAGCAGGAAGTGTGTCCTGTAAACTGTGGGTGTTTTGTTGATGCATTGCTGCCATCTGTTGGACGCACTGATTAAATAACATAACTTTTATGTTAGTTAATCAGTACGGTTGTTTGCTAGCGGTAGAGCAGATGAACACGTGTTTGTTATGAACGCTGCATTCCATGTTTCCCTCAATGAAATATATACTAGTCAGTCCCAGTGACCGTTTCACTAACGGTTTTTGCCCTTGTGCTTTCTGGGTTAAAAATTAATCGAGAAACGCGACCCCCCCTGCGCCCATCAACAATTTTCCGGCAGCGCAGGTAATAAACGTGTAACACTTGTAAACATGTAAACTGACTCGGGCCCCCTGCCAGAGAAGGGAGAAGTTATGTGGCCCTCACAGGAAAAAGTTTGGGGACCCCTGCTTTAACTCAAGGAATTCGCTGTATTTAGATAATCTGTGTTATTGCTGAAGTCAGTGATCCATTTCAATCCTTAGACAGTTGACTGTATTGTATTATAATTTATCTGGACTGGATTAACCTAAATCTGACTTCATTGGCGTAATTTGAGTTGATCTGGATGTGAATTGAAACTTCTTGGCCTGTAAAGTGCAGTGAGATCAGATTTATTGGGAATTGGTGATGCATAAACAAACCGAATTGAATCAAATTAATAAGCTGAACTGAACTGAAAGGTAATTTTAAGCTGTAACCTAAAATTTGTGCAGCAGACTGAATGTACTCTATCTTCATTTATAAACAGCATGCTGTTGCTGAAAAGCAAAAAAACACACAAAAAAAACTGAATTTATATCAGCCATTATTCAGTCTTTATCTCAGTGAGAGACTAAAATAATTAATAACTCTGACTTGGTGCTTCCTTCCTTATACATTATTCAACAAGTGACCAAACAAATGGGGGGAAAAGGCAATTATTCTGCAGAGATTGAAAGCTTTACAGGACATTAATAATAGCCATGTTGGTTCGCAGGACAAAATGCTTCAGTTTCACAAAAATACTTAAAATTAATAACCTTTTCCTCCATTTCCTCACTAAACACAGACACTTGTTTGCATGTTGCTCTTGGTCTGCAGAGATTCTCTGTCCACGTCAACATAGACGTTGACAGATGATGTCCTGTTGACCAGTGGTGTCTACATTTGACCCCGATTGTTTAACAAGGAGGAATTATTTCAAAAGAAATCAAAGAGTTGTGCTTCAGCATTACCTGAGCTCATGTTTATGATTAGTGCTTTAGCGTTATCACTGCTAACTGTTTAGCTAGTGGTTCCCACCACTGTATTGTACTATTATTTCCTTACGATTATATTTATAAAAGATATAACGCACATTAATCAACAAAAAACACAAATCCAGCATGTAACTGTATTTCTTTCTGTCTGTTTTCAGTTTTTTACACACTGACAACCAATAATTATTACTAGCATTAGTCATAATTGTAGTCATTATCTTTCTTCGTTTTGCAACTCACTGATTGGTTTTTGCATTTAGGTATAAAACATTGTCATCCACATATCTGAGAAGCTGCATTAAGGAAAATGTTTTTTAAGCAAACCAAAAACCGGAGGACCGAACACACACCCTTGAGCTACAACAGTCATTTCAAATATTTGGCAACCCAGATGGACTTGCTTCGTTTATCTCCATTTTGATGACATGGCAACCTCAAGGTCGACTCTTTTCAAGGCTTTCTTATGGTCAAGTCAGATGTGTTTCAGTAAAAAGGTGTTTTAAAGCTCCATAATATGCTAAACTATGACAAATATATGTATTACTCGTTTAGCATCGGTTCTCTATTATGCAACATACTGTGGAAAGAAAAATATTCCTGTGTTTTTGAAGGTTTTATGAGAGTGAAGCTGAAAATACAAACGCAGCAGTTCCAGTATGAAATCTGAAATGAAATACTGAGTCAGTAGAGCTACGTTTGCTTTTTATTTATATAAAACACCAGAAGGACTGTTTCCCTGTTCCGGTCAGTTAAAACCCAGTGTGACACTCCCATCCCATCACATGCAGGAACCTCAGACTTGAGCGTCTGTCTGGTGTCAGCGAGCCTCAGGTGCCCTCTGCCGCCGCCGGCACTCACACGTCTCTGTCACAGCTGATGAAGCTGCGGCTTTGATGAATGTGAGAAGCAAATGTTTCGCTGCTGTTGGGTTCGGGTTTGAACGAGGACAAGGGAAGGGACCGGCGGAGTCGGCGACGGTCCGAGCAGGCGCAGTGCAGCGCGCTGGGCGGCGCCGCCTGCATCCGCGGAGGCCAGCCCTAGTTTGGAGATGTTTATTATTGATAGAGGTGGATGATAGCCTTGGGATGGATTGCATAATCGAGGGCCGCCTCTAATGGTTACAGGAAATGGATCAGGCTATCAGTCAGGTCTCAGTGGATGAAGGATGCGCCTGTGTTTGCATGCTGCTCTCCTCCTGCCAGCATGCAGGAGTGTGTGTGCAGCTCGGCTACTGCGTACACACTGCGGCGTGGAGATGTGAGAAATGGGTTTCATACACTTTAAATTATTGAAATTAGTAAAAAAAATACCAAAATGAAAGTATGTTCTAAACATTAATGGGACGTGAACAGGGATGAAAGTTATTGATTGATTCATTGATGCATCCATTTTCTTAAAAACCTTAAAGAGTTTTTCTTGTATGTTGGGGATTAACAGCCATTCAGTAACATAAAGGGAACATTTTTTCATAATATGCTGAGTTTTTACGTGTAGATATAAAAAAAATAATTCAGTTATGTTGAGTCAGCTGAATGATATACTGACTGCGTAAACAGGAAATTGTGGTTTTCTCACGCTATCAAACTCAGAGATATTTATAAAATATAACCAAACAGGAACATCGTAGCTTTGTGAATAGAAAAATAAAAGATAAAAAGAATAAAATATGCCAAATAATAAAAAATATATTTATACAGAAGTACTGTCTGTGTTGCTCTTGAATAAATGCTGAAACTTCGCTCCATGAAGTGCATTAAGATCATTCTTGCTTATTAGCATCGCGTTTTTCACCCTAAGCAGTTTGTGGAGTGTTTATATTTATGAACAGAACCACATTAAGTGAATTTTATGTCCTAACCGGACATAAAATTGGGACCTTTTGTCTTTTCTGTTCTGGTATGGCCGCCATCTTTGTTTCTGTAGACCGGTTGCGGCATGACATCATGTTCGCAAGATTGATCTCTCTATTGGAGGGTAAAAAGCTGCTGGCTGATGATGACTAGCATCGGTTTTAGCTGTTAAGTTATCAGCATAATGCGCTAAATCCTAATTGTACGCCTCATATTTAAAAGAAAAGGGACACAGTGCTTTGCTACTATTTGTCAACACTACAACAGCTAGGTAACAAGGGCAGGAAAAAGTTTTAATTAAGAAAAAAATAGCGAGGGAGCATTTCAGTTATGCTAGCTTGACTTTGACAACCTTAACATGTAGGTGTGCTGTGGAACTCGGTGTGTTCCCGAATTCCTGTTTGGTGGAGTTAAAATAAAAAGGCGACCTAAACACCAACTCTGACAGATCATTAGTAGAGCAGATGTTTACATTAGCTAATCAACCACCGCTGTGTTAGCTTAGCTAATAGCAGCGGTAGCTAATCTACCACAGCAATCACTTAATGATGATCGCAAATATAAACACCAAGCCTGAAAACATAAAACTGTGACGAACTGTGTGTTCTGTGCTCTTTATGTGGGAAATGTTTGTTTTTTGGTATTGAATAAAGTGGGACTGTTGTCCGTTGCTATAGCAACGAGTCTGAGTGTAGCGTAGCCAAGGCAGAGCAGGAAAAGTGGTTTTGAGTTGTTCTTTAACGGCTTTTCTGCATTATTTTCCCTTTCTTTAGCGCACTGCTCTAAATGAATAATACCAACACCTCCAGGTTTCATTTGGCTAACTGAATTGTTCTGCTGCGGCAGCGCGGATGTGGATAGATTTCGTCTTTTTACCCTGCAGTATTGTGCGCATGCGTGAAATATCCAGTGGCACCCTCTCCTGGATGGAGGCCAAACTACAACGCACAAAAAAGATCAAAGTGGACATTATAAGTAGATGAATTGTTTCCATTCCTAAATAAAAACATTTTCATCTGAGGAGAAACTCTTAAACAAGAAGCTAATCATTTCTATATTAGTACATGAATTAATTTTCTTCTGTGTTTAGTGAGAATTTGATCGGAAATTCAAACGATTGACGATTGTGCAGGAAGAGAATTAAAGAATCGTCCCTCCTAACAGATGCAGCATGTCAGAGTCTCCCACGCTGCCGTCAGAACCAGATCCAATCAGGTACCAACACCTGTGTGGGTGGACAATGAAATGCATCGAATATTTGGAGGAGATCCAGATAATAACTGATAAACAGCCCAGCAAATGCTCTGCTTGCAGAAACACAATAGAAAAGACGGAGGATTTGGAAGGAAACATGGCTGACAAAATCAGATCTTTGAGTCAAATATGTTCAGTTTCAGTTCATCACCACCCAGCCGTGTGCTGGTGTGTTCATGTCCAGTGTTTCGGTGCGATCTGGAGGAAAATCAACAGAGGTTTTCTGAGTGTGTGTTAAATGTCAGACCACTATCAGACCGCTAATTATTTCTGCTCAGGCCAGCCTGCGTGTTTAATTAATTCTGCGAGCTGACAAAACGTATAATTCTGGGAGCGATATTAGTCTCAGCAAGGAAGCAGTTGTTATGATTAAAACTTCATTACTCAGTTGAAATAAAACTAGAAAAATTACCATATGTCATGTAGTTTTTTCTATATAAATGAGGGATTTTACCAGCAGTCCCAGTAGAAATCCAGTCACCATTTATATAAAGTGTTTTTAAAGGGAATTGTCAGCTTTTTTCACTGAGGTAATACTGACATTGCTCTAAATAGTTGATAATTACGGGCTTAGCCCCAGAAAGGAGGAGGGTACAGCATTATTAACCCGGAGAGGCTCGGCGCAGAAAGCTGCAGCTCATGCTGACTGAGCACTATTGTTGTTGGTAACTATTGATTCTTTATGAATGCCATTATACTTCAATTTTCTTTTAGCTGCTCTATTGCTTTTTTTAAATCGTGTTGTCACCAATGCCTTACAGCGTCTACTTTTGTTTGTCTACATGTAGCGGCACAATTCACAGCTTCGGCTCAGCATTTGCAAAAAATAAAATAAATAAAAAACTGTAAGTCCAGACTTTCTGTGGTAGCATGGACACAACTGCAGTAGCATTAGCTTGACCTGTGCAACTACCAACTCTTTTTAATGTTGTTTAAAATAGATTTTCAACTGTTTGCTAACTTACTGAACATTAAAAGTGACATATGTGAAATTCAGATTTCTGTACTTTGTGTTTCTCCTCCTGCTTTAAAAGCAGAAAGTGGTTGGAAAACAAGCAGCAGCTGTTTTCTGGCAGTAAGTTCATATTTTTTAACGTTTGGAAACTGATTTGTTTCAAAAAAACCTTCAGAATGTAACATCACACATCAGCAGGACCTGCCCGTCACCTAGTGACCCCAGTGGATCCTAACCCGTTACCTAGCAACCTCAGAGGAGTTCCGTCCCGTTGCCTGGCAACACAAGCGGAACTCCAGCGTGTTTGGTCACTACACGCTGATTTTGTGGATAGAAATGTAATGAACATAATTTGTTTCGCCTGTAGATCTGACCCATTCACAACAGGTCAGCTCTAAGGATGAAAAAATCAACTCGATTGAGTTGATTTGACCAAAAGTTGTTTTTGTGACGGCCGTCTTCCTGATTCATGGCCGCTCTGTTTAGTGTAGCCGTGTGGAAACTACCTTTATATTTACATGTGTGCACCTTTGACATGCTTGGCCTGGTGATCTTGTATTGTTAATCTTTTTTTTTTCTATTATGGACATTTAGATTCATTGTTGTCACTATAAATTCCAGTTAAAATCCTGTAAAACCGTCCATGCTGTGGGAACTGTTTGTTGTACTATGTTCTTCAGTGTTTGCTCAATAAAAGCATCAGTAACTGTCAGTAAATCTGAAAATATGATTAGATGCAGATAAACTGTGCGGTTTAGTGATACTAATTTCACTTTTCGAAGTGACTTGGTGTAATCGCAGTCATCTAAAGTAACTCTTCAGGCTCATTGTAATCTGCATTTCCATGTCAGATTGACACATCTCCATCACAGCAGCAGATTATGACGGTTAGATGGAATCACTGCTCCGTCTCTCCTTTGATACCTCGGGCTTTCTGAGGGCCGTGTAATGAATTGTTGTAGCGCCTTAACTCCCAGCGAAGATCAGTGGACTTCATCCTCTTGAAACAGTTTTCTGCTTCTGCAGAAAATGTCAAAGTTGTCATTGAAATTCATTCTATATGCCACACATGCTGATGAAGGGGGGAGCAGCGTAGTGAAGCGTTTCATACTCCTTTTTATGTTGGGCTGGTGCCTGAGATGCCTGCACAAAAAGGTTCCCAGGAGTGTCCTTTAACAGAAAAAAATCCCTTTCAGCAGTTCTGAACCACTGACTCTGTGTTTAGGAGGATAGTGAAACGGCCCACACACTCAGACGCTCTCTGGAGAAGTGTCGACTTGGTGCGGCGCTCGCTGTGTTTGTAGACAGTTTGCTCCTTTATTGTTGAGTTAGACGGAGCTGGGATATGTTGTGGTGTTGTTGTTGTGTAATAAAGTGAATTAAAACCAGCAGCTGATGACAAATTGGATCAGATTTCCTTCATTTTGAGAGATCAGCTGATAGTTATTAGTGCTGATTGATACCAAGTACAAACAGGGCAAATATCACCAATACCGATACGATACCATATGGCTGGGCGATATGGACTCACAGTTTTATCACAATATTTTCTGGCACTATTCCAATAACAGTAAAAGTGAGAATAATAACTATTTATAACTCCTCAATCACAAACAAATACAGCACCTGAAAAACTGAATTTTTTATTTATTTAGGACAAAACTCACATAAAAAGTGAGATTTATGTCACTGCACACAATACCTGCATGTAATCATATTTTAAATTAATTGATATTTATTGACAATATTATTGAACAGACAGTGAAAAAATGATTTAAAAAAAACAACAATCCAGACGATAAAGACAGTTTGGGGAAATTTTAAAAGTCATTAACTGACAACAGCAATTCATAGTAAATATCATTTAAAAGAATTACCACGATAATTGACAAACGATACAATACAATAGATACACCCCCATAATATCGATACATCTTATTATTAATGCTGGATCAAACTTCAGACCTTTTGGTGTTTTCTGACTTTTCCATTTAATTGTTTTGCTTAAACCAAAAACAGAATTTTAGTTTATAAGTGTCTACAAAATATTTTAATCTAAAAACAGAAACGGTGGAAAACGGTCTGCATTTTTCCTACATAAACAAAGAGTAAAAAACTGTCATTTGAGAGCAAATTAAAACAAAATATTTTATGAATATAGTTGAGAAACTAGAACAAAACAGAAATTTCACAATGGAAAATTTACCACATTAGTTTGGATCTGATGCTGATACCGATTTGATTCCGATCGTATCTGGATATTGATGTTCTGATTGGCTGCAGAATGTGAACCAGGTGAAGCTGAACCTGCAGCTTGAGGAGTTACTGGTGGAGTATATTTACAGACAAAGAAGATTTTTATCTTAAAATGTTTAGATTTTTCTACAGTTTTCACTTTGAACACGTTTTGCTGTCAGCAAAAAGTCCTTTTTAGAGTCTGTATACTCCAGTTAATGATTAATGGATTACTAAATTGGTTGATAATTATTTGAATATTGAATTTATCATGATCGTTTCGATTCGTTTCAGGCCTAAAGTATTTCTGTAGTTAACAGTTTCCTCCTCTCTCTCTGTGCATTTCCTGTCTGTTTGCATCAGCCACTCTAACCCCGTTTTATGTGTTTTTGTCGAATTCACGCCGATCCACCTAAACATCTCAAAAACTTGGTGTTATTTGTCGTTGTTACAGTACGACTTGGAACTACAGCAGAAACACGAAGCATCTGTTTACATGAAAGGAGTTCATGACAATTTATGACTAATAGGCTCTGCAGCGGCTGTCCCATTTCTCAGGAGCATTTTTCACGCAGCGCCGCGCCGCTTGTACTTTCTGAAGTAAGATAGTAATGACCTGATCCTGTGGGGGCGAACGCCCTGCTTTTACACAAATCCATATTTATTATTAGTGTGATGCAGAAACAAGCCCAGGTCGCAACAGGGAAGGCTTCAGCGATGCCAACCTGAGTTACAGGATCCTTGGTTGGTTCCTGCAGAGAGGAAATGAGTCAGCTGTTTTACTCACCTGTGTTGGAAAACGGTGAAGCAGTTCGTCTTATGCAAACCGGATTTTAAGACCAAACCGCCAGCAGCTGCTGCAACGTGAAGTGTTGCATTGTTCTTACAAAACCAGCATGTAAAGTTCATTTTGTCTCCATACTTGGTACTACAACAGAGAATTAGGGGAATTGTAGATAGAAAAATAAAGGAGTAAATTTCCACCAGAATATTCTGGAATTGTCTAGAAAAAACAAGAACATTTTTGGGTTTGAAAATTAGTTAGAAAAAATTCCTAAATTTTGTCATTAATTTCAGAAATTTTCTTTAAAAAAAAAACAAAATAAAACAAGGACATTTATAATGTTGATAATTTTTGACTTTTCAAGCCCAGGAAATGTCCAAAAGTAAAAAATGTTTGACCTTTGAAACTCAGAATTATCCAAGTTTTTTTTTAGAACATTTCTGAAATTAATCTCTAAATTTCTGAGTTTTTTCTAGTAAAAGTCTGACTTTTTAAACTCTAGAAATTTTTTTTTCTAGAAAATGTCTGAGATTGATCCAAAACTTTTAGTTTTTGTAGCAACTGACTTTTCAAACTCAGAAATGCTCTCATTTTCCAAGAAGATGTCTGAGACTAATCTTAAAATTTCTGAATTTTTTCTAGTAAATGTTTGACTTTTCAAACTCAGAAATGTCCAAATATTTTTTTCAAGAAAATTTCTGAGATTAAACTCAAAATTTCTGAGTTTTCCTAATAGATGTTCAACGTTGCAAACTCAGAAATTTCCTAATTTTTTCCCAAATTTCTGAGATGAATTTTACTCTATTTTTTCCTATTCTTGCAAGCCTTTGATTTGTAGTCGGGTAGACTACTGATGCATATTCTGTCCTATCAGTAAAGTATGACTGTCATGTCAGAAAGGCTGTCGGTGTAAATCCGTCTGATTTAAGGTCCAGTTGGGGAGAACCTGCCAGATTTCCTGCTTATTCTTCTATTTGTTGTTGAGATAACAAGGCAGAAACACGGAGTCTGACATACCATCCACTTGATCTCTGTATTTGTGATTGCTGCTGCTCACTTTGATGCAAAGTGGAAGTGGCTGTTAGAAAACATCAGTTTTTACATTATTATACAGTAGGAAAAGATGCCAGAAAAGCCTTTATTTTAGCTTTTGAGACAAATATATAGAAATATATATTGTTATCAGCACCAGAAAGAATGAAAGAAAATGACATAAATCAACACTGATCACATTCAGGCCATTTTGCAAATATATAACAAGAGATTTGCTGCAAATATCTTCTAAAGCTTTGAATTTAGTGTTACTCAAACGTTTCAACATTAATGTTCTAATCTCGTGCGATTTAATGCAGACGCTCTGTCTACGCTGACGAAGATTCCTCCACCTCAGATTTTTGGCTCCGCTGTTCAATATTTGACTACTTGAGGGAACTCAGGGACTAATAGCAAAAATAAGCATCGTAAACAATAGAAACATAAACCAAGAACAATGATGACACATTTATAGATACGTTGCAGTTTGCCAGATTAAAAAAACTGCTAACTGTGTTTTCCGGTGCCAAGTCCTGATACATTAGCGGAGCTGCTGTTGTCAGTTGCTATGGCAACGGGACCGCATCTAGCGTAGCCGACACGGAGAGAGTGGTTTTGAGTTGTTCTTTCTTGTTTTTTTCTGTTATTTTACGCTTTCTGTGTTTCACTGCACTGAATTAACAACACCCAAATCTCCAGGTTTCATTGTATTGTATTGTTCAGACTATGGATGGCAGGTAAAAAAATCGTAATTTTGCCCTCCAGTGTTGTGTACATGCACAAAACGTCCTGGTGTTAACAATAACATGTAACGTTTCTATAGTAACGTACCAGTCCTGACGCTGTAGACAACCAAATTTTACGGCTTTCGCCCAAACACCAGTTATTCAGAAAGATTTAAGATCTACAACATTAAGTCCTTCTTGTTTAACTCGGTATATTGTGACTTTAGATTACACTAGTTTTACATTCATATTAGCAAAAAAAAAAAAAAGATATAAACCAAACAGTTTGCCGTCAAATGATTGGATGCTTCTTGATTCCATCCAAAATGTCCACATGCTCTTTTATTGCCCCTCTGCCCTCTTCCATCTGAGGGGAGATCTTGATCTATATGGTCTCTATTAAATAAGCAGGCCAATAAATCCTCCCTCAGTGTGTTGGTACACTTTGGGGCAAGGTTATCTGCTGCTCACAGAGCTCCCTCTCTGCATCCAAGCAGTGAAGAAACTGCTTTTCAGATTTAGCATACAGTTTTAAAGATAACTGGAGCGCCAAAGTGTTGGGAAAAAGGATAAAATGTCAGAAAAATGGTTCCATTAAACATGACTTACAACTGCTGTTTGGGACTTTTTCTCTGCATTTTAACAGCGTAAAAAAAAAAAAGATCCCGAGTTAGCGCCGAACTCAGCCGCTTCTGCTAATTTAACCCAGAAAATCTGTTAAATATTCCCCGTTAATGCCGGCTCAGATTAGCTGCATGCAGGGTTAATTCTACCATACAAATCTGTTAATACTTGGATTCCCAAAGAGCAGCTCAGGGGGTAATGGCAGCTCTTCGCAAGGAAATGATACACTGTTCATTATTACACAAATTAACCATATCATGTAATTATGTGAAATTACAATTACATTATCTCACCTAGTCACTCCTGCTTTCTCAGGAATGAAGACGAAACGACATAAATATGGTTTTTCTGTGCAAAACCATTCATTAACCTGCAGGAATATGAACACACCAACTTTAAGACTTTATCTTGGTTTTTGATTTGTTAAACTGTGAGAATTTAAACATCCTGTCCTACTGGGTCAGACCATCTCCGCTGCTTTAACGTACTTTAACTGGAGAGGACAAATTATGATGTTCTAATCTTAACCAGAACTGTTCCTATGGTTTGTAATGGCTTCTTCAGAAAGCTAATCGACGCTTTTATTCTCAGCTCCAACGCACATTATTTACATTATTTCAAGTGTTGCTAAAGCAGCAAACAACACCAACACTGAGGGATGAATTTTATCCACCGCCTTTTCTTTTTGTTACGTCTTTTATCTCGTAAAATGACTCCACAAACTGTCACTATTGCTTTTACATCGTCATCCGTGTTTGGTTATTCTAAATTCCCGCTATGTTGGGGTTTTTACTGGATTATCCTCTGGAATCGGGATGTTTGTGACTGGAATCGGTTTGTGTTGCTCCTGCCTTGGACACACGAACCGATCGAACCTGTTGGACTTTTATCAGCTCTGTGGTCACAGAGGTTTGGAGAATCGGCCGATAATTCTTAGATCTATCTTTCCGTCTAAACCAGACTTAAGACACAAGCTCTACTCATCTCCTCTCGACCGCAGCCCAAACGCTCTGACTCTGGTCGCTATGGTAACGTTTATATATCCCTTCAAAATAAGATACAGATGTGCCACAAAAACGAATATTTTACTTTCGTGAAATTTTAAATCACGATACTGATTAACGGGAGCCCTGAGCTTGTTTCTCTGCAACCAGACGGTTCCATCTGGGAGTGATGAGAGACAATGACACCCTAAGTGTTGCTTATATCCACAGCCTGCTTGGTCTCTATGTGGCGAAGCAGCTTGAAGCTTCATTCTCTCATTAGCAGCCGGTCGCCGCATGTTACGCAGAGCGGCTTGTAATGTGGGACTCACCTACCGGTCCGGGATAAATCCATTCTCCTGTCTCTTCTCTGGGCCTTTTCCCCTTCGCAAAGAAACTCTCCAAAGACATCTGATCTGTTTCTTACTCATTTTGCTGCTTGTGGCCTCAGTGTTGGTGTGCAAGTAACTGAGAGAATCCGGTTAAAGGATTTTCAAAATAAAAGATCCTCCAGACTCAAATAATACATAAAACGGAAATATTTCACTATTTCATGCGCGGCCTGGTGCCAATTGGTCCACGGACCGGGGGTTGGGGACCGCTGCTCTAAACTACTGCAGAACGACTGCAAAACACACAATTTGTCTTACACATTTGAATTAACCAACATTTAGAATCAAATCACAGTTTGACGGCGTATCAGGGTCATTTTAGGGAGAAAAAAAGAGAACATTTACGACAAAAAATTTGGAAATGCTTTAGACTTTTGGAACTAGAGAATTTTCTTTTTTTTATAGAAAATTTATGAGATAAATTTTAAAACTTTGGCGATTTTTTTGTAGCATTTCAAATTCAGGAATTTTATTATTTTTTAATAGAAAATTTCTGACGTGAATCTCAAAATTTCTGAGTTTTTCTAACAATTTTTCAACTTTTCAAGCTAGCATATTTTATCAGCGAGCTAAATATTTGGCAGATAGCTGACTAATAGCTAGATAAACATTTAGTTGTTCCAGTTTGTTTCCTTGGCGACAGTCATGGAGTTTGGGGAAATTTGTAGCAAAAATTTGAGAAAGTTTGGTGATTATTTTGTTCCAGAAGTTTAATAGATTAGCGGATGGATTATTTTAGATTTTATTAACTGCAAGTTGTTTTTGTTTGGAAATTTGAAATGCATTGTTGCTTGAATATATTAGTTTATGTAATTTTGTGAATGTTTTTGGTGGCTTTGCTGTCTTCTTCACCTCTATTTCTTTTCTTTATATACTTTATCCTTGCTGAATTTCCTTGTATGTTGTCTGTCATTTCATCGTTTTATTGCGACAGCCGCAACATTGTGTGTTTTTGTTCAGAGACGGTGAGCGTGAAGTCATGGAAAGTTTGGAGAAGTTTGGAAAAAGTTGTGTAAATGTTCTCAAACAAAGCTGGACGTTCTAACCTGGTTTCCTGTCATGTTCTAAAGGCTAAAGTTTGTTTCTTGGTGATTAAATTAATTATTTAATCCATTTTTCTGCCTTTAAATCGCATCCAAATGAGTCCTGATCACAGAACCTGCATGAATATTTGGGCATAACTGAAAGCTTTGGATGCTTTTGATTACTTTTAATAACTCCTGTTTGGTTATTGCAGTGCGGCATTTAAAAGCATTTTTAGATTTCCTGACATTTACTCTGGTTTTCTGCAGTTGGACATCGTTTGGTTTTGTTTCATGTTTGTTGCAGAGTAACGAACACACACCTCGGTTTGACTCCTGTGAGCGATTCGTGACTAATTGCTGCTTGGCTGGATTCTGCCTTTCAGTGGGTTGATGATGTTCAGAGTATTAAAGCTGATATTGTGTCATGTTTTGGTCTCTCCTTCCCTCCAGCGATGCGTGAACCTGCCTTCTCTCCCCTCCTTTGTCTCCTGCTCCTGTGTGGTTTGCATTGAGCATCATTACCTTCAGCTATCATCAGTCCACTTCTCGGTTTCATCCTTCTCTCCTCTGGTTCTCCTTTACCTTTTTGTCCTCCGTGCGTTTTATTCCCGCTCCTCTGTGGATCTTTTCCTCCGTTTTTATGGATCTTCTGCTTCCTTTTTGTATATTTTGACCCACAAACTGTTCCGACAGTGGATGCATCGACAGCTTGCCCTACATGTTTTAGGGTGTGTGTGTGTGTGTGTGTGTGTGTGTGTGTGTGTGTGTGTGTGTGTGTGTGTGTGTGTAGGAGCTAAGAAAAATGGAAGCAGTGGAACGTGGATGGAGCGAGTAGAGAGCAGGCAGAACCACAGCGCCCCCTACAGGAGGTTTGCAGAAACTCAACTCTGGTTTGGTGGAAGATGCATCAGACTGAGTGGGAGAAAGAAAGAAATAAGAGAAAACAGTTTGTAAATTAAACATAATTTCTGTGAAAATCAGGTGAAAATCAGCTGTAAATGGAACAACGTTGAGCGCTTCATTAAAAAATGTAGTTCTTTTAAAAGAAATGTTCACATAACATGTTTTTTATCTATCCCTTTAAAAATGTATTTATTAATAAGTGAACACAAAACTTAACTTTAGTTTCCCAGCTGAGGAGAAAGTTAGGACACCCTAACACAGGGGCGTCCAAAGTTTTCGTCACATGGGCCAAAATTGTCAGATCTGAAGTAGTATATAGATCTAAAAAACTGCAACAATTTAAAAAATGTAATTAAAGTAATTATTGATAAGTGAATTTAAATACTAAGTAAATATTTTGCTCTAAATATTTAGATTGGAGCTAAATATTTAGTTTGAGGCTAAATATTCAGGTAGCTCGCTAAATATTCATGTAATAGAAATATTTCATGTAATATTTCATGAAAACAGTATTTCATGAAATATTCATGAGCTACCTGAATATTTAGCGTCAAATTAAATATTTAGCTGGCTAATTACGTGTTTAGTTTGGAGTTATATATTTAGGCTGGAGCTAAATGTTCAGCTAACTAAACATTTGGCTCATCTAGCTTGCTAACTCGGAGCTACATATTTAGCTCCAGGCTAAGTATTTAGCTTGCTAATACAGCATTTAGTTTGAAGCTGATAATTGTTAATGAAAGATTAACATGGTGAAAAAATAAAACTCCACATTTCCCTCTTCTGACGGCTAAATACTGTTTAAGCGAAATAGCTGACAGCCAGTTTCAGTCATTCTGACATTTTGAATATGAAACCACTAACAGCCTGTTTAAAAAACCTTGTCCTGATCTGACTCTTCCTCCTGGGTGCTATCGCTTTAAATCTGGTAGAGACGGCGTCCGTCCAGGTTGTCTCAGATATTCGGGGAAAGTCCTGGGCGTGAGCGGCGCCTCAGCCTGCGGGGACATACGGCCGGGCCATATGGCAGCGGCCACCGGCCTCTTCTGCTCTGTCTGCAGAGGATCAAATTGTTTCACCTTCTGTCTCATCCACCACTTCTCATTATCACCTCTTCATTCCGGCGCTTCCTACACAACCGTCTCCTCGCTCTGCATCGTCTTGGCGCCTCCGTCTTTTTTCATTTCTATTAAGCCTGACAGTCAACTCGGCTGAGTTGCAGCAAAGTGCAACAGCTGACAAAGCTGATTTTTCTCCGACTGTCGACATCAGATGCTGCTGGTTATCAAGCCGAGGCGGGATCAAAGCGGCGGCGCCCCGGCGACGGCTAAAACAACGGCGTGGCTGAAAGAAACACGAAGTTTAAAATCTGTAATAACAGCTCGCTTTATTTGTTGCTGTCACGTCAGGAGAAGTTGTTACTGAGGGGAAAAGCAGTTGGCAGATCAGAGCATGATCTGAAGAATAATGCTATGTATTCCGACACATAGTTCACACAAACCTTAACTGAAAGTGATCGACGCCATCTTGGTAGGAAAGCGCAGCAGCGCAAAGCATAGCAACAAATAGAAAATATGTGTCCACTCTTGACCAATGTGCGAGAGAAAGATACAAGAACAAAATGGCTACATGTCGATGCATCTCTGTCTTAGCTAGCAGATAAAAGTTAGCTAGTTTAGTAAGTTCAGCATTAAGTACTACAGTAAATATCACTGATATCTTTATCTTAGTGTTACACAGAGGTGGATAGAGGACTCAAAAATTGTGATAGAGTTGTAATGGACTTATATTGTTTATAAGTTGGATAGGAACGAGGTGAGAGCTAGTTCTCAGCTTGCGGCTGGTTTATTGTTGTCATGGCAACTCCATAGAAAATGCTTACATGATGGCTGTTAGTTACAAATGTCCCCTCTTTGTTCCTCATAGTTTTCATGTGTGGCATCACATGAAAACTATGTATTCGGAGGTGCAAAAAATGGATATGTACAACCAATAGCTATTGATCACTGATGTCATTTTTGCAGGCTTTTAAAAATAAACTCATAAAATGAGATCAAGGACATGGCATTTAAAAAAGAAACAATCGAAATGTGACAACTATTTTGGTTGAATTTTGCTATAAACACTTCCTAAACTCCCCCCCATTTCAATTAGGTTTATTTATTTTAAAAAAAATCAAAAATACTTTATTGATCCCAAAGGGAAATTAAATGTTGTTGTAGCTCATTAAATCAAATTCTCCAGAGAGTTATTGTAGATGACACCAATTCACAACAAATGTCTCCTCAAGGCACTTTACAAAAAATAATTTCAGTTCAATCATAAAAACCAAATCTTTTGCAACAGAGCTCAAATTTTAGCTTCTGAACAGGCAACGTGTCAAAAGAAGCCCACATGGGCGGAAACCTACCCAATCTGGCAACCGGACTGTTTTGGATGTCACGTGACTATTGTGCGTCACACATGCTGTTGCTATGCAGAATATAGGCTGTTCGGGAAATGACAGTTACGCGAAGAAGCTGTAAAAAGGACGAAGGTCCAAGGGTAACACATTTCACAGGTCAGTGAAATGTTTACATTTTTATTTTTTAAAAAGGTTAATATGTCTAAGAAGTGTAAGTTAGCTTTCCTAGTCTGACTTTGATAACATTAAGTCTGCTGCCTAATTCGGTATATTTCGGTTAACACAAAAAAAAAGGCGACCTACAAACTCTGAGCAGGTGTTTAATAAATGAGCTACAGCATCAAGCCTGAAAACATGAAAACTGTAACCGACTGAATGTTTTGTTGTTTGTGTGGGAAATATTTAATGTTTAATGTGCGTTTTTCGGCGTTGATGCTCCTGATGAGCTAGACTAGCTAGTCCTATCGCTAGAGGAGCTTCGGTCAGTGGTTGCCATAGCAACGAGTCTGCGTGGAGAAGACGCAAAGAGCGGGAAAAAACTTGGACGTCAGTGTTTTTTTTAGCGTTATTTTCCTTTTGCTGTTGCGGACTGCAGCCCTTCTCATTTTTATACGTTTAATAATAGTCAAAAACTGAATTAAGTGCTTCGTTTGTTCGTAGAAAGTGGGAATATTTAATATTTCATAAACTATAGTTGTTAAATTTGAACTTTCCATGGCGCCTACAGAGGCAATTATGTAAAATTAAACGAATTATCAAGTATGAAGGAGAGATACGTCAGGTGTTCTCTTGAATACTGACAGAAACCAAGCTGTTTATGGGTTTATATGTAGATACAATACATATTTTACGTTTTAAGAGATTGGAAATTTTCTCAGCTTTATTGTAAGCCATATTTTACAGAAATAAGACTGGAAATAATGGCACTACATGCTGGTCTTTCATTGCAACAGCTGGTTTTACATGAACATGATTCAGTGAGTAGTAGTGGCGCCTGCAGGTGTAGATCACTAGCCATAGCGGCTAACAGGCGCTGTCCTACCTGGTCATATATGCGTATAGGTCTTCCTTCCTGCTTCTCCTGGAAGAAAGCCGGAGGTTGAAGATGTGCCGCCCCCTCCACCGCTTTCCCCCGGGGTGGGAGCCAGATTTTTGAGGGAGATCAAGTGAGGGCTCCGGAGAGTTTTCACAGAAATGAAGGCACTCTTAAAAGACACCCACAGGGTTCTGCTGGGCAGCTTTTGCTTTGTGTTGCATCACGCCTGGCAGAAAAGCGAGTCCCCAGGTTAAGGACAGCCAGAGAGAGAGAGAGAGAGGAGGGGGAGCGGGATGAGAGGAGATGGCATCCAAATAAAAAAATAAAAACCCTGAGCCCTCCAGGAAGTTTCCCCAACCACCTTTGTGGGGTTGCCATATTTCCTGTTTCTCCTTTAAGAGGATTTTCTGTCCTTCTCTTTCTTTTAGCGTCTTTTATGATGGTATTTTTTCCCCTCCTTTTCTTCAGGCGCTGCGGCTCTTTTTCATAGTGTGCCAGGTTTTTGTTGAGCCAGGACTCTGTCTCACGTCTCTATCTTGCACTTTTCTCTCCCTCCATGTAGGTCTGTTTCTTCCCGTTAGCCCAGTGTCACTCGTCTTCTTTACTCCCAATCATTTCTGCAGACTATTTTCTGCTTTTTCTCCCTGAATCCTTTGATCGGGAGCCAGAGTGGCTTCTTGTTCTCCTCCCTTCACTGTCTTTGTCTCCTTCCATCTCAGCCCGATTAAAATGTGAAACACATTTAATTGTTTCTTGTGTCCTAAGATCCTGAAACGATATTTTCCTCCTGATTATCAAATATTTGCTGTGTTTGAAGCAGGATTTGGCACGACGAGCTAAAAAGATGCTTTGCTGACTCTAAACCACTAATCATTTTGTTTTGCTAACGCTAAAATGCTATACCAATATGATATTTAGCGAACACTAACGCTAAAGTCCTAACTGCTCTTGAAAGATTTCAATTTAAATGTATTTTTTCTTAGATATTGAGCTTATGTTGATACCTTGTTCTATACTGTTTCAAATAAAGTTATTGTGAAAAAATAAAGAACATCAGGACAGGAAACAGAACTGCAGCGTCGTTTTCACCCATTTCAGAATAAGAGCATGAATATAAATAGCCAACTTCTTATACAATTCTTGAGTCATTGATTAAAACTTCAGCACTAATGTCAAACTTTATTAAAGTAAAAGTTTAAAGTGCTTTTGTAAACTGGTGCTTTTGAATCTATTTGGAAAAATTAATTTAGGCGAAGCTAAGTGTCCTGGATGTTTTCAAGGTTAGCAAGAATGCTGAAGCTAATACTGAAAAAGATGAGGGAGAAAACGGTCAATAACCAGAAGTTCAACACAGATGTCAAATTTTATTGAACTGAAAGTTTACGAAACAGATATGTAAATTAGTGCTTTTCAAGTTATCTGTTAAAATTAATTTAGGGGAAGCTAAGTGTGCTAAATGTTTTAAGTTAGCAAAAATGATAAGCTAAAAAATTAGCTCTGTCATTAACAGATTAGTGAAGGTTTGTACTAACTGCTAACACGATGCTAGCTCAGTGTTAACCTGGCTTTAAAACATTATTTTTTGTAAAATTCCACCTTTATTCTGCTAATATTTTGTCTGTATTGTTTTACATAAAAAAGCTACTTTTTGAAAAACATTTTCTGTCATTAAAAAAGAAATGTAGAAAAATAAAGCGAGGAAAAATAACGATTTAAGATCAGATATGCTGTGAAAGAAGCTGGTAGTGATTACTGTACGGTTGTAGTTGTGAGAAATATTTCTTAAAAAGGTTTTCTCTTAAAAAATCAGCTATTGTTTCACATGTTGTGAATTATTTCAGATCCTGAATCTGTTCGTCGTTCCTTCTCCATGCGTGTGAAGTTTCATACTTTTTCACCAAACGTTTGTCGCCGTTTAATAAAGTAACCAGGTATCGTGCAGCAGCTCCTCTGACAGCTGGGGGCCTCTTCCCAGGGAACTGTGGGTAATATTTTTCCACTGAATAATCACGTTTGTTATTCCAGCGGTGTAGCAGCAGTGGGGGAAAAAAAAAAAATCAATATGAAATCAAATGAATATCTCTGCTGCCCCCAAAAAAAGGGACACAGAGACTGAGTCCTGCAGCGCCATCAGTCATCTGAAAGAGCCAGGCGTGTTCTGCAGCCAGCAAACCGTGTGGGGATATGAATGAGTAATGTTCCTCTGTACCTTAACAGCTATTTTCCTGAGTGCCCTTGAGCAAGTCACTTAACCTCCCACTGCTCCAGTGGAGCAACACGAGCAGATCAGCAGGAGGTGAAAACTGTTTCTCTGCACAGCTCCGCGGCCGTTCGCAGATCCAAAGTACGGAGAACGACGAAAAACGGAACAAGTTGCTGTTTTTTATTCTGTTTAAAAGCTAAAAAATGATTAAAAAGCTGCGCAGCATGCATCCTGGTTCTGGTTCTGGACTCAGCATTTTAGGGCTGATAATGAATTAGCTTCCTCCCAGCTGAATGTACACAGAAAACAGGCTAAACTGTAGAAAATGGCTGCAGGAAGTCATCACTTTGAGAGCTTCGAGCCTGTTCGTTCGTCCTTCTTCACGTTTTCCCTCCAATCAGCCATAAATTCATCCTTTATCGGGCCTGGATTCAGATCTTCAGCTTTTCTTTCAAATTTGGCTCCTTTTTCACAGTTTCAATCCAGTTTTTAACCATTTTCACAAAAGTACCAGACAGACACAGAAAGGAAAGAAATCTACTTGAAATTTAGTCTTTATGATAAAGAACTGAGGAAGTGAGAACAAAAAGGCAAAATCTGGATTTTTACAGCGACCTATTAACGTCATTGTAGATAAATGAAAAAGGAGTTAATTTCTGGCAAAAAACTCATAATTTTGAACCTAATCTGAGATATTTTCTATTCTATTATTTTGTGTTCTCTTTTTTTGCGATCTTTCGCTGCGTTCAGACAGCAGCTCTCGATGATCACGTTTTTTGGATGAAATCCACAACCGCAGCGCGATCTTTATGGAAGTAATACGGCCGGCGCCGGCGCTTGTGGATCGATTTCGGACTTATCCAGAGCCTATGGTGTCGTCACCAAATCATAACAAGATGAAGGAAGTTAATAACTAGAGAGTTTTGGTCTTCAGTTTCTGTAGATTCGTCTGTTTGGATGTGGAGTCGGAACGAAGATCGGTGGGATTGTGATGTGAGGCGTTCACTGACAGCCTGCTTTCATAATGTCATAATTATCATTCTGAGCCGTTGTTTAGATTTGCAGCGTCTGACTTCTTCTGGTGCAGAATTATGACGTCAAACTGCAGACACTTTCAAAGCAACTGGATACTATTTTGTTTCACATATGGAAGTGGCTCAAATCGGATTATTTTGTGGTGAAGAAGTTGGAGTTGAGTCACATTTAGCTGCTGTGTAAATGTAGCCTTAGATCTATGATTTATCTTCTGTGATTTGTAGTTTCGTTGAGTTTTTGTTCACCTCCCTTTTAGTAAGTTTCCTCTTTGAGTGCCTTAACGCCAGCCCTGTTTATTCCGCTTTAATCCAACTCCAGTCCGTTTGTCCAGGTCATTTTGGGCGCGTGAATGCTAATGGACCCAAAAAATCAAACTCTGGTCCTCCAGACTTTGCTCTGGGTTTGGTTGAAGTGAACTCTGCTTTGGTTTGAATGCATATGTGAACGCCAAGTGGACCAGACACTGACCAAAAGCAGGAAGTGGTCTACAACGCAGGGCATTCTGGGTAAATTCTTCTAAAAGAGATATGTTAGCTTAGCGCTAGAGGGAGAAATTACTCCTGGTCTTTATCCAAAAACAAGACAAATCCTCATACCACTAAAATCTGATGCCACTTAATTTTTGTTTCCATTTTGTGAGGACAGAAGTTGCGCCCAACTTCTTCAGGAGGTTTTAGTGTTATTTTCTTCAGTGGTTCTTGTTGCGGCGCCCCCACAGGCCAGGAGGGGAACCGTTTTGTCAGAGGTTTTGGTTGGTTTGACTCGGAGCCGAGAGAAAGAACCACAGCAGCTGGAGATGGAACAGATGATGAAGTTTTGGTCTCGAATCAAACCGAGTCCACCGGACTGTCAGGTGAACTATTAGTTTCCAAGCTTGCATTCTGCCACAGCTGCTGCTCATCACATCTGACTGGTTCGTTCGGGTGCCCTGTCGTCTCCTCCCCAGCCTCTGGGTTTTATAGTTCAGGTAACAGATTCTCCCGTTAACATGTAGTAGAGTGACAGTAGCAATGAACGTTCAGACTCCATGAACTAATCTGAAGATGATTCCTCCATGCTGGCCTCTGTTTTGGTTCATTCGCAGCTTGGGAAGTGAACGTTTCTGTTTGAAAATACTGAATGTACTAAATGTAAGCTTGTTGGTCAGCTTCATTTCATCCTTAGACTCTAATGAATTCAGGTATCAGTTTCTGAATGTTTTTTCGTCCTGGTTTTCTCTTCCTCTGCAGTGCAACAACGACTACGCCCCGGTGTGCGGCTCCAACAACAAGAACTACCAGAACGAGTGTTTCCTCCGCAGAGACGCCTGCAAGCTGCAGTCTGAAGTCCTTATTATGTCAGAGGGAGACTGTCCTGCCGGTACGCAGATTTATATCATAGCACACACACATGAACACACACACACAGCTGCAGAGGAGCCTAGAGCACTGAGCAAATGCGCAAACATGCTTGGGGAGAGTTTATTGTTGTCAGGAGGGAAAGTTCCTGCAGATATGAGGTGGAAGAGTGGAGCAAATCCTAAAATAATAAAACAATTAATAGAGTTTTAACTTGGTTTCATGAAGTAGATGCATTAACCTGAGTTAAAATAAGTATCGATGCTTCCTGTGATCCTCTCCATCATGCTGCAGATGAACCTGAGGATCAAACCCTGACTCATATTGACCCACTCTTGTCTTTTTAGAGCTTGCGGGTTTTCAGCTTCTGTTTCTACATCTGCTTTCTGCTCAGATCAATGGCGTTTCCTGACTTGCTCTGATCTTTGATCGACTTTTTCACAACTTTAGCCTTTTTTTATGCTGGGAAATCCACTGATCCTCATCAAACTGCACTGGATGCGCTGGGAGAAGTTTCTCTTGAATTGTGTTTTGATCCTAATTTCATCCATGGTGGTGTTGGCTAGCTGTTGATCCTGGTTCTTCCTGAATCTCTGAGGTTGTTTTGATGCAAAGTTATCATGGCTGCAGCTTTTCTGCTTTTCTCTGGATTAAACTGTTGCTAGCGCTGACCAATAAACAATTTGTTAAAAAATTGTTTACCTGTCAAACCCGGTAAAAATATTTTTTTTAATCAAAAACAGGAAAAGGGATTTATTCTTTTATAAATATATACAACCTAACAACTTCCACTATTATGCTAACAGGGGAGCTAATTTTTCATTTTGCGTTTTAGGTAACTTTAAAAACACCTAGCTAACTTTAGCTTCCCCTAAAGTTAGCTAGGGGAAGCTAGCTAACTTCCCCCAGCTAACTAGGGGAAGTTAGCTAGGGGAAGCTAGCTAACTTTCCCTAGCTAACTTCTGTTCTGGTTCTGTGTTTGGTTCAACACAGAACCAAAAGTTCTGTGTTGAACTTTTGGTTATCGACTGTTAAGAATAAACGTTTATAATCATGCTCTTATTTTGAAGTGGTTGAAGTCTGTTCACCCAGCAGTTCCATTTCCTCTCCTCATGTTCTCCACCCGTGACGCAATTTAGCAGATGACATTTACTTTGTACCCAGAATGCATCGCTGTAGGACTACCTAGTTCTTTTGTACTCAAAATTAGCAACCAAAATTAGCAACATAGTTAGCAAAACTCAACAACTAAAAATTCAAACCATGAGAGAAAGGTCTGTTAATGAAGGGAGGTATGCTATGTAACTTGAACGTTTACAGAGCAGCCGAATAATTTAGCGCTTTAGAATTTATCAGGAAAAATGAATTTAGGTGAAGCTAACCTCTACATCTAAGAACAGGAAGGATAATTCAAAACAAAAGTTTATACGGCTGATCAACAAGTGGAAGTTATTCAGCTAGCAAATTTATTTTAGCATCACTAGGAAGAAAAATGCTGTTTTTAATGCGTTTCAAAGGCAGTCAGAAAGTGGGCGGAGCCAAGAGACAGTTAGGGGCGTGGCCAAATGTGGGGAGGACAAGAGGGAATAAGCAGAGTTCAGGAAGAAAAACAATATGTTGCCAATTTGGCACTTTGTTGCTATATTTACCCACTTTTTAGATTGTTTTTTCAAACAGTGACAAATCTAGACATATTACTGGAAATATTTGTGGCGACAGCATATGAAGCAGCGATTTTTCTGCTGAACAGTCGTAACCAATAGGAAAATTTAACTGCAACAGCCTCTGTTCAACCCAAAGAGGGCAGCACTGAGACGACTTTCAGGCAAAAATACTGCAGAACTGAACAAATTTACGCTAAAATGTCAGCACAAAAACATGAAGTTCAAACATTTAAGGATTAATTTAGAGAGTTTATTAGCCAAAAAGAAGTTAATTTATGGTTTAGTTACACTTTAAAGAAACAATGCTATAGAAATATTGTCCAGTTTCTGTACTAATATGAATCTAATGCGTATCATCGCCTTGTGTTTAATTCAACGCTCTGGTTGCATTGTGATCCTCTGCTAGCTGCAGAAAACAGCTAACATTTAATTAGCACAGATTTGTTTTGTTGCAATTGAGGCTGTTTATTTGTGGCCAACAGAGACTTTATATAAAAGAGCGCACACAGTTACTCCAGCTGATTCCAGTAATTTATCTATGAAATTGATCTTTTTTCTTTTTTTTTGATCTAACAGCCTTTATTCATTATGTTTTTATGAGCCGCTTTCATTGATGGCATCACCTGAGCCCCGTCTTTCCCCCTGGTGGAAAGAGAAAAGACTCGGTGTCATTTTCACACATAATTGGGATTAGAGTTAGCTGATGAAGCTGGTGTTGAAGCTGGTGTTGAAGCGGTTGAAGCGCCTGCGTGGGCGTCGCAGGTCGGAGAGGTCGGAAAGGTGGCGCTCTCCATTAGCCGTGCTGTGAAGAGCAGGAGTGCTGCATAAAGAAGGCATCGCTATTCCTGATCACTCACTGAGCATTCAGCAACATTTCTCTGCAGATTTTAGTTCACAGAGCTAAAAGTCTCCTGGATCTCTGGCAACATTTAGACCAAATGAAGCGCAATAAGTTTAAACTTTGTTCGTTTATTAGGATATTTTACTTATAATATGGGAAAATATCTTGTTATAAGTGAATTTATCTGCCAATGGAACTAGGAACGGTTTCATTAATATTTAGGAATAATTTACCTAAATATTTGTTGCTGAAAAGTTACACGTAAGTTTGTTTTTTTTTTTTATTTCAACTGTACAAACATATTTACACAAGAAACTAGACAAAAATATGTGGTAAGATTCTGTGTTTCTGCAATGCACATATTAAACTCCATGAAGATTAAATCAAATTGAACTGAAATGAAAATAAATCTCAATAGGAAAATAAAATAAAAAAATAATTAAACTGGAAAACATAAAAATACACAATTAAGTGAATTAAAATAAATAAAAAAATGTTATTTTAATTAAACAGAATGAGAGATGTTCACTAGGAATCAGCCTTTTTAGGTTTTAGCTGAGCAGCTTTTATTTTGTTTTAGACAAAAACAGTTGGCAAAATGTGTTTTTACAGTGCTCGGTTTGTCTGTCCTCAATAAAGCTAACTTTTTTTTTCACATGGCACTTTTGATTTCTTATTTAATGGAGATAACGCAGTTACAAAACTGTGTTTTCTCTCCATTAGCGGCATAGCGACAAACATTTGCACACATTTGTTACAGAAACTGTTGCCGTTAGCATGCATACGCTCACGGTGCGTTTAAAGACGGCTCTGAAAAACACGGTCCCGCCTGTTAGCATCAGATTAAACCTTTGCGACGGCGGTCCGTCGCTCCATGGCTGCCTGTGATGTAGAAAACTCTTGATGAATGAATTTCTCCCCAGATGACTCTTGAGATCAGTGGCGACCCTAAAAATGGCCGCCGGGACCGGAGTGTGAATAAAACATTTTTTTGTGAAGAGGCATTTTGGGCAGAAATAAAAATCCTGATAATTTCCTTTCTTTGAATCCTGGCAGGTGACAGTGTTAATATAGTTCTGGGTTTTTCATTATAGTTTAGGTTTTATTTAGTTTTTTTTAGTCTAATTCAGTTTTAGTTTTTAGAGTGTGTTTGTAGTTTTTATTTGTTAAATATTGTTTAGTTTCAGTTTAATTTCTATTAGTTATAGTGGTAGTTTTAGTTTTTTTCACACTTTGGTTAATTTTTAAGTGCAGAATTCAAAAAGCATTGTGATTATGTTTGTGACAATTATGTTTATGTGATTATGTTTATGTTTTTGTCAGTTTTTGTACTTTTGCTTGTTTTAGTTAACTATAGTAACTTTGTTATGGAGCTGGTTTGTATAAAAACACAGCGAAACAGAAGATAATCCTTTCAAATAACGTGTTGAATTATTGTTGCCGTTTTGCGTTAAGCGACGTAATTTGCCCAAAGCTGACAAACTGCTTGTGTGGAGGGAAAAAATCCGTTTCACATCAGCTAAAAAATACGTTCATGATCACAAAAACAAAGGATATTACATCTATAATTTTATTATGTTTTAGTTAGTTTTATAAACACATGATTTAGTTTCAGTTTATATTTTTTTCCATTAATTACAATCAATGAAAGTTTTAGTCAGTTTTTGTACTTTTGCTTGTTTTAGTTAACTATAATAACTTTGTTAACGAGCTGGTTTGTATAAAAACACCCCATCAGGGCTGAATTAAATCTTGGTATGAATTTATTTCGTCTTTGTTTTCTGTCTTTGCCACTTTAATCCTTAAGTGACACGCTTAGCGGGATGAGCTGGTTGAAGGAGGAATCTACCAGTTAATGAGTCACGTTGTGAATAATGTGCTGATGGTTGAGGCTGAGCAGCTCCGCTGGCGAGGTGATGCGCGGCGCGTTGTAGAGCTATGTGAATCAGACTGGCTGACTCAGTTAGCTGCTCTGACAGAAGTCCATTAAAGGAGCCGTGAATGGAGAGGAGCTGTGTGTGTGTGTGTGTGTGTGTGTGTGTGTGTGTGTGTGTGTGTGTGTGTGTGTGTGTGTGTGTGTGTGTGTGTGCAGTCACATGAACCATCCAGCCTGTTTTGAGCTCCTGTTTTTGCTATTGAAGCCATGTGATGACTGTGTGTGTGTGTGTGTGTGTGTGTGTGTGTGTGTGTGTGTATGTGATGTGTGTGTGTGTATGTGATGTGTGTGTGTGTGTGTGTGTGTGTGTGTGTGTGTGTGTGTGTGTGTGTGTGTGTGTGTGTGTGTGTGTGTGTGTGATCCAGTTCTGAATCATCTGGCAGACCAGCAGCATAAAGACTCTTTTCTTTCATGCAGCATTTAGAAAAGCTAATTCAGGATTTGCGAACAGGGAGGCTGTTGTGGTTCTGTCCCGTTATTCTGGCTAAACGAGGTCACTGTACACAAATATTCAGTGTGTGTGAATGAATAGACGTCCTACAGCGGCCACACCGTCTCTTCTCAGCTGCTTTTTTTACACACTCTTGATTTATGACTGAATTAACTTTTCCTGACAACGACACAATGACTGCAAGCCATTTCATTCTCTGTTAAAGGGCCGGTGTCGTGTTTTCCAGTCACACAGAGACGTTTTGTAGCACAGTAAAGTAGGGCTGAAAAACGCATCACAAAATAAGCGCTTCATATTGGTTAATATCAATAATTATTGATTAGTTTTTCTGGATAACAGCCTGTTGCTAGGAAATGGCACTAGTGGCGTGCCATTTCCTAGCAACAGGGCGTTGCTAGGTAACCAAAGAGTGAGTGAGTTAGTTGATTTCACCCATTGTGCTAAGCTAACAGTGAGAGGTTGAGTGACTAAAGTTTTTCCTCTGCTTACATCTCCCAGAATGCTGTGCGGTTCTGGATCAGAGTTCAGTGAATATTCTATATTTTAAATATTGAATATTCTGTCAGATGTATTATTATTGATACTGAACGTGTGTCTGTCGTGATATATATCGTTATTGATTTATTGGTCAGCCCTACAAAAAGCCAGTTCACTATTTTACTTTCAGATGATTTAAAAATGCTAAAAGTAACAAAACAGATCTGACTTTGTAATTTAATGCCTTGAAATCGGGCCTCTGTCTCTTTAAGAAGCTCCTGCTCGTTCTGAAGCTCCGCCTTCAGGAAGTCATCCCAACATGGCTCCTCTATTAACCCTTTAACAACATTTATGCCAGAGTCACCCTGAGAAGTAGCTCCTAACTTGAGCTTAGCAGGGGTTTGCTAATTGCTGCTGACTAGTCTGAAGGAGCTGACTGGGGGAGGAGCTGTGCCTCGAAGGCGGAGCTAGGTCACAGCTGAATGGTTGCCATGGAGATTAGAGGATTTCTCAAACATGCATGAAAAGAATCACCGACATGCCAGGTTTGTTTTTGGTGAGGGAATAACACTATAACATGATGGAAAGATATAAAAAAGGAATTTCACATAATACCGTCCCTGTAATGCAGAACATTTCTAGAAAAAACAAGAAAATATGAGTTTGAAAAGTCAAGCATTTTCAAGTTTTGAAACTCTGAAATTTTCAAGCTTTTCTCAAGAAAATTTCTGAAATTAATCTAAAAATTCCTGAGTTTTTTGGCAGGAATACGCTCCTCTTTTTTGTACGTAAATAATGGCCCTTATAGATTTTACATTCTTCTTTTAATTGTCTTTAGTTGCTGGATGCTGTTTATCAATAAAAGTTTCACACATCATCGCGTTTTAAACCAGCCTGGATGGACGGCTTCGTCCTCTCACACTCCATCATCAGCATATTTTTATTCATGAAGCCATATTTAGACGTCCTCCTTCATGTTGGACTTTCTCTGTTTCTGCGAACTTATTTTTGCTTTTTTGGTGCCTGAAGTCTGGAATAAACTTTAAACCTTTTCAGTTTTCTGCTCCGTCTTGTTGAACTGTCTCAGGAATCATCTGCAGCTCAGCTATCTGCTCCCTTTTTTTTTTTTCCTCCTGAATTTCAACCCACTGGTGATAAATATCTGTTTGCTTTATAATAATCAAAGTGTGAAATGAAAACAAAGTTTCAGTGGGGTTTGTTGTGTGGTAATCGCGGTAACCAGGACGCCCCCCTGCCTGTGTGGGAGCGGCCTTACGTAACCGTTAAACACGACACTTTCTCGTGGGGGAACAATGGTGGGCGGGACTTCCTGTGATGTAGCCCGCGCTGCGCTGCGATTGGTCGGTTTTCTCAGCTAAATCACCGTTAAAACTCTCAGAGTACGAAGAGAGAGAGAGAGATGTCACGTTTGCGGCAGCAGGGTGACGGTGTTTATCTCCCGATCTGTTTCACTCGCCCTCCATCCTGCTAAAATCCTGTTAGCAGAAAGCGAGCAGCGTGTGATGGAGACGCACTCAAAGCCGGTTTCCTGCTGAGGGCCGGGAGATTACACCACAAAGCTGCCGGTTAAACAGAAAACTCCCAGTCAGGAGGAGATAAAGGGGGGGAAAAAACATGGGCCTACCTTTAAATCTGCACGAAACGTTCAGCAGATCATCATTAAACAAATCAGGCAAGTTTATTTTATACAACATTTCAGCAACAAGGCAGTTCAAAGTGCTTCACGTCATGAAAACACAGAACCCAGTTTTAAACACGTTCGCCGCTCTGTGCCGTCTCTGCCGTGGCTTCGTGGGAGTCTTTATGGCTGGGAAGAGCCGTCTGCTGCTGCTGGAGACGGCAGCGACCGGGCCGCGACCCGGCAGCGACCGGGCCGCTCAGACGAGTCAAGTCAGTCTGTCGGTCCAACAAGCTGAAAGTGACGCTGCTCTACTGGACGGCTCTGCAGTAAGACTGGAAACCAGTGACTGGAATGGGAGTGAACCCAGCAATGACTGGGCTAAAAAGGCTGGGAGGCTTTAAAAAAAGTATAATTTTAGTCATTAAAACACCAAATATACCTTAACATGCATTACTGTGCATTAGTAATGCGTATTTCTGGGCATAATAATGAATATTCTGACAATTAATAAAATAATCAGACAAATGAAAATGGAAAATTCTGCAGATTTTTCATTTTACCACTCAACTTTATATTATACAAAATTAGAAATAGGGGTCCAAATAAAAATGATCCTGACGGTTACTCAGTTAGTCATATCTAACACTGAAAACGACTTTTGGTTTAAATACTTAAACTTTTTTTTGACAATATTAGAAATGCATTAAAAGATGCAAATAAACAAATAATTTAATTACTTTTTTAAATAAGACAAATATTTTGTCGGCTAAATGTATGTTTAATCTAAAAAATATATATATTACATTTTTGTCTTGGTTTTGGCAGTTTTGGTTATTTCACAGCGATTTGTCCTGAACGACACCACCACCGCTAATCCACCTCCTTTGCTTTTGCCGCTGTCCTTTAAACCTCTGCATGACATAAAAGAAATTCCTGCGAACTTTAATCTTCCTTTGTGCGAATCCCGTTTCCCTCCTGATGGACATCCTGACCTGCCGTATCCGGAGGGAGCAGCAGGTGTTTGCAGAACCCGACCGGCTCCCAGACGGTCCGGTCCAAACAGCAAACAAACAGACGGCCTGCTGGGAGAAACCTTCATGCTAAGCATGCAAACATGGCCGCCTTTCATGTTCTCAACAGCAGCTGCTGCAGGGAGCCGAAAATATCAGATTGTGACATTTACTGAAAACCGGAATTAGAAGGAAAAATAAAAAAGTTATTTTTCTGTTCTGGTTACCTTCAGCCGAGGAGAATAAAGTTGTGATTTAAAGTCAGCGGACGGGAAAGCTCCAGAGGAAGCTGATTAGCCCAGGATGGCAGCTCTTCCTGAACACACCAGGAGGAAAGTTAAGCTTTAGCTTAGCCAAGCGAAGCAAAACCTCAACGTCTCCCTGCTTCCTCCCCAACCGGGAGCGAAGCAGCAGCAGCAGCTCCTGAACGTCCAGAACAAAAACGTCTCCGTCCAGACGGATCCAATCATTACGACCAGCGCTGTCCAAACTGTGGGCACCCAGAGCCAAAACCCCCAAGCTTCAACTGTTCAGGGCCCACATTTTAATTCTTTTCACCATTTAAAAAATATATTAAAAAAATAATATTCACTTTTTTACCTGCACAACAATAAATAAAAGTTAATGTTTTACGTTTGACTTAATTTTTTTTAGTTATTTTGCGTTTTGTTTTATTCTCAGGAACAAAAATAAGAATTTTCTCCTACAAACTTTGCCATATTTAGCCAAAGATAATGGATGGATGTGAGTGAAAACTTGCTAGATTAAAAGAAACTAAACATATCTTTAAGAAGATGTAAACTTGCCTTGGAAAATCTCATCCTTAAAGAATAAAAAGTGTGGGAGAGCAAATTTGTACCATTCTTGGATTGCGGTTATGGGCCACACATAACTAATCCAGGGGCCACAAACGGCCCCCGGGCCTCACTTTGGACCCCCCCTGCTGTACCCAGAGACGTCACTGGTTTTCTTCTCCATCTCTGACGGTTGAAACTGCGATTTGTTATTCATCTGAGCGCCTCCGCTGGTATTGTTCCGAAGCTAAAGGTTTTTATCGATTTAACACGAGCCCCTTCTGACTGCAGCCTGATCCTCCAAGCTAAGCCTTTTCACGAAACACTGCACACTTAGTGTCCCGCGCGCTCCAAGGTCAATAAAAGCCCGCAGACTGAAAGGCGATGGAGGAGGCAGCGCTCTGCAGACAAAGTTCAAAGAAGGATTTTCTTTTTCTCTTTCTGTGATTAAAGATGTGCGTCGGAGTTCAGTTTGAAAGGAAAATAAAACCTTGGCTAATATTTGGTGTTGGAGGGAAAAGGTTGACTTCTGCAGAGGCAGCTACTCTGTTTTAGTTCAGAGTTTATTTTATATTCACAGCAACCGCTTTCTTCTCTTACTTTAGTTTCTATCAGAAAACGGAGTGAGATGAAAGAACACAAACTCATCCTTGTGAAAAAGATTTTATCTTTAAATGAAAACCTAAAGCTAATTTTCTTCTGCTCATTTTTCCTCTTTTCTGCTTTTTAGTCTGGAAAAGAAAAAGTATTTTACACTATTGAAAACCAAAAATGTGTCTAGTTGTTGCACTAAGCTCTGTTTGATCTCGTTTTGTTGTAAACTTTCTGCTTTTTAACGAATAAATTTACTGTAAAACATTGAAATTTGCACAAAAACATAAAGCCATAAAGTTAATCTGCAAACGAAAGTTAATTTTGGGATTAGTTTCTCTAGAAAATAAACTTTACTGTAGAAATATTGTCCAGTTCTGCAAGAAAAACTTTTGTTTTCATGTCTTTTATTAAAAGGAACTTAAACATTTCTGAATTTAATTGCTTTGCTGGTTCATTGGTTTTCTTTTCAAATTATAAATCAGTAATTTAATCCTGTAATGTTTGGGTAAAGCCTCATGAAGGACTCTTTGTGAATGTTATCAAATTGTAATTTGGTAAATAATTACACTTTTAAATTGACATTGTTTAAAATGTCTTTTTTATGACGTATTGACATGAAGCAAGAAATCATAATCCGTCATAAATATGTAATAACATGTATCAACTACCAAACTTTTAAGAACTTTATCTGTTTACTAGGGCTGTTGTAAACGATTATTTTAGTAAACGAGTAATCTATAGATTTTTCTTACGATTAATCGAGTAATCGGATAAAAACAATTATGAAATAAAATATTGGTAAATCTTCCATAACACCAGTGTTACTATCGGATATCAACATCAGTCTATTTTTTCCACCTTTGAGCTTCCCTACCAGTTATTTTTTGTAGACCGGGGGAGCAATACGGGATATTTACGGCTCCTCCGTTCAAAAACTCATCTACCCGCCATGTTCCGCCTCCCGTTTGTTCAGACCGGGATGATATAAGTTTATTGTGCGGTTCGTCCGTAAAGCTGCTCTTACCCTGTAAGCATCAACCCTCAGCCGCCCGCCGTGTTCAGTCTCTCCGCTCACCTGTATAAATCCTCTTCCCGCCGTTCAACCAGCAGCTCCGGAGCAGAAAGGCTGCCGAACTCCCGGCATCGCGCCGGTCATTTTAAGGATGTTTATTGGTCCCACAAAAATGATGAAAACCCGGAATTATCACCAATCAGTAAAATCCCCGCGGGCCGAACTTGAAGATTGGACGTTATGCCGCTAACACGTAGCTTCCGTCAACAACTCAGAGGCGGAAGTCAGAGCTCCGCGCAACGCAAATAATGTTCCGGCTGAAACACGGTGCGCTAAATGATAAAACATAAATTAACGAAGCTTCGAGGCAGGTCAATTTTCCTCGAGGAATTTTAATAATTGAAGTACTCGAATCACTCGAGGAATCGTTTCAGCCCTACTGTTTACATTTCCCGGCTGTCGTTGTCATACTCAAGTGACTGATCCAATTATCAATCATTTAATATTTCAAAATTACATCATCAGACAGACCAAAATATAAGGTTAAATTGAATTTTTTATATTTTAAGTACGAAAATGACAATAACTTATCTGAGTAACTTAAAAATAACAAAATCAGGCAAAAGAAAAGCCGTTCCGAAATAAGTTTTTTAAATAAAAAGCTTATGAATCTTTAGCAAAACTGCAGGTCTGTGTTTGGTGAATTTTTGGATAAAACATGCTTGTTTTTCATTCAGTGGGTAGAAAATTTGGAAATTTTACTCAGATTAGTAGAAATACTAAACCACTAAAAGGACATTTTTCAAAAAAGTTTCTCAATGCCAAAAATGTTATTTCCAAACTCTGCCACCGGCACAGAATTACTCATAAAACCTCTGAACTGTGATCCGTTTGATTCCCGACAGCAGATGGAGATGCTGATGGAGAGAGTCACCACGACCCAAACGTGTTTCTGTTGGACCTGGATCGGATCGGATCGGATCGATCCGAGCCTTACGCCGCGCCGCTCTCAGTGACGGAGATCCGATCAGGTTCCATCAGGACTATATAAACCATCTCACATGGGTCCAAACAGCAAGCAGAGCCAGAAACACCCGCCTGCGTCTGGCCTCGTGTGTTTCAGCAGATCGATCAATAAATCAATCAATCAAGTTTATTAGTACAGCACATTTCAGCAACAAGGCCGTTCTAAGAGCTTTACATCATAAAAACACAAAAAGAATGACATTTTTACCATCGTTTTAAAAGCAGCTCTAACCAGGTCCGTTTTAATCAGTGTTTCAGCTGTTTTGCAGTTTTTCTTGTAGATTTGTGGTGCATAGAAGCTGAATGCTGCTTCTCCACGTTTGGTTCTGGAGATGCAGAGCAGAACCAGAAGGTTGATCCAACAGCAGCAGATCTTTAAGCCGTTCAGAACTACCAGCAGGATTTTAAAGTCTGTTCTCTGATCTATGAAGACACTGTTGCAGTAAGTAATGATCTGGATCTCACTGAGACATTAGACCTCTGGTCTGGGAAATGTTCTTCAGGTGACAGAAGGCCGACTTTGTAACCGTCTTTATGTGGCTCTGAGGGTTCAGGTCAGAGTTTGTCCTGATTTTTAGTTTCCAGCTGTAGTAGCTGAAGCTCCAGATCGTTTTTCTCCAGGTCCAAACATAGTTCTGTTCTATGAGGCTGATCGCGCCACTGCGCTCCTGAGGATCCGTTTACAGCGGTGTCGTTGATCGGTTGGGTGAGCGGCTGCTGCTGTTTCCCCAACGTTACGTAGATTCAGAGGGAAAAGGATCCGCTGACACGCGAACAGCTGGAAGCAGAGCGCGCGCAAAGCCTCGTCCTCTGCTTACTATTTATTCCAGCCTTTCTCTTTTAAATCTGAGGCGCGGTATTGCTTTCCACCGTTGGAGAAATCTCATCTCCCCGCAACAGAAAGCATCCTCCCAACACGACCACAAGCCGATAGTCAAACAGGCGAACACTTCCACATGCTGACCCAGGCTCATTCAGCTAATGTGCGTCTGCAGCAGCCCGTGGTTAATAACTGTGTTTGTTCTCTCTGCAGATGCCGGGTCGGGATCGGGAGACGATGGTAAGATTACTCACCTCATCCGTCCTCCTACACCTCCTCTGCTCCAGCTCTGCATACGCTGCTGCTGCTGCTGCAGCAGCTTTTCATGCTTCTCTTTATGTTCTCCTCTGTGACACGCAAAGTTTTATTTTCCTCACGTTGAACACAACTTTACGATAAGTTTAATCTGCGTGGTTGAAGTCATTAAAGCTCTTGAGACTTGCATTCATAGTTTCATTTGCTGCAAAGGTTCGGTTACCTGCTTTTCAACAAACTCCTGGGAGCTGTCGACCTTGGCTTCGAAATCTGATGACAGTTTCTGACGCTCAGATTTTCGCCCAAACTCTGATGAGACGAATCCGCGTTTCATAAAACAGCAACACCAAGACGGCCCACACGCAAAGCCATTTATATTCATCTCCATGGCAACTACCAGGACATACCGGTCCACGATTGGTTTTATTCTCCTCGGTTTATTTAAGTCAGTATTCATATGAAAACATATATAAGTCGCACCTGCAGCCTGGAAAATATGATATCTGAAGTCCATTAAGACCTGGAGGTCAGAGAGATTAGAAAAAAATTCAAGAGCGCCACGTCAGATGCTAAGTTAGCATGTTAGCATGTTAACTGTTTTTGCCCACTTCAAAATAAAAGCATGACTGTAAAAGGCTAACTACTTGAAGAATTTAATAACCAAAACTTTAACATCGATTTCAAACTTTATTCAACTGAAAGTTTATAAAACAACAAAATAAATTTAGGGGAAACTAAGTGCGCTTAACATTATGAAAATTATCAGATGTGCTAAACTGCTAAGCTAAAAATGAGTTCTGGTGTTAGCATGCTAACAGAAGTATACCCTCTGTTTTAGTCATATGACCGGAGCGCGTAAAGATGGAGTCCGGCTGTAATCCCTGACTGATTGCTCTGAAATCAGGGCTGATGTTTTTCTCATTAGCTTTCTGAGTTAGCGACGGTTTCCTCCAAAGAAAAGCTGCAGCCGGAGTAGCTTTGCATTAAAACGACCCTGGATGTTTCCGAGACTCAGAGTGAGAGGTTCACCAGATGAAATGAAGCTTTTGAGTAAATTAATGCTTTACAATTTATTAGTAAAAATTAATTTAGGAGAAGCGAGGTTCACTAAACGTCTTCAAAGTTAGCAAAAGTTAAAAATGAACTGGAGCTGATCCACAGTCGTCACATTGTGATGAGTTTTGTATGTATTTCTAAGGCTTTCACATAAACCAAACAAGTTCTTTTTAAACCTGGTCGAGCATCTAAAGGACAAATATTCAGGTTTTCTGTACAGATGTGTTACGGCTGCAGGCGAATGCTAGTGTGCGACGGATGTGTTAGCCGACGCGTCTGGCTCCTGATGCAGCCGGTGTCAGTCGACCGGCTGATTACGCTGCGTTTGCTCGGATGAAGCAGCTTCTCATTTGCTCGGCCTTGTTGCAGTTGTCAAACAGTGAAGGTGCTTCTTGTTTCTGCTGCAGACGGTTCACACAGAGGGAGGACATGACACTGCTCACAGGTTTATTTCATGACCTCGATTATTGTCTCATCACTTGGCTTCATTTCGCACCGTAACGCAGAAGGAAGCAGGGGGGGAAAAAAAAGGTTGTTGAAACGTTTAAATTCTGAAGTCTCTACAAGGTAATGGTTTTGTTTTAGATCCCGGCTGTCGTTAAACTGTTCTCACAAAGAAACTATTATCTTAAGATCTGGATCTGATGAAGGTATGGAGCGATTTAAGACGGGATGTGTGAGTTTTCAGTCTCAGGAAAGCTTCTGGTCGGTAAATCTTCGTAAAGGAAAGGAATGATGAATGGATGTGAAGAGGAATCAGAACATTGGCGGGAGGAGGCACCGGATGAAAGATGAGGAGCATAAGGCAGGACGATATATTGGATTGTTTTGTGGTCGAATTAGATTTAACGGTAATGAAATGAATGTGAGTGAACTGGACAGAATGGTTCTCAGGTGGAAAAAGGTGAAATATTCCCTCTGGGTCAGGGAGCGAGTTTTGCTTCATGGAGAATCAAATGTTTAAACCTCTAAGTTCAAGAATTCAACCCTCGCATGTGGATCACAACTAAAGGTTCAAGATCTTGATTCTAAAAAGATAAAACGAGTTTCCTTGGAGAACTCGATGGATAATTTCTCCATCTCTTGGTCATCATTTAGGTTCTTTCTTAAGGAGCTAGAGAGAGAAACTCTGGAGGTTTCAGAGGTAAACAGTTTAAATTGAATCCATCTTTGTAGTAGACTTATGTGGCTTTGGTTTTACTATATAGAGTAAAAAGACTCTTTTTGTGTCATTCCACCATGAAGCAATAATTCCTGTTTAGTCCACTTTAATCCAACTCCAGTCCGCTTGTGTAGAAAGTCCGGTTCATTTGATTGCTAATCGACCAAAAGCTGAACTCTGGTTCATCTACAAACCTCGGTCTCAGTTCGGTTGACATGAACTCTGGTTCGATTTGAATGTATATGCGAATGCCAAGTGGACCAGATACTGCTCCAAAAGCAGGAAGAGGACTACAGCGCAGGGCATTCTGGGTAAATACAGCCAAAACAAACGTGCTAGCATAGCGCTAACAGGAGAAATGACTCGTGGTCTTTTACTAAAAACAAAAGAGAAATCCTACAATCGCTGAAATCCGACGACGCTTTACATTTTGAGGAGAAGGAAGTTGCTCTCGGTGTCTACAGAGGTTTTAGTGTCGTTTCCTCCAGTGGTTCTTGGTGCAGCGCCCCCACAGGCGAGGAGGGGAACAGCTTGGTTTGACTCAGAGCAGAGAGAAAGAACCACAGCAGCTGGAAATGTAACAAATGTTGCAACTTTTCCCCCAACTGAACCAAATCTACCGCACTATCAAGTGTGAAAACGGCCTTAGCAGCTACATAGAATCCCTGGTGATCAGAGTGACCCCGGTCCTAACCCCGAGTTATAACTTAACTGTTTACTAGAGCATTCAACTGGGTAAAAGCTCCTCCACAAAGAGCTTTGTGAGAGGACTTCAGTTTCTGAAACTTGATGCGGTCGGCTAAAGGCCACTGTTTTGGTGAATCAAATGGTCTACATAGAAATTAAACATGTTAAAGTTAACGGTTCCTCATAGACCGTTAGCGACTCCAACTGTCCGACCGAGATAAACCAGGCGTGTGTTTAGTTCAGAGCAAGGGGATGTTGAGAATGAGACAGGAAGTGAGACGCTGGCTATGTTTCCATCCAATTTGTCATGCAAATTCTGAATGAACTTTTAAGTTGTTGCAAAAACATAAAATGTAAATTTGTTGTGTAATGAGCGTAATCCAATCAGATGTTGACGCTACGCATGGCTGTAAGAAACAGGAAGGAGAGGTTGCAAACTAGCAACAAAAAAGCATCTTAAGAAAATGAAGAGTCCCGCCCTCCGATTTGGAGGTTTGTGCCTCTGGTAAGGCACAGAATTTTGCTACATTAAATACTTATATAATAAATATTTACCTTTTTTTTTTTTTTTTTTTTTTTTTGCAAAATTGAGGAAGTTGTTTCAAATTTTTCTGTTTCTATCAACCTTTTCTGTGATGCTTCAAAATGTGTCAATATGTCAGAAAAGCAGACGGCTAAAATCAGCACACAGGCTGAGATGCCGCAGTTTATTTGCATATGCAGCTCCTGCGTTAGCTGTGGTGCGTTTGAGCTTCATCAGACTTGAACACGAGAAAGAGGGAGATTGAAAGAAGAGATAGAAATGGAACGGAGAGATAGAGAAACAAAAACATGGTCTGAGGCCGAGGGCCTGCTGATATAAAAACGCTGCAAAGCTGATAACAGAGGAGAGGAAATGTAAGGCTGAGATTAAAACACGTCCTCCACGTATGTGAGCTGGACAGGCAGGAGCAGGACGAGCCCACTCATCGTGACGCCAGCGTTCCCATCATGCTTTGCTTGTGCTGCTGCGTCACTCTGAGGTTCCCGTCTTAATGAAACCTAAAAGCTGAGGGGAAACGGAGCGTGCAGGCTGACGATACTCAGCAGCAAAGTTAAAAATCAGTTATTCTCTGCTTGGACGTTGTTTTCAGCTAACAATGCGGTGACGTTGTAGAGCAATGTTTATTCTATAAAACGTTACAGTTTTACAGCATCTCAGGATTTCACTCTGCAGATTTTAATTAGTTGCCGTCTAAAGTTTTAAAACATTTTTTACCTTGAAGGATTCTTTATAAAACCAGGAAAACGGCCAACAACCCTGACCATCCTCTTCATGTGACTGTCTTCAGTCAGAGGCTTCTTCAGAGTCGCTGTAACACAGACTGCTACTGGAGCTCTTTCCTCCCAACAGCCATCACTGTCTACAAGAACTCAGAAGAATCTGAATTAATGAGTTACACCAACATTTGATTAAAAACGGTTGTGCTGTGGTGGTGCAGGGGTTAAGCACAACACACATATGGAGGCCTTAGTCCTCGACGCAGCTGTCGCAGGTTCGATTCCCAGCCTGGCGACCTTTGCCGCATGTCTTCCCCCTCTCTCATTATCCACTTTCCTGTCAATTAACTATCAAATAAAGGCCAGTAGAGCCAAAAGAAATCTAAATAAATAAAAAAAAAAAACATTTAATTACATCGTCAGACTGATCATAAATGTAAATGTTGGTATTTTAAGGACCAAAACAACAGTAATTAATACAAGTAGCAAAATCAGCCAAAAGGAAAAAAATGTTTCCAGATCAGTTTCTATCAATAAAAAACGTATGAAACTTTAACAAAACCAGCAGGTGTGTGTCTGTGTCTGGTGAATTTTGGTTAAAACATGTTTGTTTTTCTTCTACTCAAGTAAAAGCAGAGATACTTCTTGATAAAATTACTCCAGTAAAAACACTCCTAAACAGCGAATCGACCATTCAGGAGGGAAACAGACAATTAGGAAACAACAGCTGAGGGGCAGACAGTGTGTTTCTGCTCCAGAGGAGGAAACAAACAGCCTCGGTCCGCACAGAGCGGCAGGAGAGGTCAGCGCGGGCGGAGGAAGCCTGCTGGTGCTTTACGAGCCGGGGGAGAAGGTTAAAGCAAGAGGCCGTAAAAGATGGCTTTGAGGGAAGCAGCAGTGGAGACCCACCCTGCTGAAAATCAAATATATTTTAACGGCACGCCATAAATCCACACACATAAACCGGGATAAGCCAGGAAGTTGCCAGTTTCGTTGGCTGCAGGCAGTTTGTGTGAACTCTGTGTGTGTGTGTGTGTGTGTGTGTGTGTGTGTGTGTGTGTGTGTGTGTGTGTGTGTGTGTGTGTGTGTGTGTGTGTGTGTGTGTGTGTGTGTGTGGAGTGAAGCTGCAGAGCATGCATGGCTGCATTCGTGCTTCAGAGTGTGTGTTCTCTTATTTTTTTTTCTACATCAGATAAGTGAGAACAGGAGTCAGCTGTGCAGAGCGGAGAGCCGGCGGTCATGAGAGCGGTCACATGGTCCGCGTCAGACGCTTGTGCAAATCAAATTGTACAGTGGAGGGGAAATTGAGTTTCGCTCACATGATCTCTGCTGGGAGAAAAAACGACAAGAGCTTCACACGGAAGAGGGTTTCTGAAAATTCACAGATTAAAAGAAAACAACGTTAAGTCGAGACTGATTCTCTCAGAGGCTAAAAAAAGACGCACGGCACATAAAGACATTATTACGGAAGACGAGTGTGTTTATTATCTGTCCTATGGGTGTCCAAACTGTGGCCCGGGGGCCATTCGTGGCCCTTCGAGTGAATTTGTGCGGCAAGAAGGATGTCCTCAGTCATGTAGTAACTAATTACACTGACTTGATTTTTGGAAAAGGTGTAATTTTAGGAGTATTTTTACTATGCTGTACTTTGAGTAATTTTATTATGAAGTATTTTTACTCTTTCTTGAGTAACATTTCTATATTTTCTATCCAGTGAGTGAAAAACAGACATATTTAAACCAAAACTCCACCAGACTCAGACACGCGCCTGCAGTTTAAGTTTCATCAGTTTTATATTGAAAGAAACTGATTTTGATCAAAAACTGTTATTTTGTAATCATGTCATTTAAATTATTATCATTTTGATCTTTCAAACACCAAATTTCCACTTAACTTTATATTTTTGCTCCATTTTATACAATTTTAAAAATATTAAATGATTGATAATTTGATCGTTATCAATCATTTAATATTGATTAAATGATTGATATTTAAAAAAAAAAAATTTTTTTTAATATTTTTAAAATATATATTTTTAAAAAATAAAAAATATTTTTTTTATTTTTAGAAAATAAAAAAATATTTTTATTTTCTAAAAATAAAAATATTTTTAGAAAATATTTTTTACACTTGCGTTGTTCCCATTCAATAAGAAGTGCCGTTAAAATCACGTGAATAAGTTTTTTCACTCAGTAAACCATTAAAGAACATGGCAGCGACGGATGTAACAGTTAAATAAGATGTTATTTTTATCAGCCATTCAAATCTGTTTCCATTGCAGTTTTTGCAAAATGGCTGAAAAAACGTCTCATTCAGCGCAAAAGCTTCTCATCAAGAAAATGTTTATTTTAAATTGAAAAAGGTGAATTAATTTTTGTAATTCCAGTTAACAGAAACGCAGTTGATGTTGCCAACTTTACGGCAACTTTTCAGACCCCAAAAAATTTTCTTTTTTTAAAAAATGTCGCCATCGGTGACCAGGCAGATCGGATCATAAACACGGTGGGATTCCGGCTGAAGTATAAAATCACAGAGGAATAAATTTAGCTGCATCTGGACCTTCGCCTTGTTTTATTGGACTGGTCCAACGGCGTGAAGCTGCCGTCCATCAGAGGACCTCCATCTTGTTTTTATTCATTTCCTACTGCAGAGGAATATTAAGTCTCATCGACTTTTCCCACTTCCATCTCCTTTCCACAGAACTAGAACCAGAAGTGATTAGATTTCATCTCCCTCCAATGTTTGGATCTCGTTTTTATTAGTTGATAAAAAAAATATTAATACGTTTTTTCATAGTTATGGTCAATAATGCATGAATTTTTATTTATTTCTTCTGTTGATTCCATTTGGAAAAGAGGAATATTTGTTGGAAAATCAACAAAAGCTACCAGATTAGTTTTTGTTAGAGAAGCAAAGTTTGTTATTCCCACTTAGATGTCTGAATAAATATGCTGCCGTTAATAATAACATTTAAATGCCTTTGAAACAGCAGGATATTCAAAAACAGCCTAGTAATGTCATTAAAACCTGTAGAGGAATAAATTTGGACCTTATCCATCCTTCCTGTACAAACAGCCCATTCAGACCAAATTAATCACGACCCGTTTAGGAAGAACTCGCCCTGTAGGACCTCTGTTAATTATGCAGCTTTAAAGCCCCCAGATGTGCGTCCAGCCTGAGTTTTTCTTGGTTTTTTAATGGTTTATAAACATCATTTGATCCGAGGCTCTGGTTGTGAGTCAGCAGGACGCCGGCGACCTGACCTGACCTGACCTGACTTCAGGTCCGATCCCGACGCTCATCCAAACCAGTCGCTCTGTCAAGGTCAGAGCCGCCATTTCTCCAGTAAATGGTAAAAAACGTCTCCTCAGTGGAGTCTAATTACCAGTGTTTACATGCAGCTCTAACCTCTCACTGCATTTCCTGTGGAAAAATAACTTTTAAATGTAACGTGAAGATCTTTTTCTCTGTCTCCACTGTTTGTGTAATATTAATTTTTGGTGCCTGTTGACTAATGAAAAGATGAGCAGCGTATTGGGGCCTAATTGAAATACAATAGCCTGACTGGGGTAATTAATCCAATGATCAGACCCACAACGCTATGGATTTGCCAGCACTTCATTAGTTTGAATTAAGGAGCGAGGCTCCGCTGTGGTGCGATTATGAATTCAATATCAATTGATCTTCCTCCGTTGGAAGCAGCCCACAGAAATAACCTTATGAGGAAGCAAAAAATAACACTTTATTGTTTTATTGGCTTTTCAAATATGGCCGATGAATCTTAAGGTGCCCACAGCCCCTACATTAAGAAGAAATGGAAGAATGGCTAATTTCTGCGTCTCCAGTGGATTTCAAGCATTCAGGTTAATATAGACGGATCCATGGTTAGCTAAACATGCGCTGTAATTTTTCTATTAACCTAAAAGTTGTTGTTTGTTTGTGAAAACTCGCAATAACTCCAAAAATCACATATCTTTATTATATTTTTCACCTGCGCAACACATGCTAGGCTAATGACGCGGGTTGATTATAGTGGGCTGGACACCATTGGAAGGAGCTAACAGCATTAGCTACAGCTAACATCATTACCTGGAACTAACAGTTTTAGCAGAGCTGACATAAAGTCAAATCAAACTGGTAGATAATGAATGGATGTTTAAAGTCAAAAGTTTTCGTAACAAACTATTTTAACCTATTTGAGAAACTGTTTTGATCCTGATGTAAACAGCTTGTTAGCAACTGGAGCTCTTTGTAGCATACCTTCTCCTTCTGGGTTAGCATTTTCATAAAGCTGCTGCAGCACAAACACCGGCTTTTTTTCCCCCAACTCTCTTCCTCGTCATTTCTGCATTGCTTAAGTTAAAGCGGCCCGCCACAGCTTTACATGTGGCCCTATAAACTCCAGAGGATAGATAGAAATTATTTTATCAATCAAATCAAAGCAGTTTTTCTCAATTTCATGCAAAATCAACAGATTCCAAGCATGTTTTATTCATAATTATGAGTTTATTGCAAACTTTCTGCAAAAATGTTCAGACATCATATTTAAGCGATGCTAACTCCCACCTGCAGGTGGCAGTGTTTCTTACTTCCACTGCTGCCTCAGACATGCTTGATGTCAGGTCGTAGTCTCGGATCGCCGTGAAAAGTGGCAAAAAGTCACACGTTAGCTTAACTGTCGCAAAATTCCTTTCAAATATTTTTAAATTGGCACCACAAAATCACAAAACAATCGCAAAATGCTGGACGGACAAATCAGGGTGAAAAGACGTCGATATTTCAGCAGTTTCTTCATTGGTTTCATCAGTGCATCCTGCCACAACCGGCCCTTTAACAACATTCATCTTCATTTTTGTGGCTCAAAGTGAGAATTAAGTTGGCGCTCCTTAATTAGAGCTAGCTAACTAAGGGGTGTCAAGGTGTTAGCCAAGGAGCTACAGCCTTTAGCATGAGCTATATGTCAACGACTCTGCGAACTTCTGTCCGCTGCTTAGTGCTTCCTGCGTTGCACATCGTAGGAGCTGATCGTTTCAATCTAAGCAGTAGAATGAAATAAAATAGAAAGCGAACGTTAAGGTAGCAGCCTGACCTTTGGTTGCCCCGGTGATCGCTCCATCTAACAGCCTCCAAAGTGGCGAGCTGCTGCCCCAGTCACACGGCTATCGCTATGGTAACCACGTTAGAGGTTTAGGGAAGTGAGTAATCTAATCTTCCCACTTTGTGGCACAGCGATAAGGCTCACCAAGCAAACCCATATCTCTGTGTGTGTGTGTGTGTGTGTGTGTGTGTGTGTGTGTGTGTGTGTGTGTGTGTGTGTGTGTGTGTGTGTGTGTGTGTGTGTGTGTGCGTGTGTGTGTGTGTGTGTGTCGTATTCGGTTATTCTACGCTGCAGATCTCCCTCACACTGAAAGCCTACGGAGCCACTTTGTTCCCGTTAATAAGAGGAAGACTCCGGTTGAAAAGTCCGAGCCCGTAATGCTGAAGGTGACATTTTGGCACCGACGTCTTCAGCATCACGGCAGAACTTCAGCCTTAAATAAGTTTAACATTTTCGTTGACTGATTGCTCATCTCTGCACTCGTATCCGGCCGTCATATGATTGCATTTGTTTTTTAAAAGATGAGATGCCTGCAGAGGAATGAGAAAGATGACTGGAGGTGTACGAGACATTTATTTGAGTAACTTTTTGGAAGAGAGTACTTTTATCTTTTATCAGAGTAATATTATTATGAACTAATCCTACTTGAGTAAAGTTTCTATCTACTTTACTAAATCAAGAACAAACAAGTTTCAACCAGGAATGCAGACAAACAGACACTCAATTTATGTCAAAGTGAGACATCCTGTTTGTACTCCAGCTTTGTTGCTCTAATGTTAATATCCCTCCATCCCTCTCTCTCTCTCTTTTCCTCCCTCCATGCCTCCCGCCCTCCTGTCTATCCGTCCATAAATTCATGAGGAACTTTAGCCAAAGTAAAACTTCTTAACTTTCAGTTTGTGAAAATGTGTTAATGATGTCTAAGAACAATCAGCTTCAGTGCGGCGAATAATGGCCTTACATAGATAGGCCATTATCTAGGTAGGCTGATCTGATCGATTAATCGGCTGATCTGATCGATTAATCGGCTGATCTGATCAATTAATCAGCTGATCTGATCGATTAATCAGCTGATCTGATCGATTAATCAGCTGATCTGATCGAATAATCAGCTGATCTGATCGATTAATAAGCTGATCTGATCGATTAATAAGCTGATCTGATCGATTAATAAGCTGATCTGATCAATTAATCAGCTGATCTGATCGATTAATCAGCTGATATGATCGATTAATCGGCTGATCTGATCGAATAATCGGCTGATCTGATCGATTAATCGGCTGATCTGATCGAATAATCGGCCGATCTGATCGAATAATCGGCCGATCTGATCGAATAATCGGCTGATCTGATCGATTAATCAGCTGATCTAATCGATTGATCAGCTGATTAATCGGCTGATCAGATCAGCCGATTAATCGATCAGATGAAGTGATTAATCGAACAGATGAAGTGATTAATCGATCAGATCAACTGATTAATCGATCAAATGAGGTGAGTAATCGATCAGATGAAGTGATTAATCAATCAGATTAGCTAATTAATCGATCAGACGAAGTGATTAATCGATCAGATCAGGTGATTAATCGATCAGACGAAGTGATTAATCGATCAGATCATTTGATTAATCGATCAGATCAGCTGATTAATCGATCAGATCAGCTGATTAATCGATCAGATCAGCCTCCGTCCTCAGTGGGTCCGGATGGTTCTGCTCTCCATCCTTTGGTTCCCGTCTTCCGTCCTTCAACGTGTTTGGATGTAAATGTGGATTTCCCAAAGTCTCTTTCCTGCTGATGTGCGATAATAAACCAAAACACAGACCCACTGTTGCCATGGCAACCCCTCATCTTAAAAAAGAAGAAGAATACTCAACACCAAAGCACCAACGGGAGTGAAATTACAGCGCGATGCAAAGTTTCTGATTGTTCTGAGTGTCTTTTGATTTCTGATGAGGTGACAGTCGGATACTGACTGCTCAGGCATAACCGCGTCATTTACTGTGGTTTCTAGAAGCGCTAATAGAAACAAGCAGCAAAATGAATGGAGGAGGTGTTTTAATGAGCTGCTCATCCTTAAATACGCCATTAAAAATTTTTTAAAAAGCAGCATAAAGGCTTGTCGATCCCATTTAGGCGATTGCGTTTTAACTCCATCAGATTTGAGCTAATGGCGCTGAAATGAAGATTGTTGACGGGGAAAACGAAGCGGCTTGCAAGTTCGCCGCGGCATCGGAGAGCGGGCCTTTTTATTGAAACACAGAGCAGAGCGCGGGAGCAGCGGCTCGGCCGATAAGCCTTTCTTTTGGCACGGGGGATAACGGCGTAATCTGGGCCGAGAGGGAGAGGATCTGCAAATGAGATGGAGGCAAAGTCGTTAGATCCCTTCATCCACGCAGGTTCTGCGCCTCCATTCCCATCTCTCACCTCGCCCGCTTCGCTGTTTCTTTATCTCTCCATGGGAACGTATCCAATCATGCCACTCTGAAATTATTACTGAGATTTCCTCTATCGCTCACAGTGTGTGTGTGTGTGTGTGTGTGTGTGTGTGTGTGTGTGTGTGTGTGTGTGTGTGTGTGTGTGTGTGTGTGTGTGTGTGTGTGTGTGAGATGAATTAGAGAGAGGTTCAGGCCGGGTGTCTGAAAAGTGTGACGGACGCTGATGAGAGCCGCCGGGTCACCTTTCGGTCCGGCCCTCGCTCCTGCCGGCTTCAGGGGATTTTATTGTCTTTTTTTTTTTTTCACTTCTTGAAAATAATGGAAGCGCGGCGGAGAGAGAAAAGCCGTCAGGGGAGCGGTGAAGAATCGCTGCGAATCGAGGCAGATATTGGGCTGGGAGAGATGGGAGGATTGGGATTACACTCTGTGTGTAATAGCAGGATTTGGCTGGGATTAAAGGAGAGAACAGAGGAGTCTGCTGGGAAGTTCAGGAGGGAATGTCAACGATTCGTGTGCGTCAGAGAGCAACTCAGCATGAATATGCAGCAGGTTCATGTTGACAGAAAACACTCCAGACAATAAAACAGCCACCGAGCTTCCAGGTTAAACATCAACATTTCAAACCGGATCATTATGCCTCTAATCCGCCATGACAGACAAACAATTCTTCTCTCTGCTTTTGCATTTTCAATCCCTTTACCTTTAAGGTTTAAACTTCTCTAAAGGTTATTTCTTTTGGAGAGTTTTCCAGTTGTTGGAGAGTTTTCCAGTTGTTGGAGAGTTTTCCAGTTGTGGTGGAAAATAACTACAAGCTAACATCCGCTGATCATGTCGTATGAAATGCTTTTCTCACCAAACGAACAATTTGGGTTACATGTACAAGGCTGGGAGTTGTTTTCTGCAGCTGCATCAGAACCAGACTGTCTCGCCTATTTGTTTCCAATTCTTTATCTTTGATATAAAACTCATGTGTTGTCTCTGCCTGGCAGAGCTTTTCACCCAGACCTGCTTCATTATTGATTGTCCTACAAGCTCTCTGCACAATATAGGAATAAACCTGATTGAGTGATTTCACCTGACAGTGCTTGGGAAAATACTGTTTTCCACAACAATAGTCCTGTAGATTTGGTCTGATTGGGACCAAAACCTCAACATTTTTTACGTTTTCAGCTGCTGTAATTTTCTTACTCTTACCTAAACTAATTGAGAAACCTGTTCCCCTCCTCACCTGTGGGGGCGCTGCGCCAGGAAGTGCTGAAGAAAACGACACAGAAACCTCTGAAGACACCGAGCGCAGTTTTCTTCTTCGCATCACTTCTGCCGTCACTTACTCTCCACAAACCTCTCTCCTCCATCAGCTACTTCTTCTTCTACTGGGTCGATGAGTTGGAGCACTGCCGCCACCTGGTGGCCGGAGGCTTGTTTATTCTGATTCTAAAAAGTATTTCTACTTCTCCACTTCTCCAACGTGTTGGTCTTCAGTTCCTGCCGTTCATCCTGGATGTTTTTACTGCGACTCTGTCATGGTGTCCACGTTGATTTTCCTTCTGTCTCTGTGTCTCAATTATCGATTTTTAAAACCAATCGTGGTTTAAAGTCATCTCCAAATAATCTTTGACAGCGTTGTAATGGCATTAAATATAAACTACAGCAAACTGAACGCTGAAATGAAAAGAAAACCAATGTAACCCACCTCTAAACCTTTTTTTTAATCAATGTTGGTTAGACATGGAAAAAGTTTTCAAATGTTTCATCAGTTTCCATGTGAAAAAACCCGACCTCGTTTAGCTGCTGCTTCAGTTTCCAGCTGTACGGACAAAAAGGAGGGAAGAATAAAGAAGAGGAGAAATAACGAAGGCAGGGAGAGGAGAAGAAGAAGAGAGGAATAAGAGCTGTACCTTCTTTTTGGCGGCTGCAGAAGAACATTTTCTCATTATCTCCTCCATAATTGCAGCCGTTGTTGTTGTTATTATTCTGCTGATGCTCGGCAGGGCAGTAAAACCCGACCGCTGAGCTTCATATGGATCCAATATTCACAGCTCAGGTTTAATATCCTCTGGACAGCTTGTAGCTGTTTGTTGGTTTGTCACTGGCTGATGTACGGCGGCCGTCCGTTCAGTCTGCGTTGACGGTGAGGCGGATAATCTGCAGCTGTTCACCTGAACGGATCGATGAAGTTTCTCTGATTTTAACTTCCACAGCACACGAGAAAAAAAGATAAATAAATATGATCGTTGATCAAATGGTGGAGTATTTTTTTTTCCCACACTAAACGACAAAATGTTTCAACTTTTTTTCCAATGATGAAGCAGAAACAACCAGAAGCTTCAAACTGGACCTGGATTTAATCCCAGCTCTTATGGCAGATTAAACGCCACGCAGACAGCCATTCATGCTCTCACGCAACTAATCCGACACTCAGTGTGGTGGCCTTTGACCTTATGTGCATGATCCTGGGGAAAATCGTCAAAGTCGACTGTTGAGGAGGTTTTTTTCAGTAGCTAGCGATATGTTCAAATCGACCTTCATTTTAAAAGTCCAGATTTTTCAGATTAGGAATTAAATTACATGTAGTAATTTGTTGATGATTCTTTCCTCCTTCATTCTTTTTTCAATTTGTTTTATTTTGATTGCGAGAAATCCCATGAAATTAAATAATAGCCAAAGAATGTGGCCATTATTACAGTGTGAAATAAAAAACCTTTCATGATGCAGCGAATGAAACAGACTCGACTAAATGAATCCATCAAGAAATTACAGCTTTCGTCTCAGATCTGCTGCTGAAACTCAATTTTATTACGTTTAAGCAGTTAAACATGACAGCATAGTTTACACTAAATAGCATGTGGGTATGGCATTTTGTTGGTTTAGGACTTTAGCATTAGCCAATGCTAATGTTTGAGTAGTTCTTCAGGGTTAGCGCAGCTAGCCTCTTAGCAAGCGGTGCCCACCACTGCAGACTTCCTTCATAACAGCAGCAATCAGTGGCGGCTTGAGGCCTCCAGGTTCTCCAGACTCCAGTCTGATCTGTCCAATCCGTGGATCTGCTGGAGTCCTGCTGGATCAGGAGGTTTTAACCACGGAAACGGGTCAGGACAGCGCTGTTCATGCTGGATTGGAGCTTTACAGGAGCATGTTAGCAGCAGGAGCAACAGTTCTATGATTCTGTTTTTGTACGAGGATCGCAAACCGTGTTGTTCCCGTATAAATCTAAACTTAAATATATTGACATTTCCAGTGCAGCCCAGAATCTTTTCCTCTCATCACACAGCCACGTTCAGCCCGTTCTGAATCTTTGCATCGGCGCCGTAAATGAGCTTAGCGCTCGCTCTCTGGAGGCCCTCGGCGGCGGCGGCGTGCTCCGTATGCAAACGTCTGAAGGCTGTTTACTTGCGGGTTTCGGTGCTCCGTCTCAGGAGGAGCGGGTGAATCCCCTCGTGGCGTTAAAGACTCTGCCGAGCGCTTTGTGCTGCGAGAGCAGAACTTTGACGCTTCGCTTTGGGAGAGCGCGGCGCGGCTGGCGGTCTGTTTACATCACAGGAGCGGATCACTTTGCGGCTTGTAATGGAAGATTGGCGGAGGGGCAGTTCGCTTGTTTATTTACTCGCTGAAATTGCGTTTGCAGTGACGGGAGGGAAGCCTCGTAATATTACAGCGAATCATGGCGGGGGATCAACTACCCCACACCGATCTTTGAGCTTTGAGTCGTATGAAAGAGAAAACATCTAAACATTACTTTGTCCTGTTTGTTTTGCTCCTTTTCTTCCAGACGCCTTGGGAGGAGAGTCTCTTCTAAACCTAAACCGCTCTCTAAAAAGATGATTTCCGTTTTTATTGCTCCTAAACTTACAGCAAATCAATAAATCAATGCTGCAGTTTGGCTGCAACATTCTTAATTTCTGTGCTGATTATTAGATTTGACTGACGGCTGAGCAGAGCAGGTTAATTAACAGCTGACGGGTTGATTAACAAGCCTCCGACTGTGAGGTTTTCTAATCTTACGAGACAGCTGTGGTGTGTTTTTATATTTTTAACTAAAATCAATCTTGCAGTGCACGGTTCGCAGTTGAAGCATCACAATGTACGTGTCAAAATCGCCTTTTCTCATTTCATGCCCCTGCTGAGTTCCTCAAATTACCAGAAAGGACCAACAGGAGAACGATGAGGCGGTGTTGATTATAAAAACTGAAATAATTAACGCTTTTTACTGCATCGATGTTTCAGACTCTTATCGTTGTGCAGCGATGGACACAAATCGCTCCACTGTGGGATCTCCGACTCCTCACTGGTTCATTTCAATGAGGTACATTTTGTCCCTTCTGGGTTTTATCTCCCAATAAAGACGGACTCAGTGGGTCAGAAGCACAAAAACCCTTCATGTTGCACGAAGGCCCTGCTGCGCTCCGCACTGCCTTCCACAAAGTGAATCATTTGCAAAACCTTCAGCTGAGAATTTAAAAGTTTTCCTGCTTATGGATGTTTCCTTCTTTTATATGGGGTTAAATAACGGTCCTTCTTTTATATGGGGTTAAATAACGGTCCTTCTTTTATATGGGGTTAAATAACGGTCCTTCTTTTATATGGGGTTAAATAACGGTCCTTCTTTTATATGGGGTTAAGTAACGGTCCTTCTTTTATATGGGGTTAAATAACGGTCCTTCTTTTATATGGGGTTAAATAACGGTCCTTCTTTTATATGGGGTTAAATAACGGTCCTTCTTTTATATGGGGTTAAATAACGGTCCTTCTTTTATATGGGGTTAAGTAACGGTCCTTCTTTTATATGGGGTTAAATAACGGTCCTTCTTTTATATGGGGTTAAATAACGGTCCTTCTTTTATATGGGGTTAAATAACGGTCCTTCTTTTATATGGGGTTAAATAACGGTCCTTCTTTTATATGGGGTTAAATAACGGTCCTTCTTTTATATGGGGTTAAATAACGGTCCTTCTTTTATATGGGGTTAAATAACGGTCCTTCTTTTATATGGGGTTAAATAACGGTCCTTCTTTTATATGGGGTTAAATAACGGTCCTTCTTTTATATGGGGTTAAATAACGGTCCTTCTTTTATATGGGGTTAAGTAACGGTCCTTCTTTTATATGGGGTTAAATAACGGTCCTTCTTTTATATGGGGTTAAATAACGGTCCTTCTTTTATATGGGGTTAAGTAACGGTCCTTCTTTTATATGGGGTTAAATAACGGTCCTTCTTTTATATGGGGTTAAGTAACGGTCCTTCTTTTATATGGGGTTAAATAACGGCCCTTCTTTTATATGGGGTTAAATAACGGTCCTTCTTTTATATGGGGTTAAATAACGGTCCTTCTTTTATATGGGGTTAAATAACGGTCCTTCTTTTATATGGGGTTAAATAACGGTCCTTCTTTTATATGGGGTTAAATAACAATCCTTCTTTTATATGGGGTTAAATAACGGTCCTTCTTTTATATGGGGTTAAATAACGGTCCTTCTTTTATATGGGGTTAAGTAACGGTCCTTCCTGTATATGGGGTTAAATAACGGTCCTTCTTTTATATGGGGTTAAATAACGGTCCTTCTTTAATATGGGGTTAAATAACGGGTATTTTGAATAAATTGAGCTTCAGAACAGAGTTTGCTTTCTTTTAACCCTAAATAGGAATTGTGTCGTCTTTACAAATCTATTAAAAAAAAAAAAAACACAAATCTTTCAAAATAAAATGCGGCGTTAAGACTACCTAGGCACATTTTTTTTAAATAGAAAGATAAGAAAATTATTATTAAATATTAGTGAGAAGTTGTAGCTGTTTAAAGCTGAGAATTGGAACATAAAATCTGTTTTTTTTAATGCCATAGTCAGACTAGCCATTAGCTTGTCTGTGGAATAAAACTGATCTTTGCTGATCTAAACTGGACGGTTATTGACTTAATCAATATATATGACTATAACTGATAATGATGAAAAATTAACTCACAAAATCAAAACCTTCTGTAAGAAATGTGACAAAATGTTGAACCTGAAAAGGCTAGGCTAATAGGCCTGAAGCTAATTAGCAACAATCATCCCAGCAACAATTAGAAGTTGTGAAGTTAATTCTGTTTCAGGTAGTTTTATTTTTGTGAAACAAGTTTTATTCAAATTTAACACTTGGCTGAATAAATTTGTTTAGCTAGCCTATGCTAACAGCTTCAGATTAGCTGAAATGCTAATAGAATTAGCAATGACTCCAGCTAGCATGCTGTCTATGGAGCTTTTCTTTCCCTCGTTATGCAATCAAATTTAAAACTACCATTTTAAACGGTAATTTTACCATATTTAAATTCCGTACATAACACCGATTTAAATTTCTGTTTCATATCCATCTACTGGTTATTTAAATCACAGTAAATCTTTAATCAGATCATAAAATATGTTTAAATGTGTCGTCGTTTAACCCGTCCATCCCCCCTGAGCTTCTTCGTTGATGTGTCTGCAGCCCAGCTGTTATGTAATCACCAAACCTCAGTGCATGTTTGAATTAGCTAACAGGATTTTAGTCTAACAAATAAAACCTCAGTCCTCTTGTAACGTCGCTCTATTCGGTTTGGCTTTTCTGGAGATACTGATATGTTTTCCTCCAGTAGAAGACGTCAAACAGTGCAATCCGACCCGCGTGTGCTGATGTCGGAGGAAAACGTCTGAGTCGGACGGCGGCCAGCCTGTGAGCTGGCAGCGCCGCTCTGCTCTCAGGTGGGGCTTTTCCCCTTTTTAAGGAGCTAAATGAAGCGTGAATTTTTTAGCCCCACAAACAGCTGCACTGAAACGCCACTCCAAAGGAATATTAACCTGAGTGAACCGTGCATATAAATAAATCAGGGCTTGCCAACAGGTCAGTGCAGTTCATGGCTCGTTTCTTTAGGAATGGACTCTCTGCTCTGTCTGGTTTCATAAATTTGCCCTCCACAGCACTGGCTGCGTTTTCTGCTCACCTGGTTCGGTTTCCAAATTCTCCTCTGCCTGTGTATCTCTCCTAAGCCCCGGCCAATCCTCCCCGGTGGTCTTGTGCACACAAGATTAGTCTTTCCTCCTCCGCCTCCGAGACCAAATCCTGCCGCTCTCCGGCAGCCGCCCGGCTGTCCGCGGCTCCACTCCAGAGCGCAGCGGCCCAACAGGCTGGGGGCGAGATTAGAAGTGGCATGTTGGGGGGCTGGCTGTGCAGCCGGCTGGCGCGGCGGCGCAGTGAGTGCAGGCTGGAGGCGGACGTTTCCTGAGATGTTCTGTCACTGCTGCAGGTGAAGGGGGCAGAGCGGGTAGCGCCGCGCTGAAGCCCGCAGCGCCGGTCCAGGTGAATGTCTTCTTCTTCTTCTGCTGCTGCTCTGGAAAGTCGGTCCCAACGCGTGAAATAATAATTAAGCCTCCATGCTGTCTGTTGTAGTTTTATTCTCCTTGCAAAGTTGAAGTCGAAGTTGGATTCTCGTGGGGAAGGAAATGCAAAGACGTCATAAAAATGTAGAACATTCCAACTATATACTGAAACGAAGTGATTCACATAACCAAATACTAAAAACATCCCGTTTGTAATACTACAAGGTAAAAAAAAAAGTATTTTGTTTTTTATTTTCATAATTAATAAAATATCACAGTTTCAAACTAAATATTTAGTTAGCAAGCTAAGCATTTAGCCTCAAACTAAATATTTAGCCTGATGCTAAATGTTTAGCCTCACACTAAATATTAGGCTTGGAGCTAATTATTTAGCATGAAGATAAATATTTTACCTCAAACAAAATGTTTATATTTAGCTTGGAGCTAAATATTGAGTAAGCAAGCTACACTTTTAGCATGAAGCTAAATATGTGGTTAGCAAGCTAAATGTTTAGCTTGCTAACCAGCTGGCTTGCTAGCCAGCTAGCTTGGTAATATGCCGGTCTCCAAACAGAAATGAGAGAATTGTTGACTTGCACAAGTCTGGTTCATCTTTTCCAGATTTCTGTCACATGACCAACTGAAATTAGCATCATTTAGTTTTTTTCAGCTATTTGAATAAATTAACGACTTCGGTTTGACAAAGTGACCTATTTTCAGCGAAGCTTGTGCTGAAAGCCTGTTTCTCAGTGAAACAAGCAGGCAGATTTATTTGCAAAGTGCCTGAAGAGCTTTTAAATGCCTCATTTCTTCTAAGTGGAGAAATGAAAGTGGACTTATTTTGGTGGGAGGAGTGGTGGCATATTTGGACTCCATTCACACACAAAAGGCTCCTTAAGAGCAGCTTACAACAGCATGAAAGGAAATTTGTTATATTTATAGCTATAATCGAGCAGAATTGGCCATCTGCTTGAAGCGCTCATAATTTAATAGTAGTCTGGAGCAATGCCAGGTTAATTATACACACAATCCTTACCTGAGTGGCCTCTGAAAAGTTACATTAAAGTTCCCCACTCAGGTAACCTCAGTTTGACACTTTTATTCATAATTTCCTCCACACGTGTCCGACGCAGGGACAACAGCGCTTGAAGCGCCGAGTTGCAGAACAAAAGCTTGAAATGTTTTTCAGAGCCGCTGATTCAGGCGTTTAGCGCCTGGATGAAGGTAAATCCAGCTGGATTCAACATTCATGTTCACCAGATGTTATGAAGCGGACCTGATCCATGAGCAGATTCGGGCTCCTCAGCAAGCATGTGGCGACAGTGGAAAGGAATGACTCCCATAAGCTCATTCTGACCAATGCTAACGCTAGCAAATCTGTGCCAACGGACAGCAGAGGAAGTAGGAAGTCCAGCAAGCTAGCAGCCTTTCCAGCGCTAACGCTAGCCTGTCTGTAGTTCAGTATTATGGGAATAAATTTGTAACAATACGAGGAAAAAATTAATAATGAGGAAAAAAAAGTAGTGAGAATAAAGTTGTGATATTAGTCGAATTAAGTTGTAATTTCATAACTCCTACATGAAAAATAAAAATGATCTTCTAGTGAATCTAGTGAGTTTTACCATCAGGCAGACGATCTGGTTATCAGTAAACAACCATTTTATTCTAAGTTTTCGACTTTCTTCTGGTGATACTGTGATTTTATTGTCATAATTTTAAGGCTTTATGGCTGCAGCTTCAAAACCTGTGTGTTTCTAAGCGAGTTTGTTTCAGTTTCAGGTTTGCTAAAGCGGAGTTGTTCCTGTTCACTGTCGCCCCGTGCTCTCGTAGTTGGAGGGTTTGTTGTAAAGTCGTTGTCTCTGTAATCAGATGAAAAGTGTTTTTTACCAACTTTAATATCAAACTGAGGTGGACAGAAAGGTCACAGCTAACATCTCTAGTCAACACTGTGAGGTGAGTTGTTGTAAAGTTAATCTGTTGAGGTGTTAGAAATGCTCCCCATCTGAAAGAAATGCAAAATATCAGCATAACCTACAGGATCAGTCTGTCCTGTCTCTGTACAAAGTGTTATATTTACACCTTTAATTTCCCCGCCTGATGCTAAAACTCTTTGTTTTGATCTATTTGCTGTGCTTTACTAATGCGGCTTCACCTAACCGTCTTCTAGAGCGTCTCAGTGAGCCGTCATTTGAATTAATGGGAATGTCACAGTAAATTTACCAGCACGGCTCAGTCATAATCCCCATCAAAGCATTTACTGAAACTGGATAATTACTACAAGCTCTGTTTTAGATTTAAATGTCTTTTCTCTCTGTGTGTGTCTTTGTTCTTCCCTGTAGGCAAACACACACACACACACACACAGGCAGCGAAAACAAAAAGCATTTCACTGCTTGTTTTTTAACTTCATTCAGATGATGCTTTGGGGCAAATGTTTCTGAAAAGCAATGAAACTTTGCTTCACCCGGAGTTCAGAGGAACAGTCGCCGCTGCTGTAGCGGAGGCGGCCAGGCGAGCTGGACAGAGGGACACGAATGACTTTTATATTATCGAATGTCGTGATCATTTTCTATTCATTAGCAGGACAAAGGTTGTTTGAGCTGCAAGTAATAACTACAGTAATTTACTGTGAATAATTACACTGTTGGACAAACGTAGCGCTGGACTCCAGAAGCAGCCGTTAGCCTTAGCTTCCCTCTCGTTGGTGTTGGTTTACCAGCCGTTTGCTCTGAGTTCAATGGAACGACGTGAGGCTGAGATTAGTTTTGCCGTTGGTTGGTTTGTTTCAGGCAGGTGTTTGTTAAACACAGTGCTATTTGGTGCAATATTAGTGCCAAAATTAAGGCTATAGAGCACCCAGCGGTGGCTACTTCCTTGTAGCAGGAGGCTATATCGACTCTGAAGCTAGCTACTGATATGATTGCTAATGGCTAGCATACGCTGGCGAGATTTACTACTTTCTCTGCTAGGCTAGCAATAGAAGTAGATAGGCTAATGACTAGCATGCCTAGGCTGAATTTTCTTTTGTATCTTCTGTCCATTAGCACAGACAGGCTAGCAACAGCACTAGATAGGGAAACAACCAGCATGGCTAAGCTGGATTTTCTACTTCCTCTGCTGTCCGTTAGCACATTTAGGCTAGTGATGTCATTGGATAAGCTAGCAGCTAGCATTCCTAGGCTGGTCAGCGACTTTTAAGGAATTTTGATCAAGAAAAATGGAACATTAGATGCCTTGACATGTTATTTCTACAGTTTACTGCAATCCAACGATAACATAGACGTGCTGTATAATATGAAGCATTTTTCAAGCAGTTTAAAAACTTTAATGCTTAAAACTCTTCATCATCTGGACTAGATTATTCTGCAAGAAACCCAGAATATGTAAAACCCAGTTTGGGTTTTATGAAACATTTATTTGATTTCTGAAAGTTCTATAAGTGACCATGTGAGTACAAACAAATATTTAACAAATCACAAATTAGGTTATAAATATTCTACTTTTAGTGTAAAATAGTCCAAAGCTCTGGAGACCAGTTTGGTTCTGAAAACGTGTTTTTGTGTCAGTCAACACAATCAGTCCAGACACATAACTTAAACTTTTGGCCATTAAGTTGTTTTTCTGGGTCATGCAGGGCTGGAAACTCTAATTTACAAAGTGTAAAAATAAGATAACGAACAGATTTAATGTTATTTTTGGTAAAAGATGCTATTTCAGATATCAAGTTGAGCCACAATGCATCCAGCATGAATATTTAAATGATCCAACCGTGTTTTAATTCTTGATTTTATGACCAGTTTCCTTTTATTCCGGTCCATTTCAGCTCCACACAGGTGGCCTAAACAAGCCACACGGAGACGAGAGTGTTTCTCTGCACAAGGACCACTCAGAAAAAACAAAGAGTGCAGCACAATTTTCCACCAGAGTGAATAGAAAAAGATGGGCAGAGAAAAACGAGAGGGTGTTTGTAACCGGCTGCCAGCTCATCGCTGCTTTCTCTGCATTGTGTCGGAGCTCTGAGAGTAAATATGACGAGGTTAGCGAGGGCTCGCCGCCGCCGCCGCCACCGGTTGAGAGGGAAATTAATTGAATTTCCAACAAGCATGCCGATGTCAGATATGGATGGGAAATTCTAAATCTTCGGCCGCCGTGTGGATGAGGGCAAATAGGAGGAATTGGAGAAAAACGCTGGACAAATATTCCAGCAGCTCGGCTAGCCGCCACATTTATATAAAATTAATTAGACTTAGAATTAGGCAGCTAGGAGGAGCATTAATGATTTAGCGTTGTTTAAAATTTCACATCCTAACGTTACGGCAGTGAATGTTTTGGGTGGATGGTGCTGGTGTGCCGTAATGCATTAGTGAAATCAGACGGTTTGTTTCTGCTGGATGTGTCCAGTCTGATCGCTGCAGGGCAACTTCTGCACGTTTCAGGGTGGAAACCCAGAGCCAGAGAGACGCCTGCAGAAAGGCCGATCACTCAGCCGGTAGGTGCCAAACGCACCGTTTTTAAAGAAACCGCATGAAGATGATGAACTTATTGAGGCTCGCCCCAAACTGCCCTCTGCTGAATGAGCCTGTGCTGGAAATATGAAAAAACAGGTTCTCTGCACAGACGGAAGGATCTCTAACCGCCGGCTGAGATTATTAGTATTTTTCTATTTTTAGACCGATTTTGTGGGCAGCAGGCCGAGGTCAGTGATACGCAGCATAACTGGATGTGATCTATTGGAAAATAAGGAAAAACGGTTAAATAAAATGGTATGAAAAATACTGAAGCTTCTTTTGAACAGAAAGGAATGTTGCTCTGGTAATTTGAGTAAAAATATGAGACATAATAATAATAATAATAATAATAATAATAATAATAATAATAATAACCTAATAAAGTTATTAAAAACTTCTGAGAAATTATCAATTTTCCCACTAATTCGCTAATTGCAGAGCTAGTTTTTTTTATTTAGCATTTTTGCTAACATTTAGCTCACTTAGCGTCCACCAAATAAAATTTATAAACATTCAGTTTAATAAAGTTGGACATTAATAAAACAAATGTGTCATTGGCACAAGGTTGAATTTTACGCTTTTTTAGCTTACGCAAAATACCATGTTGGTATAGTGCTTTAGCATTAGCTTACACTAAATACCATGTTGATATAGCATTTAGCATTAGCTTACACTAAATACCATGTTGGTATAGCATTTAGCATTAGCTTGCGCTAAATACCATGTTGATATAGCATTTAGCATTAGCTTACACTAAATACCGTGTTAGTATAGCATTTAGCATTAGCTTACACTAAATACCATGTTGGTATAGCATTTAGCATTAGCTTACACTAAATACCATGTTGATATAGCATTTAGAATTAGCTTACGCTAAATACCATGTTGATATAGCATTTAGCATTAGCTTACACTATTACACTAAATACCATGTTGATATAGCATTTAGCATTAGCTTACACTATTACACTAAATACCATGTTGATATAGCATTTAGCATTAGCTTACACTAAATACTGTGTTGATTCAGCATTTTTGTTCACTTTGAAAATGTTTAGCTCAGTTAGCTTCCCCTGAATGAATACATTTTTGGAGGCTAGAAGTGCAATATTAGCTTCATCCGTTCCAAAACCAGTTTGAATGTGTCTGGTTTCGTTATCCACAGTGGTGGGAATACTTCCACGAATAGTCTAGCTAATGGTTCCTTGTATTTACCCAGAATGCCTTGTGCTGCAGTCCACTTCCTGTATTTATTACGTTACCTTTACATTTTTTGCTGATTTAATTTGTTTTCTGACGTTAAAATTAGGAAATCTGATGGAATAAAACGATAATTTTGTCCTTCATCGCACTGATGTGGATCAGTAAATATCCTGACGGGACGCTTCGGCGTTTGAATCATGTCCCTCCTTGACGGCCGTCACTTCTGACTGGAGCGCGCTAAAACATGGAGGCCGACGGGCCGTAAATCCAGGCTGCTGACGACGCGGCCTGAGTTACGGCGCCGCCAAGTCAGAGACGTCCGGGAAGAATTTAGAGTTGGTGCAGCGGCGGCATCAGGACCGATGCTGCATGCAGAGCAGGACCTGGTCACATGCTAATGCTAACGCTAATGCTAACGCTGCAATGACGATCAAAACAGGGAATTGTTATTATCAATAATGAAATAATTGTTATATATTTGTAATTTTATGTTGCTTTTAAGATCTTTTCACATTTTCTCTAAGTATTATTATCATTATTATTATTATTTATAGTAGTTATTTTATTTTATTACTGCATTTTTTAAGCTTGAGATTTTTCTGAGTCATTTCTAATTTAGCATTACATTTGTTTTTCATATTTGTAGTAATTCTATTTTAATTTTCTATTTTTGAAATTTTTTGTCTTCAGATTTTATAATGATTTTAAATAATTTTTGTAATATATTTTTATTTCTCTGTTATTATATTGCATAACTTCCTATTTGAGATATTTTTTAATCTTAGATTATTATCTATTTATTTACTGTTAACAGTTTTAAGTCTCATGTTTCACTTCCTTCAGATTTCTTATTTTTAATATTATTGCATTTTATTTTATTTCTTCCTCTGTAAGATTTTATGTATATATTTTGTTATTTTAATAAAATATTTGTTATGTTGAGCGAAATCATATAAAATGATCAGCAGCTTAAGCAGAACATAAAGGTCTGATCCGTTGGTCTGCAGGTTGCCGGGTCAACCAGGGGTCAGATTACATCCTGGATTATAAGCCATCAGATTAAGAGCCGTCGCCGTGGCGCTGCGGGTTCAGTCGGAGCCTTCGGTGGCCCCTGATGTTCTGGCGCCCTCACACGCAGGGAGCCCGCTGCGCTCTGGATGCCATCATTACTTACATCTCAGTCATTATCGTTGCGCGCCGCCTGATTCATTTTGTCGTTTGCGTCAGCCGTCGGCTCGCATGTTGCGGCTCGGCTTCTCGCCGTCGGCCTGCCGGCTGATGGATGACTTTGTGAAAAGCGATCCGGCCTCCTGCAGGAAAAAAGAAGAATAGAAATTGAATCTCTGCCTCTGCTGGCAGCCTCATCTGTCATCTTTTCGATATTGATGTCCATTATGTTTATGGATCGTTTGGCTGTCGTCTCGTCTCCGGCCCCGTTCGGCCACTGGGGGGCGGCGTTGACAGCGGCGTCTTGATCGATGGCCGTCGTGGTTTAATTGTCAGCGCCGTCCGTCCGGGTCGTAATGGAGCTCGCCGGCCGCGCGGCGGACAGATTACATCTCGGATGAGTCAGAGTTCAGCGCGCCGGACGCTGCGGGACGGATTCTGGGCCATTATCAGCGCCGCGGCTCGTGTTCTTCACTTCCTGTATCGCCTTTCATGGATCACATGTCCTTTTACTGGAACACGGCGGCGGCGGCGGCGGCTAGATTTATCACACCTGCCAGGAGGAATAACTCACTTTGCTCCTGGAACTATATTTACACGCAGTCATTTATTAGCCACACATGACCAAAAGTAGCGCATTTAAACAACAGCGGAGCACCTTCAGGAAGGGCGCAGAGGTGGCGCCGAGACTGCGACTCCCTCGTTCATCATCGGCCTCAGCGGCCCGCCCGTCCACCACTTCCTGTGTGCCGAAACGGAGCCTCTGGACGGGCCGACGTAGCGAACCGAGCAGAACAGTCAAACAAACGAGTGAAAGCTGCAGAACCGCATGCGGTTCGGCGTCACCGCGCCTCGTCTCATCCCTCACCGCGCCGCTCCGTGTTTGCAGCCAAGGTCGGCGCGGTCCTGCTCTGTTTTCCAGCCGTGTGTGTGGGCTTCATTCATCATCCGGGTGCCGGCGGCGCGCCCTAAATCGCTCCACCGTGTGCGAGAAAAAGAGAGAGAGAGAGAGAGAGTTTTGTCTGAAACTCTGTGATTTCACAGATGTGTCCCACTGTACGGTACGAGTTGTTACGCTGGGAGAATAATGGCTTTAAAGGGCAGGAAGGTTACGGGCCAGTTTATTTGTGGAGCAACATTTCAGCAACAAAGTGCTTTAAAATCATCATACTGTCACCAGCTGGTAACAATAATAACCAGATTTTTTTTTTTAAAAAACGGCTCAGATCTAAAATTTATTTTTCAAGAGCAACCTGGCAACAATATCAATAAACAAACATTTTGACAAATGACGTCATCAAATATGTAAATATTCCACTTGGATCTCTACAGATCAGCTGTAACCAGGTGGGATTTTAGCCTTGATTTAAATTAACTCGGTGTTTCTGCTGCTCTACAGTTTTCAGAAAGTTTGTTCCAGATTTGCTGCAGCAGCAGATTTTTGATGTTCAGCTGTTTACAAACTGACAGAAGTATTTTAAAGTCAATTCTCTGAATTACAGGGAACCTGTTGAACTAAATTTACATTTTACATAGTTTTTATTCTTCCATTTGTGTTTCTGATGCTTCTTAAAACGTTAAGTGCTTAAAAAAAAACAACAACACCCTGACATTTTGTAGTAACAAATTGATACTTTTTGGTATTTTTCAAAATCCTCCTAATTAAGTCGCATTACTAGCAACCACAGCTGGACTCCCAGCATGTTTGGTCAGCTGGTTTTACTGCCATTTGTGCTGTCAAAAGTGTTTTGTTCATAATAATAAGACGACGAAGAAGAAGATTAGTAATAATCTTTACTGTTTTTGAGGTTGATGAATTTGTTGTTGACTTACCTTCCAGAAACCACTTGCTGCATTCCTGTTGGTTGCGCAGGAGGCTCTAATTATGCTTTTCAAAGAGGTAGGGTGGTATAATTGCGCAACTGTTTGCAGCCATTTTGGCATGTGAGTGTAAACATCGAGTTGAGGGCGTGGCCAGCAGCAGCTTATTTGGATTCAAGGTGACAGGACGCCCTGAAACGGATAAGATTTAATGATTTCGTGTAAAAAATGTGGTGAACATGTTTTGTAGATTCATCGTAAGCTGTTCAGGGAAGCATAATAGGCCACTGTTAGCAAAGAGGAGGCAGACTCAGCCGTGTGTGGTCAGCCGGAGGCGGCTTTTGGCAGCTGGCGCAGCCTTGGGCCGGTTTCAGTGGATCTATATCAGCTTGGCACATCTGGACACCGCAATCCGTCCCCCATTCTCCTCCACCGCCGCCGCCGCCAGGTTGCCTAGGGACGGAGAAATCTGGAACGGATTGAGACGGAGCTGCTTGTTCTTAAGTCATTACGGCCAGGCCAGCGCTCCACCACAATCTGTTCTGCTGGGATGGCTTTGTAAGGCTGCACAGCCTCCGCCTCCCTATATATCGGCAGGTAAACACTCGCCAAGATGTCATGGGAGCTTTTTCAGCATCCATAAAACAGTGACAGGTGAATCATCCCTGCAGCAGCGGCAGCAGCAGCATCTCCCATCTCAGCCGTGAAACCCGGTTGTTCATTCGGAGAACTCATTACGGCCGCCTCACTCCCCCCTCCGGTCCTGGCAGGTTCTGATGAACACCTTCTTCAGGAAAATTGTTGTTTGGGTTCGCGTTAAGGTTCTGGAGTCTGAAGAAAACTTTCAGCATCGTTTTAATTTTCCTCACTTTCAACTCATGCATCAGAAAACGGATCCCTGACTGGCTGCGTCCGCTGCGGCTTTTTATTCGCTACGTGAATATTGAGAGACGAGCAGCAATAATAAAGCCGCCAGCAAAACTAAACAGCAGTATTTGGTGGAAGCTAATGCACTTCAACCATACTTTTTATAGTGTTCGTAGTTTTGTCTGTTTTGTATTTACTGTTTGTATTTAGACGGGCTGCACAGTGGCGCAGTTGGTAGAGCTGTTGCCTTGCAGCAAGAAGGTTCTGGGTTCGATTCCCGGTCTTTCTGCATGGAGTCTCCATGTTCTCCCTGTGCATGATGGGTTTTCTCCAGGTACTCCGGTTTCCTCCCACAGTCCAGAAACATGACTGTCAGGTTAATTGGTCTCTCCAAATTGCCCCTAGGTGTGAGTGTGTGTGTGGTTGTGTGTCTCTGTGTTGCCCTGCGACAGACTGGTGACCATATTTCAAACCCACTTTGTGTGAACAGCAACGCAGCAAGTCGCCCTTAACGGGGTTCAGGCTTTTCTCTCATCGTTTCAGTTGAGTTTTGCTAATAGTCGCTCATTTGGCCTAATTTGATCACAGCAGAGCTTCAGTCAGAAAACTTCAGTAGGTTTTACTGCATCATTTCAAAATAAGAGCATGAATATTAATGGCTAGCTGCTGGAAGAATTATTAACAATCGATGAAAAAAAATTCAAAACAAATGTCAAACAAAACTAAGTTAATTTTTGACAGAGTGTGCTAAACATTTTCAAAACCAGCTAAACACAAATTAGCTCCGCTGTTAGTGGATGCTAAATGCTAAATCGCTAACTGGTAGCCGTGTGTCGCTAGCTGCGTTTCCATTCACCATAAAGTTGTGTAATTTTAAATTACTGAAGTAAATTTGCTAAATGGAAACACCTGATTTACCGGTCGATCTACGTTCCCACCCTCATCTATGGTCATGAGCTTTGGGTCATGACCGAAAGAACGAGATCACGGGTACAAGCGGCCGAAATGGGTTTCCTCCTCCGCAGGGTGGCTGGGCTCTCCCTTAGAGAGAGAAGCTCGGTCATCCGGGAGGGACTCAGAGTAGAGCCGCTGCTCCTCCACGTCGAGAGGAGCCAGTTGAGGCTCGGGCATCTGGTCAGGATGCCTCCTGGACGCCTCCCTGGTGAGGAGTTCAGGTCCCACCGGGAGGAGGGGAGACCCAGGACACGCTGGAGGGATTATGTCTCTCTATGGCCTGGGAACACCTTGGGGTTCCTGGAGGAGCTGGAAGAGGCTGGGGAGGGAAGTCTGGGCCTCCCTTCTGAAGCTGCTGCCCCCGAGACCCGACCCGGATAAGCGGAAGAAAATGGATGGATGGATGGATGGATGGATGGATGGATGGATGGATGGATGGATGGATGGATGGATGGATGGATGGATGGATGGATGGATGGATGGATGGAAACACCTGAGTTTAGAAAACTCACCTTTTTTTGATGAGAAGTTTTGGCACCAGGTTAAATTTGTTTTTCGAAACGGCAGCGGAAACATTTTTTCACATTATTTCCAGACTTTCTTCAGTTAAATATAGGAGTCTATAAAGCCAAAGCCATTCAGATTGTATCTGTATTAATTTAACGGAGATGTCCTTTAAATGTTGCACCATATGTTTATACCTGGTTCTCTCCTGTTCCGGTTTCTGACCTCAGCGATCCGGCTGAATAAAGCTTACAGTGGATGATTCAAGCACAGTAGACATACTGCTTGTCCTCCGGCTCTGCTACTGCAACCTGCATACATTTATAGATGGAACCAAAATGGGAAAAGGGCTGCAGGAAATGTATTAGCCAAGGTCAATTAGAGACTTTGCGGTCGCAGAAAAACACGGAGATTCTGCAAACGTGTTTCTAAGGAACGTCACTGCTAAGCTAACTGCTCATCTCTGCTACATAACAGATTCAGAAACTCCGCTTTATTTTCAAAATTACATTTTTTTTCCCACATTTTTTGTTTTTATTTTTCTCAATTTTACCCATTTCTATTAATCCAAAGTGTGTAATTAAGATGTGAATGAAAACAATGTAATAAATCAACAGCGAGGTCAATTTTTACTGCTATAAAATCCTGCTGGTTCCACAAGGTATTAAAAACTGTTTCAGTTTATTTTTTAAATAACTCAAACATTATTTACAAAGCTACAAACCCAGTTGTTTGTTTTTTTTATTTGTTTGGGGGTTTTTTATTTTTAAAATCTCCCTTTTAAAGCTGCTTTAGAGCTGAACTGAGTAGAGTCGAGCATTTAATAGATGATAATAATAACCCAATTAATTGCACGATAAGTTAAAATGATCATTTCCAGTCGCATTCTTGTTCGTTTTGGCCGTGTAAAGAGATTAATCCTGCCGTTTTTAATTTAATTAAAACCAAAAAAAAAAAGGGCTGCGGACGTTTTGACACATTGGAAAGTTTACACTTTATTTTTCTCTTCAGAAAAATCCTAACGTTTAATTTTGCCCGGTTTTCCAGTCTGAGCTTAAATGATTAATCATTTTGAAGGTCGAAGCTGTTTACAGATTCATAATTCATTTTTATTTGTGTTCTGTATATTTAAATTGTTTTCCAGGTCCAGTTAAATGTTTGTTATTCACACAACGGTTCCCACTAGTCTGAGCTTCGTTAGCTAAGCTGATTTTGGCAGTAAATGTCACTGATGTTTATCTTAGTGCTGCCTGGAGTTGGGTGGATGACTCAGATTGTCACTAATGGTTGCAATGTTCTCGTATTGTTCATATATTGGAGACAGTTCTAAGCTTGTGGCTGTTTATTGTTGTCATAGCAACCGCCTACCAAGATGGCTGTCGGTTGCAAAGTTCACTGACGTGACGTCTCTAGAGAACTTTGTATTTGACACAGTTTTTATGATTTCAGTCAACAACGGTCTCAAAACGACGATATTATCGTTTGTCGCAATAACTTCCGGGACATTCAGTCGCCCAGTGAAATCTGTGCGCCCAGGTCAAGCGTCCAACTCCAGTTGGGAGGATTAAAGATGTTCCACCTCAGTTTCTCAGCGCATCTCACCTGCCCTCTTCCTCTCACTTCCTCTCTAATCTCTTCTCGTCTCGTTAGTCAGTCCGTTAGCCGCGTCGCTTTAAAACAAAACGATAGAAAACAAGGAGGCGGCTCGGGCTCGGGCCCGGCCCGGCCGTCGGATCGATGCGGGGTGATGTAGCAGCCGGCAGGGGGGGCGGATCATTTCCGTCATTACCCGGCCGCGTCTCCTGATCCCGGGATTAGCAGACACAGAAACGGGGGGAGAGCGTCAGGGTGGAGGAGAAGCAAACAGTGCAAACACAGCCTGGAGAGCTGAGAGAGAGAGAGAGAGAGTGTGTGTGTGCGTGTGTGTGTGTGTGTGTGTGTGTGTGTGTTTGTGTGTGTCGAATGGATAGATTAGAAAGAAAAGGAAATTGAGACTTTGTTGGTTTTTGCTTTGCATATGTGGGATCTAATTTTAGTTTCCACTGCAATCTTGTTGGTTCACTTAAAATAAGACAAAACTAACTTTGTATGAGTAACTTTTCAAAAAGCTCTGTTAAAACATGTCAAAATGTCTTGTTATAAGTAAATTTATCTGCCAGCGGAAGCACAACTTTCTCCTAAATAGTAAATAATTATTGGCTTAAAACTAATTTCTGCGTATTTCTGAAATGTGACTTATTAGTTTTGTCTTATTTCAAGTGAACTAACTAGAAACTAGACCAAATTTATTTGGTCAGATTTTGTGTTTTTGCAGTCACGTTATTAAAGTTGCAAAAAAATAAGAACTTTCCAGTTTTGGCATGGTCAGTCCTCCGTACCTCCGCTCTTCTTCTCCTGTTTGCGGCGTGGGAGAGCTCACACACTCGCCCTCATCCGGAGCGGATCATGGCAGAATAGAAAAGGCAGAGAGGCGTGTGAAAAGCAGAAAAAGAAACTAAATCAGTTCGATTTTAACAGGAAACACTTTATTTTTTAAATGTAATATCAATATTTTATCATGGAAACTCCCTCAGTTCTAAAGTCCCGACCCGATTCCTGGACCTGCTGCCTTTGATTAAACGTGTTTACAGCTTATAAACAAAAGAAAGAGCTTTTAATGGCTCAATCTATTGGTTTGGTGCAATAAACTGCTCTAATTCTTAACAATAAAGCCTAATGAGATCATTTTCTAAGCAATCTCAGCTTAAACTCAACCAGCTTAATTACTTGTCCTCAGCAAATGAAGTGCTTTTCTTTGCAGGCTGGAATAAATAAAATGAACATAAGGAGCAACAGGACGACATAAAGTTAGAGCTTAGAAACAAGCAACTTAATACGTTTTTCTTTATTCCATTACATTTGTCTGGAAATTCATTTTCTAGAACTCTGGAAAATGTTAAATTATCAAGTTAAGGCATAAACCGGAATATATGTGTGATTTTTATTTGTTTTAAATAATTTATTGATATTTTTTGTAGTAAAATAGTCGTGGACGCAAAACGACGGCGGCTTTCTGATGACAACCAAATAGTCTAAATAGAAAAGCAGGTGTCTTTCAGCAGGATTTTCTCTTTGTAAAATAATTGATTTGTAAACCTAAATGTTAAACTTTCAAGCCGTTATTGTCCATAACTGTTCAGTGATTGAGTTATTTTGCTCTGGTTTAGATTAATGACCTTTCGGTCAGTGCAGCATTAACCAGAGAAAAGCTTTAAGTCGGACTTTAACCTGCAGCTACTTATAAACTAGCTGCTGCTGCTTTTAGCTGCTGCTTTTTTGTGATGTCAATAAATCCGACACTAAGGCGATGATTAGGTGAACAGAGACGAAAATAATATGTGTAAATCATTTTAGCACTGGCTGCGGCTAAATACAGTGTTGGTGGCAGCATTGGTTTTTGCTAAATACTGGTGCTAATGTTTATGATTAGCGCTTTAGGTTTAGCAGAGCTAATGTATCTGATTAGCACTTTAGGTTTAGCAGAGCTAATGTTTCTGATTAACGCTTCAGTTTTAGCAGAGCTAATGTATCTGATTAGCACTTTAGGTTTAGCAGAGCTAATGTTTCTGATTAACGCTTCAGTTTTAGCAGAGCTAATGTATCTGATTAGCGCTTTAGGTTTAGCAGAGCTAAGGTTTCTGATTAGCGCTTTAGGTTTAGCAGAGCTAAGTTTTCTGATTAGCGCTTTAGGTTTAGCAGAGCTAAGGTTTCTGATTAGCGCTTTAGGTTTAGCAGAGCTAATGTTTCTGATTAGCGCTTTATGTTTAGCAGAGCTAATGTTTCTGATTAGCGCTTTATGTTTAGCAGAGCTAATGTTTCTGATTAGCACTTTAGGTTTAGCAGAGCTAATGTTTCTGATTAGCACTTTAGGTTTAGCAGAGCTAATGTTTCTGATTAGTGCTTCAGTTTTAGCAGAGCTAATGTTTCTGATTAGCGCTTCAGTTTTAGCAGAGCTAATGTTTCTGATTAGCCCTTTAGGTTTAGCGTAGCTAACCTTTTAGGTTAGCGTAGCTGAATCACCTGCAGGTTGCTACCTAAGGTTGTCTTGGTTAATTCAGACAGTCACTGGTGGAGCCAGAACCTAAAGATATCGGGGAATAACAAACTGCTGATAGTTCAGCAGAGCCAGTCAGGTTCAGGGGAACCTAGAAACTGTCAGCAGAACCGCCGTTCGACCCGCCACTTCCACCCACGTTCCCACGGCAGCTGCCACCTGCTTGGGCCTGGAATGTCGTGGGAGACTCTTGAAACGGTGAAAGATCAGCATAGATCATAGACCACGGCTTATGTAAGGTTTGGTACGACATGCTGGTAAATAGAAATGAAAAGCTGCTTTCAGGTGGTTTATAGGCCGCTGAGGCTCTTTCTGCAGCCTGTAAAATTACAGGAGTTTTGATCTGTTTTTGTTTCAGCCTTGACTTTGCACAACTTCTCCATTTTCTCTCTGAGCTCCAGACTTGTGCAGCAGATTGTCTCTCCAGTAATCTCCAAAGCTTTCTTCTCTTAATTTAAGTGGTTGAATATTTTTTTTGGCCTGAATATTACGCCAAGAGAGTCTTGATGGCCTGGATTTTCTTTTTCCCATCTGGTTTTTCAGGATTTGCCTCATTGGCTGCAGATTCTTGGTCCTGGCCTCTACAGCATCCTCTCTCTCCCCTCTCCGTCTCTCTCTCAAACAATATCAGTTAAATACAACCTGAGTTGATACAGAATTACTTTTTCAGGTTATCGTTTAAGAAAAACAAGCGACCAAACCACAACGGGAAACTTTTAAATGTTTTTCTGTTGTTTCAGGTCATATCACAGCATTTTGATCTGCGCCATGCAGGGATGGGCACAATGCTAATCCACTAATGTGCTAATAGCAGAGCTAATTTTTGGTTTAGCGTTTAGCTTTCCTGCTAACTTTGAAAACTTTTAGCACAGTTAGCTTCCACTGAATACATTTTTCCGGATAAAGTTCTATTTGGCGGTTTTGCAAACTTTCATTTGAATAAAGTTCAACATGATCCAAGTTGACGTTTTGACCATCAATTGTCAATTTGCCAGTTAGATGCTTATATTCATGCTCTTATTTTGAAGTAGACAGCAGTTCTGTTTCCTCTCCTCACTTTTTCACAGTGTTAATTAAATAGATGCTAGAATTCATATATTGTTGTGCTTTTGTGGGTTTCATCACCGTTGACTTTAGCTGAACTGCTAAACAAAATGTTGCTGTAGCGTTTAGCTTTGAGTGGAGCCGATGTTTATGATCAGTGCTCTCGGGTTAGGGTAGCTAACCTTTTAGTTAGCCGTGCTAGCTGCTGGTTCTGGGTTTATAAGGTCACTCTACAGCCTTAATTTCCTTTTTTCTGAGCCAGTCAGCAGTTGACTTGCAGCCGTTGTTTGAATCTCTGTTGTGGTTGTGTCACAACCCAAGCAGCAAACTAAAACGGGTCATTACAGAACCGCCTCGTTATCTCGCTGCTGCCAAATGCTGCTAGTTTTATACCAAACAAGCAAAAAGTAAACCTTACAGGAACTTTCATTTTGTCTCAACAGAATATTTTCCTAAAAATCTTTTTGGTAAATGTGATTTTTGGCCTTGCAGTTATGCTCAGTATCAGTTTTTGCTGAACCCTGACCTTAAAGCTGCAGTATGTAACTTTAAAATATATACTTTGTTTTTAAACGTATTTATTGAAACTGTCACCATGTTGTGAGGAAAATCTATGGAAAAAAAATCTTGCTCCTTCTCCCAGTGCAAACTAGAATAAACCAGTGAGAGCCAGGAGGCGGGTCTTAACGCTGTCAATCACCCTCCGTGTAGCTCTCTGCTATGCTACAGCTAGCATAGCTGGTCATGAATGCTAAGACTAGTTAGCATAGCCACTGATGATACGGGGTAAACATACTTTCTGTAACGGTAGTTTGTTTCTCTGCCATCAGCACATTTAGCAGCAAGTACATGAGGATGATTGACAGCGTTAAGCCCCGCCTCCTGGCTATTATTGATCAGATTCAGGGATTATCTGTCTCATATCAAACTGTCCCAACATGGTGACATATTTTGGGTGAGCTGTAATCAGTAATTTATTTAATTAGTCGCTCCTGGGAAGGTTAAATCTACTTCCTGTCAGACGGGTTGTAGTTGGATGATTTCTTGAAGTAACTCTGACTGAAAAGGGCAAAATTAACCCAAAAGCTTAGAAATCAGTGTTTTCAGAAAACATTCATCTTTTTTCTGCGAACTCGGAGGATTTGGCTTTCATGCTCCGCTGGTCGGCCTCGGCTTCACACCCGGTCATCTTGGCGGTTCTGTGACCCGAAAGGTGAAGCTGTGAATACTGAACGTGAATCTTTATTCGTGACTGCAGGCGTCCGGCTCTCAGAGGACGCTCTGCCTCGGCGTCACGGCAGACAGGAAAACAGAAATCAGCTGATCGGTCTGCGACTCGACGGCAGCAGAGCCGCTCGTCTCTCTCGTAGCAGAAAGTGAACTCTCCTGACTTTGACTCTAAAATCAGGCTGAACTCAACCCTGTGAGCAGAAAACAAGGTTACGCCGCGCTAACGGCGCTCTTTCAGTCCAGCGCGTCACAGGGGATCACAAAAAATAACAGTTTCAGGGGGGAGAACGAAAGACGCGCCACAGGGGAGCGCTGCGCGGTGGCGCTGGTTAGACAGTTAGACAGATATGACACGAGGAAATGATGCCAACTTCCACCCCTTCCTCTCGTCCTTCCACGTTGCTCTCCTGGGTCCCAGCGAGTTAAAAATAGAGCTTGTTTAATAGAGAAGAGGAGAGGACTCCGCTGCGGAGGGAGAATGCAATTTGAGATTGGCCAGATTGCTTTTATTCCTCCTTTTCTTCTCCCCGTCGGCCACTCAGGAGGCGCGACGCGCGCCGCCGGGGCCCCTAAGCCGCAATAAGCCCGACGGCCGCCGCCGCACTCGCAGCGCGGTGAAATAAAAGAGGGACTCGGGGAAGATCAGCTGGGATTTGAGAGAGATGGATGAGAGTCAGGTGAGGAGGAGATGAAGGAGATGCTTCAGGTGGGATGTGACTGGATGTAAATGCAACAAACCACCGAAAGGTGGGAGTCGTTGTTGGTAGAAACTGAAGAGTCTAAATGGGAACATTTCAGTTCTGCTGGCAGGTTGGCCTGTCACAATAAATCAGTTAGTTAATCTCATGATCAATTAAGACAAAGTCAATAACTTCCATTTTCATGATTCATCGTTTTGCTGTTTTCTCGGTCAAATCCGGTCCTGTTTTTTAAGGTCAGTTTTGTTTACAGACTTTATGATTCGTTTTATTTAAGGATGCACTGATTGCAGTTTTCTGGCCGATCGCCGATTACCGATCTGTAAAAAGTCCGATCTGCCAATTCAGATTTTGGGACCAGTAAGTCGGTGCACGCCTAATTTAATTTGGTTTCTTTTGTGTATTTTGTATATTTAAAATGTTTTCCTGTTGCAGTTTTAAATGTTCATTAAAACATGAAGTTTGATGCTTTCATCCCCAAAAGGTGTTCCCAGACTCATTAAAAGATTTGTTGAAAATAAATGTTCTAACTTGACCTGGAAGTTGATTATTTAATTTTATTTGATAAATAGAATAAAAATGTATCCCATAGATGCAGATGGAGACTTTTGTTTGTAATCAGGGTTACAAGTTTTTAGATTAATATCAGAAATTTTTTCTAAAAGTTTTATATCAGTTTCTCAATCTTTTATGGGCCAGCGCCCCATAAAAGGTCCAGGTCCCTCACCGCCCCCCCCCCTAGCCTTTATCCAGGTCCCTACATTTATTTTATTTTCTTTTGAAAATTTTACTAGAACATTTCTGAGATGAATCACAAAGTTTCTGAGTTTTTGACAGAAATTTGCTCCTTTTTTTCCATCCATTTACGACGGTTTTTAACACGGCGTGATAAAAATCCCAGTCATGTTTCTGATCTACAATAAACATCTGGAGAATTTTGGCCCACGTGGAAAAAGTTTGTACACCCTGCATTAAATGTCCTTTCACTGCCAAGTTTCCTGGGAGCCGGGTCTGGTTTAGCCAAGCGACCTTGCCACTCACAACATGGCGGACGTTTCTCGCAGCGGCCCGTCTGGTGGAAGCCGTCACACATGCTCTTGTTTTGTGTTTCAGGAGGCGAAGGTTCAGCCGAGACCGGCCAGAAGGAGACGTCCACCTGCGACATCTGCCAGTTCGGAGCGGAGTGCGACGTGGACGCCGAGGACGTTTGGTCAGTCCGAACTCTCCCTCCTCCAAACCGCCCGACCCGGCTTCCGACTCTTTTCAAAAACACGCTCAATCAAATCAGTCCAAATATAGCCGTCCGCCTGAAAGAACTGGAAGCGTCGCTCCTCCGTCTCCTGCGCAGAGCTGAACACCCGCCGAGGGTTTTTATTGCATGGCTGACCATTTCATTTAACCTCAATTACCAGAGCAGGGCCGGGAGAGAAAGGAGATTTTCGCTTATGCTGGAAATCCAATTACTCTCCTTACAGGACTTGGCAATGTCAGAGCAAAAAAAAAAAAAAAAATGTCTTTGAGTCGCACGGGGAGAAACTAGTTCAGTGATGAAATAACATTTGTTGAAGGTTTAACCGTTTCCTGCAGGTCCTCCAGCCTGGTTGTTGTGCAGGAAACTCCTGGAATCAGCAAAGAAATCCCAGCTGGAAATTAGGAGCGCCCTGAGAGTATGACTCCATCAAACGGCCTGATGTAATGGAGAGATAATGTACCCCAGTGTGCGATAACCATAATGCCAAGGAATGGCTCCGTGATGCATTTTGAGCCGCGTTGCTAATGCTAAACAGCCGCGCGCCTCCCGATGCCACCCACTTCTGCAAATGCTCTGTAATACGCCTCTAAAACCCAGAAATTGATTTAATGGCACTTTCCCGAATTCCCGGCGGGGAAATTTATCCAATCACTCAATCAGGACGGAGTTGACGGTTTTGCGCACGTAAAACTGAAACGCCGAAGAAAATGGAGCCTCGATCTTACCTGAAATAAAGACATTTACACACAAGAGAGCAAGTCAATAGCATTTAGAAAATCGGATTTGACATAAATATTATAACGGACATGAATATTTCAGCGTCTCCTTGTGTAAAAGCGAAACTACGAGTGTTTAATCTTTAAAAGCCCCGAGGTGTGTTGATGTGAAGGTTTGTGGTGGATAATCGGGGAGGTAATTGCGACCCGACGGCGGGTGATTTCCCTGAAACGGCACCAGCGGCGGGCGGCTGCAGCGCGAGGCTGTTTTGATTAAAATGACAGGTTAGTCCAATCAGGCTGCAGCTGGTTTTAATCAAACACGCTGTCAGTTAATCACGCCGTGATTGGAGAGAGGTGGCTGCAATCAAAAACCGTCTTATTTTTACACAAACAGCCCACATTAATAAACAGTTTAGTTCTTAAAGCAACTTTTAAAGGAGGAATGCAGCATTTCTGTTGGTGCCTGAATGGGCAATTATTAGTTTCAAAGGGGTGTTTTAGCTTTTTGTTCTGCTTAAATGGGTTTTTCCAAAGAGAGTAATTAACTTCCAGAGCGCTATCTGCAATCCCTGCTTGGAAATCCAGGCTGCGCTTTAATCTGCTCTGGTCAGAAATATGCATCCACTCATCATGGCCAAGAATGTCTAATTTCTTTCTTTTAATGATTTATTTGAAACGTTCCTTTGACACGGTGGAATGATTACACGGCTTACAGCTGCAGCCGTTTGTAAAGAGGAACTGGGAGCTCAGACTGCGGTGCTACCTGCTCAGCAGCGGCTCAGATATATCCATACCACCAATGAAAGCTATGCTAGCCATCAGCAAACCTCTGGATCGATATCCAGCCGCCTCTTGGTAGATATTATTTAAGTGGTTTGTATTTAAATCGCGGAAGGTTGAAGTTTGGGTTTTAGGGAGGCGTTAGTGTCATATTAACCTGCTTCATCTGTTCTAAAACCAGTCTTGATGTGTTTGGGTTCATTATCCACAGTAGTGGTCACAGACCCGCTAATTGGCTAATAGACTTTAGCTAATTTTGTAAACATTCAGGACACTAAGATTCCCATAAATCAATTTTTGCACATAAATTCTATAGCACTAACTTACTTGAGTGTCTTTCTAAACATCTGTGTTGAATTTTTGGCTTTTGACTGTTTCTTCGATAGCATTAGCTTCAGCTAAATATGATGCTGATGTCCTAGCATTTTTGCTAAATTTGTAAACAACCCATACATTTCCAGATAAATTCTAAACTGCTAACTTAGTTGAGTGTGTTTCTAAACATCTGTGTTGAATTTTTGGCTTTTGACTGTTTCTTCGTTAGCATTAGCTTCAGCTAAATATGATGCTGATGTAGCGTCCTAGCATTTTTGCTAACTTTGAAAACAACCCATACATTTCCAGATAAATTCTAAACTGCTAACTTAGTTGAGTGTGTTTCTAAACATCTGTGTTGAATTTTTGGCTTTTGACTGTTTCTTCGTTAGCATTAGCTTCAGCTAAATATGATGCTGATGTAGCGTCCTAGCATTTTTGCTAACTTTGAAAACAACCCATAAATTTCCAGATAAATTCTAAACTGCTAAGTTAGTTGAGTGTCTTTCTAAACATTGGTGTTGAAAATGTGGCCTTTAACTGTTTCTTCATTAACATTAGCTTCAGCTAAAAACCATGTTGATAGCACACTTTAGCATTTTTGCTACCTTTGAAAACATTGAGCACATGTAGCTTCCCATAACTTATTCCTAGGTAAATTCTGAAGCGCTAATTAACTTGGCTGTTTTGTAGATTTCAGTTGAATAAAATCGGTGACTGGTTGCTAAGAATTCTTCAAGTAGCTTGACATTTATATTTATGCTTTTATTTTGAAGTGGGTGCAGCAGTTCCACTTCCTCTCTTCAACAAGTAAACAAATTAAGCTGACAGAAGAATTTAGTCCTTTAGCGCTTTAGCGTACGCTGAATATCATCACAGCGTTTTAGTGGATCTAATGTTTTTCCTACGTGTTATGGGGTTAGCATGGCGAACCCCATCAGGTTGATGCCATTGTCTTTACTCTGATATAGTGCACAATGGCTGCTGGCGTCTATCTTGAGGGCGAGCTGTAAGAAAGGCATGTTAATGTTAGCACTGTGTGCTAGCTTTTAGCTCCTTGAGGACATAACTGAACCACTTGGCGTTGTTTTTCCCATTTTTGTTTTAAGGAACACATTCAGTTACGTTTTTAGCATAGCGTTAGCTAACCTGCTAACTACCTTGAGACCTTGTTTATAACATTTGTTCATTCATGTTGTGATAACGTTTTCTGGCTCAACAAATCTACCATTGTTGACATATTTTAATCAGTTTGAGAGTAAAAGGTTTCTGCACCGATAGATAATTGTATCTCTGCTGTCAAACTACTAAAATGTTCTAACATGGTGGAGTGGATCGCTCTGCAGCCTGGAAAGGGGCAGCTTATTTAGATAAAATAGATTATTTAGGGTTGTATCTTCATGTTTCTGTGCGAATTTTGCCCATTTTGTGAAAAAGGACAGTTTATAGAGACCAGTTAACCTTCTGAGCTGTGTAGTACTGGGAGAGAATGTCACCCAGGCAACATTCAAACATCTTATTGCAGCTGCACCACAATGGAGCCCCACTTTAGAAGTCCTTACTTTAAAACCTAATTCTTATGTTTATCCATTTTGACAGCATGAAATAACCCGTGTTTGCCTGCTATAATAAAAGGTTATGCCTGGTCAGGAGAAAATTGTCATTTCAGCCCATTCTCTCCCCAAAGTATTATTGATTCCATTCGTCATCATTTGTGATTCACCAGAAAATGAATATTTTTCCGTCTCTTGCTTCATGGATTCAGATAAAGAAAAATGTCCTGAGTGTTGTGGCGAAGATACCGCAGCGCTGAGTGAACCTCATTTGGCAGAACGCTTCGCAGCCTTTATCTGCACGCCGCCCTTCTACAGCTCCTATTCTCTGGAGGCGAGCAGCGGGCAAGAAAAACACTAATTTGCCCCAGAGGGATCAATAGAGTGTCACAAAATCCCATTTAGATCCATTTGTGGTGTAAAACTGTAATTACCCACAAAAATCTATGCTTTCAAACCCATCAATAGCGGCCATCATTGTTGATGGAATTAAAGGAGGTTGCTTGGCGGGTGTGGAAGCGGCTGCCGGACCTCCTGAGGTTCAGACCCACAGATGTGTCCAAGACGTTTCTCTGGATGTTTAAGTGGATTTAAAATAAAAACGCCAGGTTGGAGGATGGAAAGCTGCTGTCCAGTCTGCTTTCTGGGGCTGCTGTTTGTGTTTTTATAACTCCTAATGGGAGATGTGGACATTTGCTGTGTGTTTTAGCATTCAGAGCTAACCGTTTGTCTCTGTTACGGCCCTTCTTCTCCATGAGTTGATTTGGCTGTTTGTGAGCTTTCAGCTGAATAAAGTTCAACATCTCTGTTTAAGTTTTGGTTAAAAATCCTTAAAGCATTTACCGTTTATATTCATGCTCTTATTTTGAAGTAGTTCAAGGCTTTTTTTACGCTGCAGTTCCAGTTCCTCTCATATTATTTTCACCAAAAACTATTTAAAAAACAAACAGGAATAAAAACAAACATAGCAGCTGAAAGCGATGAAAAAGAGCATAATGTCATTTCTTTAAAGGGCAGATATCATTTAAATCTGAAGTTAGCGGTGTAGCATTAGCTTCAACTAAACACCATGTTGGTGTAGCGCTTTAGCATTAGCAGAACTAGCGCAGCTAACTTTTAGTCAGCGGCGTTCCTTCAGCATTAGCTATTCTGACTGCTTTTTAAAATAAACTTTAATAATGTGCTAGTTGTACATCTGGAAGTGGTTGACTTGTTAGGAAAGTCTAGTAGCACCAAAATTGTCTTTAATAAATTCTCAGTTTTTTTGATACCATTGCTTTTACTCCGGTGCAGTTCTGACTGGCTGATTGTGTGTGAAGGTGGAGCTGAGTGTTTGGTTTAATGTGTTGGCTAACAGGCTGTTTTCCTGCTGATGGTACAAGCAGGTTTAGACTCAGTCGACCTGGAAAGCTAATTAACTGTAACACCGGTGGAAGTGTAGAAAATCTCCAGATAGAAGAAGAAATGGCGGCTGGTTTCTGGCGCCAGGCGGATTGTTGATTGGTTCAGGATGAGCAGACCTGAAGCGAACTGAAATCAAACTTCTCTGCACAGACAGCCCTCAGGTGAGGCAGAAAATAAAAAACAGAGAAGAAGATCCACGGAGGAGCGCCGGAGAAACATGATGTTTAAATCAACACAGCTGGAGCGCAGCACTCGTCCCCAGACATTCATTTATTTCTTACTGCAGCTACAATAAAACTTTGCTTACTACAAATTGAATTTCTATATTTGGAGGCGCTCACCTGGCAGTGACACCTCAGAAGGAGTTATCCCCCCGCCGCTGCAGACAAACAAACACATCTGATCGTTTTTCCCTCTGAGCTTCACCCTGAAGTCGTGTCGCATCTGAAACCTGAACAGTCTCGCATTGATCTCCGTCTTCCAGCGCCGCTTTGAACCGCCGCTTATTTTCCACGTTTTCCTGCTCAGTTTGAAACGATGCGTTAAAAAAAAACTGGGAATTAAGTCAAAATTTAAAACTTTGCCGCTTCTCAGCAGCTTCCTGGACCGTTTATGGAAAGGATCAGGATTTCTAAAACTTGTTTCACTCTGCACCAGGGGTGCCCAAAGTGTGGCTCCAGGGCCATTAGTGGCCCTTTGAATCATTTCTACTTTACAATGGTACAGATTTGGTCCTCTGACACTTTCTGTAATTTTTTGGGATGAGGCTTTCATTATAAAAACTTTAAATCTTCTTAAACATAAAACATGAAGTAAAACACAACTAATTTTTTATTAGCTTTTTTCTTTGTGCTTTTATTGTCATTTTGTAGCAACTTGTGCCACATTTTACCAAAAATCTTGCTCGACTTGGTCACACAAACCAATGCACTATACAAAACCCGGCAAAGAAGGAAATTCTCATTTTACAAATATTTCACAGACCCGTTGCGGCGCACAAAATCCAAAGAGCAGCTCCCCGACGATGGCTAGCATCGGTTTTAGCTGTCAAGCTGTCAACATAGCACACCAAATCTTATGCGATGTATAAAAGAAAAAGGGACGCGCTGTGCTTTGCTTCTAATTGCCTCCACTACAAAAACTAGATAAAAAGATCAGGAAGAAGTTTTGATCAAGAAAACGACATCGAGGGAGAGGGAAGGAGATCAGCTATGCTAGCTTGGCTATGACGACCTTAACATGTAGATGTGCTGTGGAACTCTGTGTGTTTCGGTTCAGATGAACATAAAGACGACTCACACGCCAACTCTGATCTGACGCATCATCAGCAGACTGTGTTCAAATGAACTCATCTAAATTAGCTAGTAGCTAATAATCTGCCATGGTGTTCAGTTGTTAATAATCGCAAAATAAACGTCAAACCTTAAATGTCCTCTGTGAGAAATGTCTGGGTGTCATTTGGTGCTGAATCCTGAAACGTGGAGTGGCGTTGTTGTCAGTTGCTACGGCAACAGGTCTGCGTGTAGCGTAGCCGACCCAAGAGGGCGAGAAAAAGGAAGAATACGAGTGTTTTTGAGTCGTTCTGTTATTCTTCCCTTTGCTGAATTCATGCCAACATCTCCAGGTTTCATTCTAATGGTTTATGACCTGAAACAGTTTTATAGACCAGCAAAATGGAAAATAATTAGCCTAGAGAATTAAATAACTATGAAGAGTACGGCAAATGTAAAAAAAAATATTATGCTTATTTAATTGTTGCTCAGGTAAGTTAGAAATAATTCACCAATAATATTATTTTACGTTTGACATTTGGGCAAAAAAAGAAAACTTCGGTCCTGTAAATACTTTCAACTTGGGGATTTTGACCCTCTGTTCAGAAAGTTTGGACACCACTCCTCTAATCATGCCGGCCTTTGCTTTGTGTGTTCATTATGCTGCAGGAGCTGCAACAAAATTGCTGCTTTATGGTTTTTTTTTCCCACCAGCGATAAACAGCGGCGTGTGTCCCTGATGGCATTAAAATTGGGTCTTATGCTGATTACAGTGGTTCCTGGGAGATGAGGGATAATAATTATCTTTAATAAAATCCAGGCTGCAACATTTTCTCCATGCGCAGATGTTTTCAGAAAAGCAGATTTCAGTGATTCAGTGTCGACGTCTGCTTCAGATAACAGGCGAAATGATGACGACGCTGCAGAACCTGATGGAGGTTTTCCTCCAGTGAAACCCAGAGAGAGAAAATATGTTCTGACAGAGAAGCGATGACACTGAGAGCCCACAACCTATTCGGCTCCTAAAGAAGGAGAACGCTGTGGTTTTTCTCATTTAGTTAATTAAGGTGTTCATTTCGATCGAGCCAAGAATTTACCTTTATTGTTATTTTATTCCAACTGCAGCCAGTTTGTCTATAAAGTCCGGTTCGTTTCCAGAGGTGTGGATGCTGATTGACCTCTGGTCCATCTCCAAACCTTAGTCTCGGTTTGGTTGAAGTTAAATCTGGTTTGGTTTGAATGCATATGTGGACGCCAAGCGGACCGGAGACCGCTCATAAAGCAGGAAGTGGACTATAACGCAGGGCATTCTGGGTAAATACAACCAAAACAAGCGTGTTAGCCTAGCATTAGCTGGAGAAATGGCTCATGGTCTTGAACCAAAAACTAAACATAAATCCTACAACTGCTAAAATCTGACGCCATTTTTGTTTTAATTTTGTTGCGCTCTGTGTCTTCAGAGGTTTTTGTGTCGTTTCCTTCAGTGGTACTTGGTGCAGCGCCCCCACAGGCCAGGAGGGGAACAGGTTGGTTTGACTCAGAGCAGAGAGAAAGAGAACCGCAGCAGCTGGAAATGTAACAAACGTTCCAGCTTTGGTCCCAATCGAACCGATTCCGGTTCTGCTCCTTTTCTCTGCCATGCTGTTTTCCATCAATAGTCCCTGGACTGCTAGAGTCTAACGTCACACAGCCAAGCAGCAGCATTCACCCGCATGTCACGGTGGGTGTTTATCGGATAGTTTCTATTCACCTTCTCCTGCTTTTCCCTCCCGTTTTGCTGCGTCTCTCTCTTTTCTCTCGCTCAGTTTTCCACAGGATTACAGTGAAATTTGAGGCAGAGGATTATAAAAATAAAATCAATGCAGTGTTCAGTTGCAACTGGGTTTGCGTACACAACACGGAGCGGTTAGTGGGAGACGCCGGCTTCGCTGCTCGGTGTGTGTTGGCATGTGAAACGCGGCTGAAATGCGCGTAAAGCTGCCTTTTTTTTAGCTGGGAGTCTGCAGACCGTCGGGGGAGGAGGGAGGCTTTGATTGCAGGGAAATCACAGGGAACTAATCAATACGACACATCCTGCTAAGGAACTGTACTCACACACACGCGCGCACACACACACACACGGTGCTTTTCTACACATCCACGCTCCGATAACGCCCGTTTAACACCCCCCACCTCTCCGTACCGACCCACGAACATGCAGAGGAATGGGAGCGAAGAAGGTGCTGCTGAAACACGGATTATCACCAGGCGACTCGTGTCCCAACCGCGCGTGTGTGTGTGTGCGTGTGTGTGTGTGTGTGTGTGTGTGCGTGCGTGCGTGCGTGCGTGTGTGTCGGTGTGTTCGTGTGTGTGTGTGATGGCCCACTGCAGTCAGGTGGTACCATGCCTATTGTGGAGACAGTGAGAGGCCTGATTAAACATGTATGGAGGCTCTGAGGATGGAAAGCTCCTCTGTGATGGGATTAAAGCGCATGAAAACATACAGATGATGATGATGATGATGGTGATGAAGCTGTGGCTTGTCATCTATTCTTAATTTTTGGTGAAATTTGTTTCTTTGACGTTGGTCGCTTTGATTTGTATGGACGAGGATTAGAACCGCTGAATAGAAATAATTTGGATTTCGATCTCAGGATTTTGTCGTTTTTCATCAGAATTTGTATTTTTATCTCATAAATCTGACCTTAATCTGACCTTTTTCAGAATTCTGATTTCTTTTTCAGAATTCTGATTTCAATCTCAGGATTTTGAGAGGTGGGGGTGAGGACAGAAAACATGAACTTCTCCGTAAGCACTTCAAAATAAGAGCATGAACATAAACGTTCTCCATTTTGTCTGTCTGGATCTGGACAGACAATATATACATATATATATAAAGCTTAGAAAGTTGATTTAAAAAGCTATTATTATTATTGTTGTTATTATTAATAACTGGTCAGCAGTGCAAAGCCGTGTTTTCTCTGGATTAAGACTCTTTCTGGTCTCAACTCTGTAAAACCGTCTGTTGGAAAGTGTGTTTTCAATTTAAAGGCTGTTATGATTTTACCTTTCTGGTTTTCCAGACGTCCTGCCGTGTGTCTGTGTAGGTGTGTGTCTGTGTAGGTGTGTGTCTGTGTAGGTGTGTGTGTGAGTGTGTGTGTGTCTGTGTAGGTGTGTGTGTGTGTGTGTGTGTGTGTGTGTGTGTGTGAGTGAGTGAGTGAGTGAGGTCGGGCGCCCACGGGGGCGTGTATGCAAACGTAGCGTTACCGCGGCGCTCGGAGAGCAGTGACAGTTATAATTACAGAATCAGGCTTTCTGTCAGGGGACGGCTGTAATTTCTGCTGATCAGGTCTAACACAACAGTCAGTGTGCACATTTCAAAACACACACACACACATTCATAAACGCAGGCGTCGCTAAAAGACGAGTGTGTTCCTCCCTGAAACGTCAGCAAAAACCACATGGTGTACTAAAGTTGTTTGTAGCTAAAACTTAAAAATTAAGAAATGACAGGATTTTATGGAAGGATATAAATGATCTCCAAGGAAACCGCCGCTGTGTTAGCTTAGCTACTAGCATTAGCAGCTAATCTCCCCAATCACTTGTTAATAATTGCAAAATAAACATCAAGCCTAAAAACATAAAACTGTAACGGGCTGAACGTTCTGTGTGGGAAATGTTTGAGTCTTTTTTTAGTGTTTCGTCCCGTTACATAACGCGGCGTTGTTATCAGTTGCTATGGTAACGAGTCTGCGTAGCGTAGCCGTCAGAGATCGAGGAAAAAGTGGTTCTGAGTTGTTCTGTAAATGTTTTTCGTTGTTATTTGTCCCTCTACTGCTGTGGCCCAGCTGGTCAAGCCGGCAGTAATTGTGTAAGTCTCATTTTTCTCCACATAATCCGTCCACTGGACACCATCTGCCACGCTCCACAAACTCCCGTCAGCCATCTGTAGCGAAAGTTTATCAATAAATATTCAGGAAATGCTCGACTATTTCAACAAGCTGTAATTTTTCTGTTAATCTTAAAATTGTTGTGCTAAGGCTTTAGCACTTAGCATACAAATATAAGTATCCTTGTATCCTGTACAGGATAATAGGAAATTTATGAAAACTAAATAAACATTATGCTCACAAACAACACCCGTAGTCCTACTGCTAACTCCCTGCTTACATAATGAATTCCAGAGTTAAGGATTTTTTTGTCCAAAAAGTGCCGGATTTATCTACTTTGAAAACCAAATAAAACTATATTTGCTGATTTACGTTCAATATTTATTTCATGCTTAAAACATTGTTGTCTTTTAATGAGCCTGCAGTGTTTTGGGGTGTAATTATGCATTTCCCTCCTTCTTTGCAGCTCTTCAGTGATTTTTCAACCCATTTTGCACCGTTACATTATAATCCTTCACGGTATTTTCCATTTGGACTTTTCATTATGTTATCTAAAATAAAAGTTAGAAGTTGAGTGACCACTCTTTGTCCCAAAGTTAAACTGTACAGCTCTGTTATCGCAGGTTCTTTCATCGTTAATTGCTTTCCGAACACCATTTGTCTGTCAGCCCTCTGGTGCAACTGGACCCTCTTTGCAGAGTTAAATTCGTTTTTCCGTATTGTGTGAAACCTGAAAGAGCTGAAACGGGGTCCAAAGTACTGCCTGAGTTCAAGCTGTGCTGCTTTTCCCCTCTTACGCTTTCAACCTCACAGTCAAAACACTCTGCAGAATCCAAATTCATCCTTTTAAAGATGCGTCAGCGCGGAAAGGAGCAGAAAAGAGCGGAGCTCTAACATGATTTCTTGCTCTCCAGGTGCGTCTGCAACATCGACTGCTCTCACATCAGCTTCAACCCGGTGTGCGCCTCCGACGGACGCTCCTACGACAACCCCTGCCAGGTGAAGGAGGAGTCCTGCCAGAAGCAGGAGCGCATCGAAGTCAAGTACCTGGGCCGCTGCCAAGGTCCGACGCTCACACACAGACGCATGCATGCGGTCGCAGTGAGAGGTGGAAAAACACTCAGACACAGAGAGGGAGGTGTCGGCTCGCCTGGAGGAGCAGATGCTCGCTTGGAAACAAAAAGCAATGAAAACACCCTGATTCTGTGGATTCTCCTGAAAGGGGCAGTATTACCAGTAACTGAAAAATGCTGCATTTATCACCTCTGTCTCTTTAAGAGACTCCCGCTCGTTCTGAAGCTCCGCCTTCAGGAAGTCATCCCAACATGGCTCCTCTATTTACGCTTTAACGTTTTTACCAGACGTAGATCCTCTAAAGAGCTCAGCTGGTGTTTGCTAATTGCTGCTGGCTAGTCTGAAGGAGTTGAGAGGGGGAGGAGCTTCGCCTCGTAGGCGGAGCCAGGTCCACCCAGCTGTTTTAACAGCTGAATGGAGATTAAGGGATTTCTCAGACGCGCATGTAAACATCAAAGCAACACTCCAGGTTTGTTTTTGATGAAAGTAACATTTAAACATGACATAAGGATAAAGAAGAGGTTGTTTTTACTTGATGCTGCCCCTTTGATATCAGGATGTTAACATGGTTTTTGATTTTTGCAAATGAAAATTACAGATTTTGCAGCTTCTGGGTGATACTGGAATCAGATTTATAGAAAAATATGCACGCCTCCAAGTTTCTCATTGCGCAGCCCTTAATATTTAACACACATAACAATCAGAAAAATGTTGACCTATTTGAGCATTTTCCTTCAGGACTCACCCGATTGTTTTCTCTGAGGTGTGTTAGAGAAAAATTCTCATTCATAGCAAATTTCTGCAAAACTTTTTATTCCCTCTGAAGTGAGCAGCAGATCGGCCTCCTTTCTGCTCATCACAACAGGTGATATTTAACCTCTGAGCAGAGCGGTTTGCATTCAGGCGTCAGGTGGACAGGTGCAGGGATGATAATCTGCATCGGTTTGAGGCTAAGATGGCGGCCTGAGCCGGCTCTGACGTTTCTCTGACCTTTCCAGGCGACATCACCACTGGGAGCAAAGGAGGCGGACACTTTCCTCACACAACGGGTGAGTGCTTCCTGTCGAAATGAGGATCGCCCAGGTGGCTGCAGCATATGTGCACTTAGGAATGCTGAGTGTGTGTGTGTGTGTGTGTGTGTGTGTGTGTGTGTGTGTGTGTGTGTGTGTGTGTGTGTGTGTGTGTGTGTGTGTGTGTGTGTGTGTGTGTGAACAGAGGACTCAGGGACAGGACAGGCCCGCGGCTTGTACATCCCCTGTCCAGATCACTACAAGAACTACTGCGCCCATGGAGACTGTCAGTTCCCCAACATGGTCTCCCAGCCGTCCTGCAGGTACACGCACACACACACACACACACACACACACACACACACAGCAGTAATGCGACAGAGCGTCCCACAGTCTGCCGTTATGTTAATTAGCATAAAATGCAGAACTTTTAACATTAACATAACCAATTTTTGTTCATTGAAATGCATTTATTTTGTGTCTCATTTGACCAATTTGTGATATGTTGGATTCATGCCAGACATAACTTTAAATAATAATAATAATAATAATAATAATAATAATAATAATAATAATAATAATAATAATAATAATGATAATTAATTTAAAAAATACAATAAAAGTGTAATCGGAAATCTCACAAACCCCATGCAGTACCTCCGGATCCCTGTAGGGGTCCCGGCCCCCATGTTGAAGACCTCTAATCGAGGCTTTGTGGAAAGCCTCACAGGTGGGCACAGCCAACTAAAACATTAGCTGTGCTAATGCTAGAGTAATAACATTGAAGCGCTACGCTAACATAGTGCTTAGTGGAAGCTAATGCTAAAGCGCTAACTTCAACCATGTGTTACAAGGAGAACTTGAACAATTTATGTTTGTGAATTTTTGCATGTTTTGTTAACACCGCTGGTTATTTGTTCATGTAAATGTTGTAAATTTGCCATTTGATCAACGAATTTCGTAGGAAAGAATTAAATAAGTGAACAGGAAATCCAACTGCTGCATAAACAGTCTTCCCTCACTTCAAAATAAGAGCATGAGGAGACTTGGAAGAATTTTAAATAATTGATAACCAAAACTTCAACAGTTAAATTTTATTCATGAGAATGTTTATGACTTTGCGCTTTATAATTTATTCAGAAAAATTAGTGGAAGCTAAGTGCGCTAAATGCTAAAGCGCTATATCAACCTTTAATTTGGGAGAAGCTAATGCTAAAGAACAGGAGGGAGTCGACGGCCAGAATTTCAACACAGATGTCGAACTTGATTCACCTGAAAGTTGCAGAATAACCAAGTAAATTAGCATTTAGGATTTATCAATCAATTAAGGGAAGCTAAATGTGCTGAAACTTTTCAGCTAGCTTAAGCGCTAATGAGAAATTAGCTCCATCGTTAGCGCATTAATAGAAGTGTGCCCAGCACCGGAAAATATTAAAGGAAAATATACTGTATGTGTTTAGAAGGAGCGACTGTGTTCAGTCAGAGGCATTTTCAGATTCACTACGAGACTGACTGCTACAGGAAACTTTACCATCTACAACGACTCTTTGTAGATACTTAGATGATATGAGTTACAGCTTCATCTTTACTGCACTCTGATAACTAACAGTGGAGCAATAATAGCCTAATATGGAGAGTACTGATTATTAATTTGTTAAATTTTTTACATTTTCTCAGCTCTGTGGATCTGATCTTGATGTAACTTTTATAAACCGTATTATTATGAAGGTGACGTATTAATCAGAGTGGAAACAAAATTCTCTGCAAACTAAAATAAAAGCCTGAAATGTAACCAAGCTAACAAGGTGTGAAATTTTATAGTTGCTTGGAAAAGCTGGAGGCTTTTGCTTAGTTAATTAGACTTGTTTATGCTGACTGAATGTAAGTGCAGAGTGGAGTTGGTGTAAAAGCTCGCCTCCTGCTGAGGCGATACGGCGAAGACCAGCCGCTCCGCTCCGAAACGGATCCCATATTGTGGTTCTCGCAGCTTAACGAGGATGCCGGTGTTCCCCCTGCGCCCACGCGTTACCATCCGGGTTTCTGAGGGGGCGTCGGCAATCACAGCTCCCGCTTTGGTTCGCGTGTGTGCAAAAAACAGAAAAAAGAGCTGCGTGACGCGGATCAGGAGGCACTGGAGACGCTGATCAGCCACAAGCTAAATTAAATTTTACCTCTGATACGGTGGAGGGTTCTGCTGGGGAACATTAAGGTCTGCAGGAACGTTAAAACGTCCCTCATGAGGTAAAACAGCAGATATTACATGATAGACAATATCCAATAACTGCTAAATGCAAGGCAGCAGCTGAATGCGTTTACGACCTGGGCAAGATGGCTCACAGCACAGCGGATTCAGGTGACTTTGAATTTGTTGTTTTAGTTTTGTTTCAGTAAAAATACTGTAGGCTGTTTAGTTTTTATCATTTTAAGTGAAATATTTGTCCCATGGACGATGCCATGTTTATGCTCCAATGCATCCTGGGTAGATGATGTATGCTAGGTGCTATGGTGCTAGCTACATTCAGACAGAAAAGTAGTTTTTGCACAGTGAGAAACGTTGAAATAGAAGGTAATGCAGAAATGAGGAGAGGAAATGAAGAGGAGGAAGAGGAGAGAGTCAGCAGAGAAGTACTTGGAAATGACAACCCAAAAAGGAAGCCGTTTGCTCCAGTTCCTGTTTACGGTTAGCATCGGGAGGAAAACATTTTCTCACATAAAACGTGAATATTCTGTTAAAAAACTTAAAGCTGCTTCATTCTTACTTTAAACATCCATTCATTATCTTGCATTTATTTAGATTTTGTATTAGTTCCTACTACTTGTGTTTGCTGTAGCCAGTGGTCTAGCTGATGGTGTTAGCTGTAGCTAAAGTTGTTAGCTCTATCTAATGATCTTAGCTTATGCTAAGTGTGTCAGCTCTAGCTAATGTAGTAAACATTAGATCACAAACTGACAGTTTGTTTCGCCACTTGAACATTTTTTAGCAGTTTTCCTCAGTCCAGATGTTTTGTGGGCTGGACTAGTTATGAGAGAAATAATCTGGCAGTGGAATACGTCTCTTTTTTATAAAATCAATATTAAATTATTGACTTGAAACAAACTCCTATATCTTGCTGAAAAGGTACTTTTAACTTATATTTGTCTTATTTCAAATGTGTTATTTGCATTAAAAACTAGCCCAAAATTACTTGGTAAGATTTTGTGTTTTTGCAGTGAAGCAGCCATTTCACAGCAAATTCAGCGGTAAAACCAGCTGACCAAACATGGGTAACAGAACTCTGCTGGCGTTGCTAGGTAACGGGGCGGAACGCTGCTGGCGTTGCTAGGTAACGGGGCGGAACTCTGCTTGCGTTGCTAGGTAACGGGGCGGAACTCTGCTGGCGTTGCTAGGTAACAGGGCGGAACTCTGCTGGCGTTGCTAGGTAACGGGGCGGAACTCTGCTGGCGTTGCTAGGTAACGGGGCGGAACTCTGCTGGCGTTGCTAGGTAACGGGGCGGAACTCTGCTGGCGTTGCTGGGTGAAAGGCAGTGCCTGCCTGCTGATTTGTGAGTTACATTCTGCAAGTTTTTGAAAAAGTTTGTTTTCCAGACAACAACATATATAAACTTATTTATTGGTGAGTTTTTTTAAGTGCTTGGGGTGTTCTTAGAACAAGTACAAAAATATTCAAAATTTGAATTTTACTTCATAGATTCCCCTTTAAAGTTTGTACTGTGACAGAGTTCATGGGGAGTAAATACTTTGGTAGATGGCAGTGAGCAACACAAGCATTGCGTAAAACGTAAAGATCATCTGAAACAAACCGGATCCACTCAGGTCCAAACCGAGGATCTGGTTCTGCATCCCAACTGGACGGGGAATCACTTCCTCCCTGCTCTGATTGGTCCCAGCTGCCTTTACCTGCAGACTTTAGCCAGGTGTTATCAATCAGTCAGCTGCCTCACCTGCAGGACGGCGGATCTGCAGGAAGTGTGACTGTAGATTTCCATCGTTTTCTGCTGGATCACTTCTCCATGATAGTCCAGTAATAAGGAAATGTTGGTGAAACAGCTTACACGGCAGAATTAATTAGCAGTTATACGATGCCGTTCCCGGGTTTAGTACTTCTTTATTTCCTGTCGTAAATGCTCACATCAGATCGTAAAATGGAGACAATTGTTTGTCTGACATTGCAACGCCGCTCCGTTTCTGCAGAGAGGAAACAGGAAAGGCTCGTTTTTATCGGCGAGCCGTCCAACGCTTCCAGCGCTTTCAGGAAGCCTTTTTTTAAGCACAGTGAGCTACTGGGCATAATGACTCCGTGCTGCGGCGCTAATCTTCCCCAATCAGATTTATCAACATATCTGTCCTGCTGGCCTCAGATCAGCGTCAGGATTTAATGAAGCTGTTCAGACTTTTGATCACAGATAACCTGGATAAATACCTGCTTTTTCGCCTCCCTCACTTTAAATATTCATTGGTGACGCTGATTTAAATTCATTTGCTGGTGCAAGAGTGATTGTCTATAGGGGCTTTTGTTATTGTCTGAGCATCATTCAGTTTATTGGCTCCAAGTATCTAATTCTCACTTGTCAATAAAACGTAATAAGTAACAGCGAAATATTCGGGAAATGAAGTCGCGTCATTAATACAACTCTGTTATCGCCTCTTATTGATATTTAATCAGTATGACTGGGTATTACAATAATTCAGTCTGCGAAGAAGAGGAGAGTTAAGGGTAAACTCTGAAAGGTTTTTGCCTCTCTACAGTTATTTTTCTGATTTTAAGCCCAGAAAAACACACTTAGAATTATTTAGCAGTGGTGTTCCCAAAGGGGGCCAACAGGGGGCCGTGGCCCACCTGAAAAAATGCTGCTCCTCCCCAGACATTTGTGTTTGGTTCATACAAAGGCATGCAGTCATCTTCTCCAAACAATACATAAACGTCGAGTCAATCCACATTTTCTAAAGAAGTTCTATAAATAATCAGGGTTCCTGAAACACTTGAAATAGAATATAATATTACTTTGCATCAATCTGGTGGTTTAATAACTTGAGTAACAGATTAAAAACTATAAATATCTTTGTTGCTGAGCTCATATATCTATGTATTCAATGCTTCAGCAGCAAAAGGGGTTTTTGAATTGAAAATGTTGCTTATTTTCTAGACATAATATGTGATTGATTAATTAAGTATAGATCCTACGGTTAACTCAATTAAAAATGTAAAGTCTCACCTCTAATAAAAATGTGGCTGTTAACAGAAAAGATCAAAATGCTTTCAGTTAAATAGTAAAGAACATGATTTTACACCAATTTAAACATCCATCCATTTTCTAACACCCTTGTCCCTCAGTGGGGTCGGGAGGGTTGCTGGTTCCTCTCCAGCTAACGTACCGGGCGAAAGGCGGGGTCACCTGGACAGGTCGCCAGTCTGTCGCAGGGCAACACAGAGACACACAACCATGCACACTCTCACCTAGGGACAATTTAGACAGACCAATTAACCTGACAGTCATGTTTTTGTACTGTGGGAGGAAACCGGAGTACCCGGAGAAAACCCACCATGCACAGGGAGAACATGGAGACTCCATGCAGAAAGACCGGGAATCAAACCCAGAACCTTCTTACTGCAAGGCAACAGCTCTCCAATTTAAACATCCTTCTGAAAATATTTGGCAAATCAGATTTTTGGTGAAAAACAGAACAACTGAATGTTTTGCAGGAACGTTTTCCTCCTGGTCAGGCTGGGTTTGGGTTTAGCAGTAGAACATGTTGGAGCTCAGCGGACGACAGAAAAACTGGTTTAGTTTAATCAAAATGCAGCAAAGTAGCTTTTATTTACTGCCCACCCAGAGTCAAATGTTTGGGGCTTTAGGGATCACCAAGCCGTACTCTCACCTAGGGAACCAAAATGGCCGACTCTGCCTATGCCATGGATTAATACTTACTTTTGTGAGAATAAGCTCTTATTTTGAAGGGCTGGCTTTGTAATATCAGGAACACAAACAGCACTCTGTGCTGTAATCCAGCACAGAGTGCAGGTACAGTATATTGTATCCATAAATAGCAGTGATGTTAAGACCTTATTGATGTTACGGACCTTTAAAAACCCACAACTCAGACAAATCCGAGCGGAAGCATCTTTCAAATAATTTCCATCCTCACATGGCAGCAGCAGGGGGTCCTGACGCCTCTCAGTCCCTCCTCCGTTGTCTGTAACCTCCATCGCCCCGACTCGCCCAGACAGACCTTCTGGTTGCATACTGAGCAGCGATTATCAGGCTGGCCGTGCGGAGGATCTCTGCTGCCCCCTGCTGGCTGCCCAAACCAGCCCAGTTGTTGTTTCCCCCCAAATAATGAGACCAGAAAGCAGAGCGGTCTGGATTGGGAATGATGAGTGTGTGTCTGTGTGCAGCACAGCGTCCCCAACAGAACAAGGTTGCGCCGCGCTTCCTCACACACTGTCAGGTGGAGCGGATGGAGAACGGAAAGGAGACGGTGCGTGTTTGTGCTAAACAAGGATGCGCAGGTGTTGGTGGGTAACAACCTCCCCGGAGACGGCAGGAGCGGCTAGAGAAGAGGAGCTGGTGAGGGGTGTTAAAGGGAGGACCGTTTTAGCTCATGTCTGACAACAAAGATCACCTCCATTAGTCTCTGAGTCCATGTGCTTCTGCCGGAGAGAGACGGCGTTCGTGTCTGCACCGTGATGAACAGGTCATAGCGTGATCAGAGTCATGCACAGAGGATTCCACAGCAGATGCTGTGCTCTGCTAGCTTAAAAGCTAGCTCTGGTAACGCTAAACATGCTAATTTCAACCATAACGACATAAAATATGTTTTATCGCCCTCCAAAGGGGTAAATGTGTTATTGCACTCCTATTAATTAGCATGGTTGAGCTTTCAGGAAGTGATTCTTTTTTTCCTTTTTCGCAGATTTACGCTTGTTTAGTTTTGCTAATAACAGTGTGACTTCGAAGAAAAGCTAAACTGAACAACTGAAACTTAAATTAGCGCGTAAATTAGCGCTTCAGAACTTATCCATAAAGGGAAGCTAAGTGTGCTTTTCAAAGTTAGCATAGATGCTAAAACGCTAAAATAGCTCAGCTACTACCGCATTAGCGCAAATGTGCCCAACACTAATTCCACCAGAGTCTTTAATCACTAGGAACAATAATTAATGTTGTGGGAACACGTCTGCTAATCCGCTAACAGGGGAGCTTACTTTTCATTTAGCGTTGTTGCTAACTTTGAAAACATTTAGAGCATTTAGCTTCCCCCAATTAAATGTTTCCCAGTACACTCAAAAGCGCTAATTCAATTGGTTGTTGTGAAAACGTTCAGGTGAATAAAATTTGAAGTTGAAGTTTTAGCTATAGACGGATAAGAATGCTTCAAGTAGTTTGATGTTTATATTCAAGCTCTTATTTTGAAGTGGCAGCAGTTCCATTTCCTCTCCTCGTGTTCTCTCTTTTACAGGAACAAAATAAAACAAACAATAGAGAAAGATATAAACATAAATTTTTTTCAGGAAGCTATTGAGCAAATGGCAAGAATACAATAAATACGCAAATTAGCTGTACAGAAAAATACATTTACGTGGATGTTAATAAAAAATACATGCAAAATTTACACATTCTTTTGAGACATGGTGGGTATCAACACGGTTGAATTTAGCGCATTAGCTTAGCTGAACTAGTGTTTCTGATTAGTTTCCCTTTTTCTCATTAACACAAACATTTCCTGTCAGTGTCGGATTCTAATTCTGGAACGACAGATCATATTGTTTTAAAGCTTTTGTACGCGTCTCCACCGCCTCGCTCTGGACGTTTTGGTTTCATAAAAGCGGCAGCAGAGGAGGAAGCGCCGCTGTCAGCAGCAGACAGTCTGTGTAATCAGTGTCACTGTAGTACTCAGAGTGAAATACTCAGCGCCACTTTTATCTGTTAAGTAGGCCTGCAGCTCCTTTATCAGGACGAGGAGCCCAGAACAAAGAGAGGATCACGCACGTCTCGCCTCTCCGTGTGAACCGACGCCCCCTGCTTGTTCCCCGTCGCTCACTTTCATCAAAACAGTCACAGCAACGGAGAAATAACAGACGCCATGTTGGATTCAACGAGAACGTTTCAATTAGAACGCAGAAAATTATTGACCTGTCGCTCACTGACTTTTCCTTCTCTGCCTGTTTCCCCTCACTTCTGTATGCGTGTGTGTGTGTGTGTGTGTGTGTGTGTGTGTGTGTGTGTGTGTGTGTGATCTCAGCTGTCACTCAGGCTACATGGGCCCTAAATGTGACATCAAAGAGTACAACGTGCTGTATGTGGTGCCGGGCTCTGGGAAGCTGCACTACGTCCTGATCGCCTCCATCATCGGAGCCCTGCAGGTGGTCATCATCTGCGTGGTGGTGCTCTGCATCACCAGGTGAGTCACACACACACACACACAGCCGGGTTTCCATTAGGGCTGACACGATTAATCATGATTGATCGGCTATTGAAATATAATCGTCATCTAATTTAGGAATTGATTCATTAACTGGATCATAAAGACTCAAAAAAATTTTTGAAAGAACACAGTCGGAGCAGCAATTAAACCAAAACAGTATAAAAATCTTTACATTTTGCATTGAAGATTTAAAATAAACCATCTTTGTCTATAATTAATTACCCAGAACTCTTGGAGTGGCGGTTTTAGTTTCTCCTGGTTCAAATTCAGTTTTAAAAATCTTCTGTTTCTGTAATTTGACATCTTAAAATTGGGCTCTGTCTCTTTAAAAAATCCTGCTCCGCCTCCAGGAAGTCATCCCAACATGGCTCCTCTTTTAACCCTTTAACAACATTTTTACCAGAGTTGCTCTGAGCAGCAGCTCCTATAATGAGCTCAGCAGGTGTTTGCTAATTGCTGCTGGCTAGTCTGAAGGAGCTGAACCTCGAAGGCGGGGCTATGTCCACCCAGGGGTTCTGCACAGTTTGACATGCAGGAAAGAATCAAAGCAACACTCCAGGTTTGTTTTTGATGAGGGAAAAACATTCTGACATGATGGGAAGCTAGAAACCGTCTTTTACCCGATACTGGCCCTTTAAATAGTCGACTTCAGTTGCTTGTATTAAAGAAAACGAGTCCTGCAGTCAACTCTGAAAGTTTTCATCGCTTTGTCCTTTTCAGAAGACGGAGTCCACAATAATGTGGTGGTATTTCGGAGGACCTTTTCCTCAATAAGGAAGAATGTCAGGAACAAGAGTCAAAGCGCAGATGTGACCTTTTTCTGCTGCTACATGTTTGTCCTTTACGTGAATCAGAAATAAACAGAAAAATCCCCACAGAATAGGCGAGATGTTTGACCTCTTGCGAATGTGAGCGCCGCCTGTTGGACAGGAAGCCTCTGCAGGTATTTTAAAGGATCTGTTAAACAGGAAGGAAACGTTAGCACGGCGGCGGCGGTACTCGTTATGAACTGTCTCCTCTTTATCGTCCCTCCTCACCCTTTAACCGCCCACTCTCCCCCTCAGACCCTCCACGCCTTCAGCGCCTCCTCTGCCTCGGCCAAAACCCTTAAAATATTTTATTAAATGTCATAAATTGCTAAGGTCAGCCAGAGGCAGACACACTCCTGACTAACACTCTCTCTCTGTGTATATATATATATTTGTGTGAGTATTTTACAGTGGTTACATAATGCCTTTTAAAACGCGGCTCACCTCGTTTGCTCATGCAGAGTCTTCTGCTGAAACTGACTAAACGTTTTTTTCTGAGGTCAGGAAGCTTTTCTATCTGCGAATAGTTGATCAGAACCACTTTCCTGGAGGTCATTGGTACTGTCCCACTTTAATCCAACTCCAGTCCGTTTGCCTAGGAAGTCCGGTTTGCTTGTGGAGGTGTGAATGCTAATCAGACCAAAACCCTGGTCCACCTACGAACCTCGGTCCTGGTTCGGTTGAAGTGAACTCAGTTCGACTGCATATGTGAACGCCAAGCGAACCAGAGACCGCTCCAAAGGCAGGTCGTGGACTACAGTGCAGGGCATTCTGGGTAAATACAATCAAAACAAACATGCTAGCTTAGCATTAGCGTTTAATTGCTTATGGTGTTTTACCAAAGACAAAAGAGGAATCCTTCAACCGCTGAAATCTGATGCTACTCCGTTTTTGTTTACATTTTGTAAAGAAGGAAGCTGCACTGAGTACCTTCAGAGGTTTGTGTTGTTTCCTTCAGTGGTTCTCGCTGCAGCGCCCCCACAGGCCAGGAGGGGAACAGGTTTCTCAAAGAGTTTGGGTTGTTAAAGAACCGCAGCAGCTGAAAATGTACCAAACGTTGCAGCTTTGCTGCCCAGTCGAACCGAGTCCATCAGGTCATCAATGTCTCTCTCACTGTTTTCCTTTTCTCCTGTTTCTGCAGGAAGTGCCCTCGGACCAACAGGATCAACCGGCAGAAGCAGAACAATGTCCACTTCAGCTCTGAGAACACCATGCGCGCCTCCACTCGTCTTATCTGAGCCCAGACTCGCCGGACAGCGTCCAGGCCCCCGTTCCCCAGCGCGACGCAGCGCCGTGGCGTTAGATGTTTCCTTCGTAGGCCAACCCTGACCGTTAGCGTCCGCCTCCCTTCGCTCGGCTCCCCGTCTCCTGGTACTAACGACCACAGAGGACGCTGGCACAGCGACTTGTACATCGGGACGATGTTGTCGCCATCGGACGCCGTCTCCCTTTTTCCGAGGATTTATTTTCTGAAAAACTGCAGGAGGAGATGGGGGGGCGGAGGGGAGGCGTCGAGGACACTGAATGTGAGTGTGTGTGAGTGTCTTATTAGATGTGTGCGCTTTGGTAGAGGCCGACTAGCCGGCGTCTGTTCTTTGTAGACGAGGGGCAACAAGCAAACCGGGGGTAGTGCAAAGCAGGGTACCGGGGCTTTAATAACCGCAGTGTGTGTTCAGTGTGGGAGGGGGGAGGGCGGGGTTGGGGGTTACACGTGATGCCTTGCACCTTGTGTTATAGGAGACCTTTGACGGAGGGCACAACGTCATTCTAGAGCTCTCCGTTCGGTTGTGACGACCACGTCAGCTACTGTATGTTGAGTTCTATTTCCAATAGTTATTACGACATTGTCTTGATGGGGTCCGTTTTTTCTGTAAATGTAAATAAATAATTTATATCACGAAATGTTTACATGCTGCCTCCGTCTGTTCTGTCTGTTCGCTTTACGATTCCCAAACGGCATCATCTCCTGGCCAGCAGCAAACCCACAGATACTAAATATGGAAAGAAACATTGAATTTTACTGGTTTTTTATGTTAGTTATTAAATAATTACCTCATTCACATCAGTGCTGCATAAGACCTACTGATATTAATTGGCTTCTGTCGTGGAAAATCTTATCAGGCTTTATTAATCTTAATTTAATTTCACCACAATCCCTTATTGATAAGAATATATGTAATGTTTTCATATTAATTCCAGCAAATTATATTTAATCTCAACAGCAGGTCTTTTTCCCGTCAGAAACGTTTCAGTTCTTGCTGGAGGAGCAAAGAAACGATAAATTTGATAAATCTGATCTTTGATCAGAGAAATGTTTTGCTTTGGGGCAGTAAAGGACATTTTTACCTTCTGTTCTCCGTCTATAACTTATACTTTGTAATAATGATTGAGAAACAGATCACATTCATTTAAAATGTGCTGGATTCCCTTTTTTTGTGTTTTTATTTCCAAATCTTCTCTTCAAATTTCTGAGGGCTCCTTTAGCGCCCCCTGGCGGCCACCACTGAGAAGTACTACTGGAAGAGATGCTCTTTTATTGTTTTATATCCGTTTTGAAATTGTTCCTATCTGTAAATTACAGAAACTCCAGTGAGGTAGTTTCTATAAGAGGTTGACATAGATTTCTTTAGTATGTAGAAATCTGGTGATTTTAGTCAGATTGTTGGTTTTCCTTCCTTCATTCATTCATCACCTCAAACTGTTTTAATTTTATTTTTTATTAAAGTTAAAAATGTTAGAAGCTGTAATTTTTATGAATGTTATGTCTGTTTTTTTTATATGTCAAGTTATAGTTAGTCATTTTTTTTTGTTTTGATATAGACTTTTTCACTTATTTTTTACATTTTAATTCACTAGCAGTAAATATGCTAGCATCGGTATTTCTCCACTTTCTTTCCTATTTTTAAAGAGAAAATTATTTTATTTCCCAACAAGAAGAATCTTAAACAACTGGTGTGTTTATTTTTTGAGTGTAAATTTAATTAAATCCCTTTTTGCTGTGTTCAAATGAAGCCTTAGGGGGTTTTAGCTGTCAGCGGTTTAGATGTTGCTAATCCAGGCTCTGCCTCAGGTGACATTTGATTTAATTTGTGCTGATTGGATGTTTCACTGTGTTTGGGGCACACAAAGTTTGATTCATTTAATTTCATTTACAGCAATTAGATGTCCAAAACTGGCCCCAAAATAAACAGAGTGATTTACAAAAACCATCAAAGTTAAAGGAATGAACATCGTCACAGCAGAGCTGGGTCAGGATCCTAACTGGTCAGTTGTTGCTGCTCCTCACATTTTCTCTCAATGTTTCTGACATGTTTTATCACCTTAGATATTGTTTTCTGTCAGGTTTAAAAGTGATGGGTGTTGGAAAGAACAATGAAAACGTCTCGGTAGGGCTGGACAATAAATCGGTAACAACGTATATCATGACAGACACCTGATCAATAAATAATACTTCTGATAGAAGATTGATTATGTAGAATATCTTTAACCATTCAATCTCTCACAGCTAAGCTAGGTTGGTGGAGTAAACGGTCTCGCTCTTTGGTTGCTTAGCAACAACCTGCTGCGTAACCAGCAGTTTCAAGTCCCGCCCAACCTTGGTTGCTTAGCAACGGCCTGCTGAGTAACTGACGCAGCAGCAGTTTCAAGTTTCCCCACCGAGGCTCATTACTGTGGACAAAACAGGAAAAGTGACGCCAAATCCAGTTCGGCTGTATTTCAGATATTTAAATCAAAAACGAATCAATAATTATTGATGTTGACAATTATTGATACGAACTGATGTGAACCGATTTTCAGCCGCACGTTTCAGTTATTCCTGTTCCTGGTGAAACTCCCAACTTGTCAATGGCCAACCTGAGGTTTGTCCAAGCAACATATTCTTCCTCACACGATCCAGATGTGGGATGAGTCCAGAAAACCTTCAGGCTTCCAGTTTTGTTGTCTGAAAATTGTAAACCAATGTCTTTCGTTATTTGTGTCACTTCATGAACAATGAAGCTACTAATTTAAGGTAGGAATATTTTTTATTCTAAAACGAGATAGCAGCTGCATTTCCATTGACCATAAATATATAATTTAGAAAATAAATTTGCTTAATGATAGTTTTTTCAAAACATGTTTTGAAAGAAAATGTGTTTTTTATATAAGTTCTGGCACTAGGATGAGTTGGGTTTGTTTCGGCCGTATCAAAAATTGTACAAAACTGCAGTAGAAACATTTTTTTCGCATCACAGGAGTCACATAACCACCATAATACTGCAGGTGGAAACAACGAAGAAGAAGAAGACAGGAAGTAGTTGGAGGATGATGTGGCGTGTTTTTTAATTACATCGATTGAACGAACATGTGACTTAATGTGTTTCTTTTTTAATGGAAACCCCACAATTGCGAAATTGAACATCGATCCGAAGGTCCAACAAGAAAGCAGGAGTAAAGGTTTTTGTAATGTACGGCTAAATTCACATATACGAAGGTGAGTTTTACTTTCTTTAAGCTTTGTGGCTAACACAAAGCTTTGTGTTAGCTACTTATGCTACTTATGCTAGTAGGCAATATTCTCGGACATTTTCATTTTAAAAATGTGCTATTTAAGTATCTAAATATTTTTCATTCATTCTAATGAACAATGTTTTTACCTTATTTTGTGTTTATTTTGAATTAGAACATTTCTGAGCTAAAAATCTCTGAGGAAAAAATGTGAGATTAATTTAAAATATTTGTAAATTTAATGGCCTAGTGCTGTTTTTATAAGTGTTTCCAGACATTGCCCAACAAAACAGAACTATTTAATTCTCTGAAGACTCGTATTTTTGTATATTGTACATTTAATGTCATACAGAACTGAGTAAACATTTTGTACTTAACTGACTTTTCAAATGAAATTTATTTCTCCTGAACCGTGCTTTGCATTTTATTAGAAATACTTTTAATTTTAAATACTCTTGCTCTTACGTAAGTACAATTATTGTTTATTTTACCCACTTCAGTAAAAGAAACATGTTCATCTTTAGGTGGGAGCAAATAAAATGGTCACTCAAAGCAACAGGTGTAAACCGCCACTAGATGGCGCTGTTGTCTCCTGATCGAATAGTACAGCTGTCGACATTGTTCTGGTTCCGGCCGCTTCGTAAATCTGGAAATTTCGAAGTTGTTGACCACGGAGAACGATGTTTGGGTGTGTTTTGCGAAAACGAACAATCCGCAAACATGTGACCGATCGTGAAGTGTTTGGTTTCGGATGAATAATAGAAACAAACTCAAACGCCTGTGAGACATAACTCGGGGAAGATACATCCTCATATTGCGTCATAGGTAGGTTATGTTGCCGTGTTGTCGTGGCCGAGTGGTTAAGGCGATGGACTAGAAATCCATTGGGGTCTCCCCGCGCAGGTTCGAATCCTGCCGACAACGAGTTGCTTTTTTTTTTTTTCTTTTCACTAACCATTAGTGATTTAATTCTCTTAATGTTTCGACGGTCACAAAAAATATACACAGAATTACAAACAGTGTTATTACTGCGCTCTGATTATGGAACTCTTGTATTTAAAAAAAACAACTAATTCTTTAAATATAAAACAGAGATGCAGTACTATTTTTTACTGTTCCTTTGATTTTTTTCTTTTTCGCTTTTATTTTTATGTGCATAACTTCGGCTGCGTTCATGCTAATGCTGCTAATATTCATGTTTGGTTTCAAAGTTGTGATTCTTTATGTTTTCTGCACATTTAGAAAGAAGCTAAAACGTAATATTTAAAAAATACAACAGTGTTACTGATTGGAGCTACATTCACAATGATAGTGAAAATAATTCTTAATATTTTAGTACAATAAACAAAAATGCAAACTGGACGAAATGTAATGATAAAAACTGCTTTGATATGGTGAGTTATTTTTAATAAAACTGGAAACTGATTTTAAACAAATATATTTTTTTGAACTTTTATTATGGATTCTGCAAGGGTGTATCACTGAATCTACCAAAATAATCTAATAGTTTTAGTCATAAAATACCCAAACTCGACTTCTTGAAACTAATTTGGATGTTTGAAAATTCTGGATTAAACTGTTTTCCCATTTGGTTCTGATTTCTGTTTGGATTTTTATGCTTTGTGAAATAAGACGGGTTTTTTTTTACCTCTGATCAAATCATGATAATCCTGAGTAATTTCTGCTGATTTTATAGGAGTTATAGGATTACGTTTCCTCATAGCAGACACTAAAACTGTTTTCACACCTGGTAGTCCGGTAGATTCGGTTCAATTTTGGACCAAAGTTGCAACATTTATAAATTTTCAGCTGCTGCAGTTCTCAAACCAACCAAAACCAGTTCCCCTCCTGGCCTGTGGGGGCGCTGCACCAGGAACCACTGAAGGAAACGACACAAAACCTCTGAAGACACCGAGCACAGCTTCCTCAGAAGAGGGCAGTTTGCTTTTTTGGTTCAATTAGCATTCACACCTCCCCAAACAAACCAGACTTTCTGGACGCACTGCAAGTGGAATAAAGATAAATAAACTTGTGGTCACTAAGTTGAATTGACACACGGTCAGCTCCAGCGGTCATATTTCCGGCCCAAAACGGCCGAAGGAAACAACATGATCATCTAAATGCAGAACCACCACGATGTGATTGTTACAAAACGTTGCACAGCAAAAGGCTGTGCAACGTTTTGTTGGATTGGTGGAGGAGAAGCAGTCAAGCCTCGCTGAGTGACCTAAGGCAGTGAAAGTGCATAGGTCTGCAGTGAGATCATAGTTTCAGTGGCTGAAAAGCAGGTAAAAACAGAAGTTTCTGGATGTCAGCTCTGCTTAATGAGCGGTACAGAGAGAACGGATCAACTCAGCTGCTGCTCTCCACTTGGTTCTGGACGGCAGCCCCGTTAGCAAACCTGTTGCATTTAGTTTTCAGTCTTCTTTGACAAAACTGTGTCTGATTCCAAGGGAGGTTGTTGGTACCGTAACCTGTGTGGACTTGCCCCGTATCTCACCAGGATATCCAAATGTAGATCATTTACATCCCACTTGATAGCTGAACTTCCCCTGCATGACTGAGCATCTGTGTGGAAATTAGCAATGAGGTGGAACGCAAGTGATCAAAAAAAAAATCTCTGGAAACGGGCGGCTGTGGCTCCGGCCCAGGAGAGTCCTCACACTGATTCACGACCAACAAACCGCTCCAGAGCTGCCGTCACGAACTGAACTGGCCCGCTGCTCTGAGAACTGATGGCTCTCCTGAAAACAAATGGAGAGAGACGCCAACCTGCAGAAAGCTTTTCCTCACCGGCTCAGTGTGTGTGTGTGTGTGTGTGTGTGTGTGTGTGTGTGTGTGCGTCACGCTCAGTGCTTCTGAAATTGGTCCATTAGCAGCAGTACTTGCAGCGCTGCAAGATTACACTCCACAAATAAACACACTATTCTTGTAGTGTGCAAGGCCACGTTTAAGTGAGCGTGTGTCCAACACGGCGCTCTGTGGAAGAGGGTCATTTAAAGATCCATCACCATCTGTTTTGGTCCCAGCATGCCATTTTCCTCTCTGCAGGAGCCTTTGATTTAGCGACAAAAGGGTACCATTGCTTACGTTCTTCCTACTGCGCGACCAGACATCCAGCCTGAGCTGCTTTTACTAATCAAACGCTGCCGGGCATCCATCGTATCATCACAGGTTGGCCCATCTGCCCGCAATTGTTGCAGGTAATCACGAACATCGGGGGTGCCATTTAAACACTGATCAGGAAATGTGTCGGCTGCACAAAACCGGATTAAATTAAGGAGGAAGTAAAGGCAGCAGGCAGGATGTGGATGTTTCTCCTGATTTGGTTTACTTTTGGTCATAGGGTTGAGTCCCACCAGCCATGTTTAATCTGGTTTAATCCGGTTTGTTTGCCTATAAAGTCCGGTTCGTTCGGGAAGGTGATAATCGAACTCTGATGCAAACTGATCCACATAAAAACCTCGGTCTCAGTTTGGTTGAAGTCCATATGTGAACAGAGACCGCTCCAAAAGCAGGAAGTGGATTACAGCGCAGGGCATTCTGGGTAAACACAACCAAACACAAATGTGCTGGTCTAGCAGTAGCAGGAGAAGTGACTTGTGGTCAACGATTAAAATCTGATGCCACTCCATTTTTGTTTACGTTTTATTGCACTCAGTGTCTTCAGAGGTTTTCATGTTGTTTTCTTCAGTGGTTCTTGGTGCAGCGCCCCCTCAGGCCAGGAGGGGAACAGGTTGGTTTGGCTCAGAGCCACAGCAGCTGGAGGTGGAGCAAAGGTTGCAACTTTGGTCCCAATTGAACCGAGTCTACTGGTGTGAAAACAAACCAAGTATGCTCAATAAATAAAAACTATTTTCATTGTTTTTACTGAAATCCAATTTTTTAAATTTAGTACATACTACTGATTAAATGTGACTGCTTTCAGAACGGTTTGCAACTCACATGCGCAGAAGAAGAACATTGACGTCAAACAGCAGCGCTACGTTTACTAAAGTAAAACCACACCTGCGAAAATGTAAGAAATGTTGCCATTTTGTCCCCAAATGGAACCAAGTCTACTGGACTACCAGGTGGGAAAACTCCCTTAGAGAAGATCCTCAGCCTCATCCATGGACATTCAGTGTAAGAGTTGAAATTAATGCCTTTTTAATTAAGGAATCCAATGAATCTGATTTGGTGACATTTTGTCAAAGGATAAAAAAACCAATGAACCTGCAAACCAGCCTTTCTTCGATGATGAACTGAGGCCAACGGCTTACATAAACGCCCCGCCCTGGTAGGTTCCTGGAGGTTCAGGCCGCCCGGCGTGTTGCAGCGTGTCTGCTGGAGGGAACGAGTCTCTGCTGCAAAGTTTCAGCAAAACTACTCTGGAGAGTCTTTATGATTCGAATATTATGTTACCAAAATAAGAAAACATACATAACAGGAATTCATGCTATAAGACATAAGCATGATCATAGATGAGTTAATTTAAGGAAGAACTTTCGAGGAAGTGAATTAGGTCACGTTTGCGTTTCTCAGCCTCTCGGTGCCTTAATGGGTCCATCTTCTGCTGCTGACTTACAGAGATGATCATGATTTGATGTTTATCACATTTATAGGATGCAAAGGATGTTTAAGTCAAGATAACATTCCTTTGCATTCCACTGGGAAACGGAGCGTACCAGCAGGAAAACTGGAAAACCTCCAGCCGTTTAGGAAAAGACTGAAAAGAGGAAGGATGGATGGAAAGAAAATGGGCCGAAAGTCCGGATGGGATGGCCATAGGTCTCATTCCCTTCACTGCACAGAGTCCCATGAGTGAAAGTGGGAAAAGTCAGAGTGGAGGAACAAGAGGTTGAACGTTTGCGTCAACAAATGTGTCCGTCTCCCAGGGAAAGCGGCGACAGAACCTGGGTTTGGACTCGGCTTGGGAAGGAAGTTTCTGTTTTAGTTGAGTGAATTTCTCCCACTTCGGCGTGACTTTCACAGCTTTGGTGCTGATCGAGTGAGAGCCGTTTGCAGAGGAGGTGTTAGCCTCACATGTTGACACGGAGGAATCTGCCGCCGACTCTTCTGGCTGCGAAAAGTGTGACAAAGAAAAAAAACATGGCAAACTCTCCTGTCAGTACCTGGTGTCAGCAGGACGTCAGATTTAAACGTTCCCTTTATGACACCAGGATCGTTTTTTACAGCAATCGCTCTAAAAACTGACATCATCATCTTAATTAACCGACTTCATAGGTTGGTCTGGACATCCAGAAGTATGCAAAGTGGTTTAGATATTAACTTTTCAATTGAAGTTTTAGAAGCTGTGTTTTCATAACAAATGTCAAAAAACACAAATTCACTATTGCATTTTTTTCCTTTAAATAAGAAATTAAATCAAACATCAATGAGTTTGTTCACTCGATTAGACATTATAAAACATGCAGTGCCATGAACCTCCTATTACTTCCTGTCATCATCTTTGTCGTTTCCGCCAGTAGTAACATCCGGCTGTTGCAAACTTAAAGAGGAAGTAAAGCTACATTTTTTGTGTTGTTTTTGCCCGTATTAAGGTCACGTCAAGCAACTTCTCCTTCGATCATTTAGAAAATATTTCCTGATTAAGAAAGTTGGTGTCAAGTCAGGAATTTGATGGTCGCGTTTATACATTTCAGTTGGTCCAACTCCCTGCAGAAAGACTCTGGAAACATCGCTCTCGTTTTTAAAGTTACTGAAATGTTAAAATTCAGCCCTCAGGTCCTCAGAACGAGATTTATTTGTAGCTCCAAGGACCAAATCTAAAAATCTAAAGCTGGAGCGAATACTGAGGAACAAGCTTCGTTGGTTTTTACGTTATGGTTAAAAAACAAAGCTGAAGAAAAATCTAAGTCAAACATGCCTTTTCTTTAAAAGACCTTTTCCATTATTTTTGTATTTATTTGTAGGTATTTCTTTGTTTTGATCAGTACTACTTACTGCAACTGTTTACTCTAGAATATAAGAACCGCTGGTTGCAGCTCATGACATGATGTCTTGGCTACCGGATATGCTGCTGCCCTGTCTGGTTTCTAGCGGGTGTGGGCATATGCTTTATCATTCAGGAAGCTAACGAGTCGATTAGAACCATTGACGAGCTGCTGGAGGACAAAGGTAAGACGAGGGTTCACCTGAAATCACCGCCTGTCGATAGGGAGAAATACAGCAAGACAATTAAATGTGGATGATCTTAAACAGACAAATCCGAACAATAAACCAACCAAAATAAACATTTTTTGCAGATGAACCTTGAACTAAAAAAGTTCTTTCGATCACAATGTACACATAAAACAATGCTGAGGTATTGGCTCTGGTGTTGGTTCTTGTTTCAGGTTTGAAGAGTCGTTTTGCAGCGGTTTTTTACTATTGTCCCAAGGTGTGGCTCCTCTGTGTGTTTTAACCAGCACTCACAGGAAGCCTAATCCCAGTTTATGGGTGTGAATGTCTTGATATTAGAAGAAACAATGCTTCTTTATCTTTGGCCAACCCAACGCAGATTTCATTGCCAGTATCCACTGATAACGGAGTCGCAGGTCGGATGTATAGTTTTATTTCTGTGAGAAAATCAATCCGTCAGATAAAAACACGCCTCGCAACATGCTGTGACTTCCACTCGGATTGCGACACATTCCTGCTTTATTTGCCCCTACAGCATGTGATCGCGTTACTATGAATAAAAGATTTACAGTGACAGAGACGAAGATTGAGAAAGAGAGAGCAGGGCAGGATGCCAGCATGCTGATGAGCTCATTGGAACAGGGATTTCCACATTTCCATGCCATGATACAGAACTGAACAACAAGAGGAAAATACGGCCACAGACACTCAGATCTACACCATGATCTGAGCCTGCAGGAGGAGGAGCAGGCAGGTACCAGGTGGCTTCAGCAGCACGTTGAGTCTTTGGAGAAAAAGCCTGAATGAGAAACTTCTGCACTGTTTTTGTTCTGGACAGTCTGGGACAGTTTGGCTCGATGCAAACGCGCCGCAGCCAGCGCTATAAACAAAGGTAGCCCTCACTTTTATTTAACAGATGCAGCCAGGCATGCTCAATGTGGAATGGACACACAGCAGGCCGAAATACAAGGAAGAGCTGACATTCACTCGCTGCAGCCGTGAGCCGACGCAGACTGAGCCGGCTGCATGCGCCAGCTCACTGACTGCGCTAACCCGAAAGCACTGACCATAAACATCAGTTCTGCTACTGCTGCAATGCTTCACCAACATGGTAATTAGCAGAAGCTAATGCTAAAGCTTTATGCCAATATAACAATTAAATGAAGCTAATGCTAAACTGCTATGCCGACATATTAATTAGAGGAATACCAATAGCAGCATGGTAGTTAGCAAATGCTAATGTTTTAAAACATTGTAGTTATTAGTGGAAGCTAATGCTAAAAAGCCAACATGGTATCTGACAGAAGCTAATGCTAAAGTGTTAAACCAATGAAGTAATAAGTAGAAGCTAATGCTAAAGTGTTAAACCAATGAAGTAATAAGTAGAAGCTAATGCTAAAGTGTTAAACCAACGAAGTAATAAGTAGAAGCTAATGCTAAAGCGCCACAATATCAGGGTGAATATAAACATCAAATTACTTGAAGAATCGTTATAGTCAAAAACCAAAACTTCAACATACATGTTGAAGTTTAATCAAATGAAAGTTTATAAAACTATATGTGTGTTCTTCGGTCACAACTCTACGGTGACGTAGGGCTGTTGTAGATTTTTTTTTAAAGGTGTAGTAACTATCCGCCAAAAAAATAGAATCTTTCTGAGATTAATCTCAAAACTTATGATTTTTTTTTGCGGAAATTTACTCCTTTTTTATCTATAATGACTCTAACACACCGCCGTACAACTATATCTATATTAGAATAGTGAGTGAAGAGCTGTTTGTGAGTAAAAAGGACCGGTTCTTTTGGGTGAGCCGATCCATGGAGCCAGGATCCCGAACGGAGCGGAACTCCCATCAGTCGGTCCAGCAGCAGGGCTCGGCCTGCTCGTCTCCCATAGCAACGCGGCCCCTCCTTTTGGCCGGCAGGGGAGGTGTTTGGAAAGTTCACGGCGTGTTTGTGCGTGTCAGAAAGGGGCGTGGAGGCCGAACCCACTCCAAGGAGCTTCTCAGCCCGCCCGCAGTCGCTGCGGAGCCCGGCAGAGTGACAGCAACCCCACACCCCCTCTGCAGAGGAGCTGCTTGAGTTCAGGAGCCATGGAAGACGAAGGGTCCCACGCAGAGCCCGGCAGCGTGTCGGTCAGTGTATCTGGCAGCACCCACACCCTCCCACAGTTGCAGCCCGACAACACGGAGCTGCAGATCAGCCCGTCCTCCGCCCCCTGCTCCCCGACCCCCACCGGGACCCTGAAGCGGCTCAGCCTGCGGGGCCCCCTGAGCCCCACCGCGGCCTCCGCGCCCTCCCCGCCCGGCCAGGTGAGCGCCATCACGGTGGTGGCGCTGCTGGACAAGCTGGTGAACATGATGGAGGCGGTGCAGGAGAACCAGCAGAGGATGGAGCAGCGGCAGTCCGACCTGGAGGGCGCCGTGCGGGTGGTGCAGGGCGACGTGGTGCGCCTCTCCAAGACCCACCTGTCCACCGCAAACAGCGTCAACAAGCTGCTGGAGCGCTCCCGCAAAGTCAACGGCAACGTGAAGGAGGTGAAGGAGCGTCTGGACAGGCAGGCGGTGCAGGTGAAGAAGCTGGAGGCCAACCACAACCACCTGCTGAAGAGGAACAACTTCAAAGTGCTCATCTTCCAGGTTAGTCGGTTTAAAAAAAGTTGCACCAAAACATTCAGTTTGCGCCATTTGAGAGGCAGAACCTGTGAAACTGCAGCAGGTTATTATGGAGGAGTGCGGTTTCTGAGATCTATTTAAAACGGCAGACCTGGTGATTACTCCGATCGCAGTCAGGTTGTTGTTTTAGTCTGAGCTGTCATGATGAATCATGAGGAAACTGCTGGGAGTGCTGCCCAATCAGCTGCTTTAAAGCTGCAACTTTTATGAACAATGTTTATTTTTTACATGTTTGGTGAAACTGACATCATGTTGTGACAGTTAATTAGTGAAAAAATGGAGAGCCTCTGTCTTCTCTCAGTGCTAACTAGAAACAACCAATCAGAGCCAGGAGGCGGGACTTAGTGCTGTCAATCACCACCACAACATAGCCTGCCATGAGCGCTAAGGCTAATTAGTTTCACCATAAATTATTATCCTGTTGATTCTCCACCATTAGCACATTTAGCAGCATACATGAGAGTGATTGGCAGCGCTAAGTCCCGCCTCTTGGCTCTGATTGGTTGTTTTTTTCTTCAGATAGGAAAAGTTGCTCAAAGAGGAAGTGGAACTTTTCACAAATCATCCCATAAACTGTTCTGACATTGAAACAATTTTAACAAATATGTAAAAATAACTTTAACAATAAAAGTTACATACTGCAGCTTTAAATGCAGAACCAAATATTTAAATAATCTACTACTATCATGTGTTTCTTTTTATTATATTTTATTTCTCGTCCTGCTAAATTCCCTCATATTTTGGTCGATCATCTTTGATCATATTAGATAAAGTTGTGAGGCTCATAAATTTATTACTTATTTTCAAAACAATTTGATGAAATGTTTGTAAGGAAAGTCAGTTTATGACTTAATTTGAGTTCAGGACACAACAGTACAAACTTTCAAATGGTTTCTACACATAATCCAGTTTTTAATCATTTACATTCATTCTGCAGTAGCAAACATCTGCAGAAATGAATTTCATAAAATTCTAGGGTTTAAAATTGTGACATTGTTACCAGTTTCATTTATGTTCTCAATCTTCCTGTGGAATGTAACTTTAAATATTTGCAAAAACTTCTCTACTCGCTGATTTTTCTAAGGAGCATAACTGCAAATTATTTGGAAAAAGTTTCTCTTTTTGCAGATTTTTCTGTGTAATACAACACCAAATTATTCACGTTTTATTTGGAGTGTAACTCCAAATTATTTGCTAATTTTTCCCCCTGTTTGCATATTATTTTTGTGAAGGATTCCTTTAAATTATTTGCAAAAAAATTCACTTGTTGGTTGATTTTTCTGTGGAATCAAACTTCAAAATATTTGTGAATATTTTCCGTGTTTAATGGGGTGTATTAAAAAATGTAATCCAAAAATGAAGCTCCAAATTATTTGGAAAAATTAACATATTTGCGTATTTTTCTGTGGAGCATAACTCCATTTTTTGTGAAAAATATTCCTGCTTGCTGATTTTTTAAAAATTATTCTAAAAAAAATGTTGCTGATTCACTATTTTTCTTCTCCATTTGCATTTCTATTGAACATATTTAGAAAATGCAGCTTGGGAAGCTGAAATAATTTGGCAGGTTGCTGCTTGACACGCTATTGGCTATTGGTATAAGCACCAGTCATTCTCCTTGATCCTGATTGGCTGATTCCCGTAACAGCAGGGATGCGACCATAGATGCTAGCTGCTGAGGTCGTGCCAAGATGGCGTCCACTATTAATGCACGTTAAGGTATATTTGGTGTTTGAACTGCTAAAACTGGCAGCTGAAAGCCTTTTTAGAAGGAGCCTCAAGTATTTGCAGAGTTTTGCTGCTTGTGGTTTGCTATGTTCCAGCTTCTGGTACAACTTTGGGTCAAACATTTGTACCTGTTTTTAATCGTACTGTAGTAAAGTATGTGATTGTCCGCTCCAATGTGTTTTCAGTGGTTCAGGTTCTGGACATGGCATGTTGTTTTAAACAGGCATGTTTTACCCTTTTAATTCAAAACAAAAACTATACAAGATCTCTGAAATGGTTCATAAAAATTAAGTTATTGAGCATCCAGAGCACGGCTAAATCAGTCCTGGGCTCAAGATTTTCCCTCAAAACAACCATATCTCATTGTTTTCTGCTGAAATCTCATGAATCAGACTTCAGCTCATTCATGACGAGTCAGATCCGCTTGGTTGTGATTTCTTGTGGTTGTTGCAGAAGTTTAGTGGGAACAGAAAGTGTCGGTTTTCAGTTTGAATGTTATACATTTTTAAGGAAATAATTCCTAAATTATAAAAGAGTAACTTCAAAGCGACTCCGTTCTCGTTAGTACACACGCTGCTCTGTTTGAGTCCCATTTGCATTCCTATTTGCCTGGAGTCGTGGGTGTGGTCAGGATGTGTGCGTCCAGCTGCAAAGCCTCGCACATTTACGCCTGAAACTCGTCTGACGGGACCTCCGACCAACAACTGCAGAGGTGAACAACACGATCCCAGTATTCACAAGCTTAAGGTCCCAGCAACACCCACCCACACTCACAGCTTGTCCCTGTGCTCCAGAAAAGAAGGGTGTGTCTGAGAACGGAGCTGCAGGAGATAATAGAGGACGGCTTTAGACGCTGACTCTGCCTGGATCTGCTTACAGGCTGCAGCAGGCGTTCACACACACTCCTGGGTTTAGAAGGGATGTTCAGCTTCAGCTGTTTCCTATGACCTGTGGAGGTAAAACTCACTGATCTGGAAAAAATAAATAAATAAAAATCCTAAAAAGTTCATCTGGCTGTACAGTAGTCGCCATTAAAGCCATAAAACCTGATATGGGCCGGTTTACTAGGAGTCAGCGTGGGTTTTTATCCTGCTGAATGTGTGTGTGTCGTGTAAAAGAAGGAGGGGGCATTGTTGTTGACTCAGGCAGAGCCACAGAGAGCTCTTTACCACCGTTGTTATCTGGTTTCCCAGGTACTGAGCCTCTGTTGTTCAAATGCAGCAGGTGCCAAGAACCTTAACCTGTTTAAGCCGGTCTGTTGGTTTGTCTCCACTTTGGATGTTTTTCAAGCTGCTCGGCCTCAGTTTAATGTGCATTCTGTGAGTCGAGCTTGCAGTGTCTGCATACGGGCGCAGTAAGGCCAAGTATCTGCATGTGTGTGCATGCAGCAATGCCGTTTGATGGTCAGGTGTAAGTAGTTACTGCGGTTGTAAAAGAGCCTTGCTGTGCCCGAGGGGAGGGAGGATTGAAGGAACAGAGTGAAGCCCTGTGTTCCTTTCCTTTCTGTTCTTCACTCTAATCGGCACCCATCATTTTTTGCTGCCCCTAATGTCAGATTCTGCTTCCTCAGTTTAGCTTTTGCAGAATTTCCCCTAGAAATTTGCTAAGCCTGGTGGTAGGGGCTCTACATCAATCCACTAGCAACCCAATATGATTTTGTGTTTAAAAATGTTAAAAGTTGCAAAAATTCAGAGGTGCAGCAGTTACCGTGGTTGTAAAAGAGCCTCACTGTGCCTGAGGGGAGGGAGGACTGGAAGAATAGAGTGCAACTCTTTTTCTTTTTTCCTTTTGGTTCTTGATTCTAATTGGCACCCGTCGTTTCCTGCTGCCCCTAACGTCAGATTTTGCTTCCTCAGTTTAGCTTTACTGCGGCTGTAAAAGAGCCTCGCTGTGCCTGAGGGGAAGGACCACTGAAGGAATTCTTTCCTTTCTGTTCTTGGCTCTAATTGGCGCCCATCATTTTCTGTTGCCCCTAATGTCAGGTTTTGCTTTCTCAGTTTGGCTTTCTCTTTGATGTAACTCAGTTTTTGCCCTCATCTTTTGTTCCACCACCTGTTCCAATTCCCTGAGAGCTTTGATAACACTTATCTGTTGCCAAACTCAAACCACAGAGGCCCTTGGATATCAGCGGAGGAGGGCGGGGGCGCGTCCTGATTGATCCCAAACAGTCATGCTCCTGTATGGGACAGCTGAGGTGGAAACGGGGAGGTCCGTACCCACTCCAGTTGGACAGAGATGTCTCCCGCTCTGCTAAGCCACTAATGAGGCCTTAATTACTGCTGCGCTGTACTGGTTTGTTTAGCTTATTGTGCTTTCCTGCCTCAGTCTGCATTAATTTCATTTCCTGCGACAAAAGTCATCTATTTCTGAGCAGCTCATAACTTTTCTTGTCGCTGTTTATTTCTCAGAAGAGCCAGGATGCCAGATTGAATTTAAGCGGAGCGAGAGGCTCGGTTAGAAGTAAAAACCTCTTGGGAGGGAAAGTTCAGAGGTTTGCACTGACAGGTAAAGCTCCTGTCATTGTTCTTGTTTGCTTTGTTACCAACCGTCCTGATGCTTTGTGCTGCAACACTTAATCAAAGGTTGTTGCTTAATCCAGCTTCAGAGAGAAGGAAGTAAAGCCTGTTTTTCCCTCCTTGTTTAATCTTTTCACTCAAGTCAGCCTCTGATACAGAGGAAGAAACTCATAAATCACATTCATTTTCTTTAATTCCTGCAGTTGAAAAGGCCTGTTGGTCAAACTTTTACAGGATTTAATGTCCTAACATGATGGTGAAGCATGTTTGGTTCCACATTAGTTGCATTTTCTACCAGAAAAGAAAACTTTTTAAACGAGAGATAAGAATGCTTCATTGGGTAGATTTACTCCTTAAAGGGCCTTCAAAGGTTTGGTTCTCTGCCTCAAACTGAGGATGTTCTGGTTGAGTCCATTTAAACAAACTCTGGTTTGCTTTCTTCATTAGAGCGTCTCGTTTGGGTCTGGATGAAAACAACCGTCTGGATGAGACGGTCTTGGTATGTTTCCAACTCTAGTGGTTTGTTTAGGTTGTGACTGTGGCCTGGCACAGCAGTCACCTGCTGCAAGCTGGAGCTTGAAAAAAAACTCAAACCAACTGAAAATGTAAGCAGTCAATAAGCTGAAGAAGTGACTCAGATCAAATGAAGGAACTACAGGTGTGGGTTCTCTGTTAGGCATGTTGGAGGACTTTGATGTTGCCAAGTTTTGCACAAATTGCTGCTGCAGACTTCAGGGTGAAATGGGCTTCAGAGGCAATCATGGACATTTCTTCAATAAGCATAAAGGTGACGGTTTTTCATTAGACAAGATTCTGATTTTCTTCTTAAGAAACTCGACTGGACTTTTTAATTTCACGTAACATAAAATAAAAAAAGGTGCTCCAAGTTCCTTCATAGATTGGTTTTAAATCCAACTCGTAATTAAAAGATTAAAACTTTATCCTCCCTTTTGCATCAAAGCGTCGCTCTCTAACCCTAAACCTTTACTCTGCTCGTTTGATGCACTTACAAACTAAAAAAGGTTAAAAAATGAAAAGATAAAACCAAGCAGATTTCTCAGGATGTGACCTCCAGTTCAGTGATTACAGTAAAATTATTCTGCATAACCCGTTTCTTTGCTTTTAACTCAGACTTTGATATTTTTCTTGTGCAAAGACAAAGATAGTGAAGTTTGGCCTTTAGGGGCATTTATAGTGATTTTCTCTTGATGCGTTTGTACCTGTGAAGCTTAAATAGTTGTGTGGAAACGGTTTCTGCTGCTGCTGCCTGGTGCAGACGTCGTGTGGGAATCTGATCCTCCTCCACAGGTTGCAGCAGGCTGCTGGCTGGAGGCTACAGCCATGTTCCTCATGGTGATGTATAACTTGTTTCAGGGTGTTCACACACTTCTAGTGACTTATTTTAGGTTAAAGTTGCAGCTTTGTTGTAAATGTGCCATCAGAGCAGAAAAAGTGACTTTCCTGCACTTTTTTTTACATAGGTTTGTGTATTTTTAGCGGGAATAAAAACCTGCTCTGCGTGTTAAGGTGAGTTCCCAGCCTGTTAAGGCGTGCTCTCCAAATGAACAATGAAGTTTGTTTACGAACTACGTTCCTGCTCTGTTATCATTCTTACTTTCCCTTTGGGGCTCATTCCTCAGATAATCCTCTGGGTTTACAGCACAACGCAGAGCCGAGGATAAATATAGAGAAGGAAAATGATGAGCGGAGCAACAACAAGGAAAGGAAAAAAGAATATATATTGTATGAGCTGCATTTCTCATGCGGTGACAGCAGACTGCATGCGTGCAGACGAACCTCCTGCATTCAGGTTTGACCAGTCGGCTCAACTGTTTCGGTCTTGGAGGCAAATGCAAGTTTGTAGCTGCAGATTCTTCTCGTTTCGCTCCGGCTTTAATTACACTGAGAAGACCTGAGAATGTTGCAGAGCCTGGGAGAACTTCCTCTGCAGACGTCCAACATTCTGCAGTGAGGACTCGGCTTTCTGAGATGGAGCTGTTTTTAAAATTTTAATTACAGTAAAAACGGGGCTGCATTAGCGCCGTGAAGCGGCTGGTTCCACCAGGAACAGAGCGTCTTTGTTTTGGGCGGCTCTTAGTTTGCATGTCTCTGGTTTTAGCTTTGGTATTAACTCGTTAACGAGGCTGGTTGAACTCACGTCCGCAGCCGTTCGCTCTCCTCTGGTTCACATCCAAAACACACGTTAAACGTCAACAGATGCACAATTTAACAAACTAAAACAGTTGGCTCGATTTCATACTGTACAGTCATGCAAAATAAGTAAGTACACCCTCTTTTAATTCTTGGACATTCACATAATTTGCTCTTTACCATTTTCAAAAAAATGCATTTAATTTGAAAATCAAGTGAACAAAAACAAACCAGATTCAAAATCATCATTATTTATTAAAATAATAAAGTAATACTGTTAAAATCTTATTTATAAGTAAGTACACCCTTGCTAGGTTCCAGTAGATGGTTCTAATAGATAACATGAAACTTTATGAAAAACAGTTTATAGAAGAAAAATGTCCTTTATTGTCCCACAGAGACGAGCAGCATGAAGGTTCACACAATATTAAAAAGTTTTAGAAAAGCAAATAAACAAATTAATAACATTTTCAAACATTCAAACTGAAACATACTTTGAAGTTATCAGATATTTGCTGTGTGGAACTGAGGATCATCTTTGTAAACTTTACAAAAGGTGCGTTACTAAGAATAAAGTCACAATGTTCCCTGAAGACGTTCATAAAATTATTAGGAAAAGTTTTTAATGAGGGAAAAACTTTGATGGGCAACATGAGCAGCTGGTCTGGGACTCGGTCGTTTGAAATCCTGGTGCAGAAAATAACTTAATGATGAATTAAAATCTGAATATTTATAAAACCAAAATACATAAGATGCTCAACGTGCTCATTTTAAGTTTTTCTTGTTATCATAAAATTACTACTGCTTTCTACTGATGTAACGACTTTATTCTGGTGATATTATGACTTTACTCTTGTATTATAAGTTTATTCTCATCTTTCTATTTCTCACATTGTAATGGCTTAAATATGACTTTGTTGTACAACTTTATTCTTGTATTTTTACGAGTTTTCTCACTTTATTCTTGTAAATTACAAATTTATTCTCGTTAATCATGACTTTAGTTGCATGATTTTATTCTGATTTTCTTTCTTTTAATATTCTGACTTGTTTCTCGTAATCTATTTTTTTCCCATCTTAGTACTTCATCATGTGCATTAAGACTCAACCGTCTATTTACAGTAGATGAAACTAAAAGTTGTGTAAATGCCAGCAGAAATGTTATTTGAAGTGAGTGAGCAGTGATGGAGCCTAACAGGAAGGACCTGCTGTAACGCTGCTTTGTGCGCCTCGGACGCAGCGGAGGAGCTCTGTTTGTTTTGTTTGTAGCTTTAGAAAGTCAGAGCTGAGAGTTTCAGCTGAGTGGATCCAAACAAACCCATTGAAAAACTTCCTGCTTAACTTTGTGTGTGAATCTCTTTCCTCTGATTGGCTCTCTGGAGCCTCGGCGTTCCTGTCAGGAAGGGAAACACAATCAGCTTTCTGCTGGTTTTCATTTTACTTCTGTCTCAAGCATAAAAAACGAACAATAATGACTTCCTGCACTTTTGTGGCGGCCATCTTGCCCTTTAACCAAAAGCTTTGTCCAACATTATCTCTGCTTGCTCTTATCAAACAATGGTTGATATGAAAAAGAATGGCTCTGCACTGCGACTCACCGACTTACTGAACTGGAAATGCGGAGGAATGTCGAGGGCGGAACTCAGGAAAACGTTTTTCCATCATTCCTGACAGAAAAAGATTTTAAACCAGCAGTGAAACTTTTGTGATGTGATCTGCTTGGAGGTCAGGAAGTTAAAGCGATAAGAACTCAAACAGCTGCAGCTCCACGTTACTCTGATGATGTCACGGAAAGTTAAACATCATGAACCGGATGAGTAAAATAATGGTCTGCTCCAAGATTACGGCGCCATGGCGTCACCATGGCGTCACCATGGCGACGGGCTTGACTAGGCCGTCGGGTTGTGTGATGGAGAGGCGGAGAGGCCGGTGAACACGCCAAAGACTTCAGGTCATTAATTGAGCAGGTCGCCATGTTTTCCCGTATTTTTCCATGTTTTCCTGTATTTTTCCGTGTTTTTCCGTGTGCGCGGAGCTCATCGTGTTTGTTCTGCTCCAAAGACAAATCCCAGATTTCCTCTTCCTTCCTGCTTCCTTCCCATGTCCACAGATGGCTCTGGTCAAAACGTTTGCAGATGAGGGGAGATTTTCCCGGCGGCGCTGCAGCCGCTGCTCCTGCTGAAGGTTCTGGTTGGAGCGCTGGATGATCCGGGTCGCGTTGCAGGCGGGTCGAGTCAGAGAGCGAAAGATGTCCACCCAGCCGTTGTTGTTGTCGTTTCATTTAAAGCTTCCCGTCTGTCTGGTTTTTACTAAAGAGCAGAAAATAAAAACGTCAACATGAAGTTCATCTGTTTCGCTGCCGAAGCTGAAATGGTTAAACTCGTGTAACGCAGATTATTTAGACAAACATCAAGTTTTAATTTCCTTATTGATTCTCTGATGCAGCTGAAGAGAACCCAGAAACATAGAACAATAAAGAATTTAACAGTTTTAGTCCAACTATACTTTTAAATACGTTCATGAACTGGTGTGTGATGGCTCATAGTTTGTCCTTCCACTCAACTTTCTGGACAGAGCAGTCTGTGACATTTTGATTGGCCTGATGTAAAACTTCATGAACTCCAAAATCTGAAGAAAAAAACAACAACTATGAAACTGTGGACTTGAATTAGTGAATTAAATGATTGTTGGTCCAGTTTGAGATGGATCATGTATTTCTGAGTACAAACCTGAATTTATCTGTGCGGCGGCCATCTTGGATTTTGTGTTTTATGGTGGAAACTTCTGATTGGACTCCAGACGTCCCAACTGCAGGAGTTGAGGTGCATCACTGGGATTTATGATTACAAACACATTTTTTCAGACAAAATCTGTTAACCCAACATTTGAATTGGTTAAAAAAAAAGCTTTTAAATAACAGTTTGGTCTTTCTTTCTTTCTTTCTTTCTTTCTTTCTTTCTTTCTTTCTTTCTTTCTTTCTCTCTTTCTCTCTTTCTTTCTTTCTTTCTTTCTTTCTTCTTTCTTTCTTTCTTTCTCTCTCATTCATTTGTTTTGAATATGCAAACCTAATTTGTTACATAATATATTTGGTATCAATTTGCAGCCAGCTGAAGTTATTTTCCAAACTTTGATTTGGATTTGATCAGGTCTGATCGTCTTCATTGATTGAAGCCAAGCAGCTGCTGTTGCTCAGTCTGAAGGAAAACTAACTCTCCTTCCTTCACACACCTGCTCATTTAAAATAGATGTTTCAGCTGGAAAGGCTAAATTAAAGGTGTTCAGTTACATGACCGGCCCTTTATCTGAAAGGTGAGCCCACTGAGCCACGCCCTGATGAGCCTCCGCTTACAGGCTAGCCATTAGATGCTAATGGTACCGTGCAGCTGATAAACACCAGGTTGCGTAACTCGCTGCTCTCTGCTGTCAGCCTGGATTATCGTTGTTTTTCTGAACTTGTGAAAGAGTTTCTTTCTTTAAACAAAAGCCGGCGTCCATCAGGCAAACTGCACCGTCACTAATGAGTTTGTCCTCAGGATAATTAACGAGGTTCCCAGGGCAGCATCAGGAGGCGTTCAGTCCGTCCTGGGTCACATGGTCCGGAGGAAAATGCTGTTTGTGGCGTTTCTTCCAAAACGATCGAAGGTTAAATTGAGGTCAGGTTCGTTTAAGAAGCTGAAAACCTGCAGGACGTTTTGGGACCAACTGGAAACCAGCAGGTTGTTTCCAGGAAGTCGACCTTTAAGGGGACAAAGTTTAGATTCGTTTGACTAAAATGGAGTTTTAGAGCCACAATATAAAACATATTAATTATTATTTTAATTACCAGAATAACATTGTAAAAACAAAAGAATAAAGTTCTACGGTTCTATTTTATTCTCTCATTATTACAGTTTTATTCTCGTATTAACATTTTATTCTTGGATTATTTCGATTTATCGTAATATTGCGACTTTATTCTCATATCATCACTTTAATCTTATATTACTGAGAATTTATTCTCATAAAGTTACAACTTTATGGTCGTATTATTACGACTTACCGTATTATTGCTACATTATTCTCATATTATTGTTACTTTATTGTCTAATTATTACGACTTTATTGAAGTATTTTTATTACTTCATTCTTGTAATATTATATCTTTGTATAACAATTTTATTCACATATTATCTGATTTATCCTTTTATTGCAACTTTAATCTGGTATTATCACAACTTTATTCTTATAAAATGAATGTATTTTAGTGATATTAATAACCCTTTATACCCTAATACTCCATTGCAGTTTCAGTTTCTGCTCCTTCAGCTTTTCTTCTTGAACAAACCGGATCCAGTCCAACATGTCCGGACTGAGGTTCCACCAGATACCGGTTCCTATCATCCTGATGCAGGGAAGCAAAATAAACTGTTTCCCTCATAATGACCTGATAGAGTGGAGCTGATTAAAACCAATCCTGACTCTCAGTCGGTTAAATTCATTTCATTTTCTTTTTATTTGTGGATTGTTACCAACGTCTGGTGTGAATTTCTTGTCGATATAAATATATTTATGGAGAAAAAATCTGTTCAAATCTAATTTTATCCGCTGTATAAAAGGAGAAGAGCTGAAAACATAAACATAATATTCTCCTCCAGGCCAGTTTCCTGCTTTCTGTTTACAGCCTAAAAATATCCTGACTTTTAATTTCGTGACGGTTTGTTTTTGATGCCTATCGGACGTTTCCGCCTGGAGCTTCACTGGTGTCCAACTGCAGGAAGGACAGATGGACAGACAGCTGCTGTCCAGGCCAATTAAAAGTTCAGTTTTCAAAAGTCCTTATAAAATCTATTTCTAAAAGGTTATAGTGGATTCAAACCTGCAAACAAAATGACATCATCAGGATGATGGAGGCTGATTAGGACGGCCTACAAAACAGGAAAATCTTTTGAGCATTGAGGGGAAAAAACTAAAATATTTGTGGATTTTATCTGTTTCCAGGCGGATTTGGTCTGGCATTTGGAAGGCAGCCAATCGAGGAGTGCCATTTATTTTCCTTGATGCTGATTGGCTGTTCTTTCTGGAGCGGGAAAACGGAACGCTGTTGTTGTTAGCTTCTAATGCTAACATAGTTTTCACTGTGTGTATTAATGCATATTGGTGTATATTTGGTGTTTAGAGCTATTATAAAACATACTTATGAGTGTTTTTAGAGAAAAACATCAAGTTTTTGTGGATTTCAGCTGTGAAGACCAAGATAAAAAAGAGATTTATTGGTTCAAACCCAGAAATTAATGTTCCAGGATGTTTTAGCTGGTTTGGTTCTTAACATACATATCAGATTGGAGCAGATTTTCTTTGCATTGCTGGAGTTATCTGACTAAACCAGGTCTCCTCCTGAGGCTTTTATTGTTCTTTCTCCTTGAATAACTGGCGGCTGCACTCCGGGTTAGGGCTGGCCCCGTCTTCAGAACACACTGACAGATTTATCCTCTTTACCTGGGAGATCTCTCGCATGCCTGGCCCACACCTGAGCCGTGATTCATGGCTGCATTTTTATAGATCCGGGCAGGAGATACCGGCGCTTTAAAAACAGGACGCAGTGTGCGCACATTTTTATTTTTAAATGTTTATTAGGTAAGGACAAAACATTGATGAATAAATGAGTCATCCTGGTCTGTAAACATGCTGGGAGCACTTTGGGAATGTCTCACAAGCTGCCAGGCATTCTTTGAAATGCAGACATGCTTTCTGTCCGTCCATGCAGGTTGCATCACCTAACAGAGCGACGAGCTTTGGGGAACGGGGTTAAAGTTTCGGTTCTTCATGTTTTCCCACCAAGCAGATGAATTTACTGTGAAGGAATATAAAGAGAAATGGGGTAGAGAGGCTGGGTTACATGTTTCTGGAGGTTTTTAAAGTTGCTTTTGGTTCTGGATGAAGGGATTTCAGGAGGAAACGACGTCAGATCTGAAAGTTTGGTGACATGAACCCGGTGATGGCCGAGAAACGCATGACTCGGCGTTTCTACAGCATGGAGGAGGTTAAGGATTCTCCAGGCCTGGAAAAGACTGGAAAATAGATTCAGACTTTATCTTTTAACCAAGACATCCATCTGTTCATCATTCATATGTTTTTTATCTCGTTTTTACGGTAAAATGTTTCTATAATCTCTGTAATTTTCAGTCCTGATGGAAGTGAAATCCAGATTAAACTTTGTTTCCATTTAGTCTGACCTTTTATCCTGCGAGTCATGTGGCCGGTCTCACAGTCAACCAGCTGAATCGGTCAGCTAGCTAACCCAGACATGTGATGTGGACTATAAACCAGTGAAGTTTACAATACAGCGGGTTTCTGAACCTCAGATGATCTTCCCACCGTTTGTTTATGAGCGTCTCACATGTTCACTGGAGTATGTCAGCCGCTGGATCTGCAGCGCCGCTCTTCCCTCGCTCCGGCTCGGCCAGAGAAAGGAGTGGGAGCTCATAAATCCCCACTGGAGGAGAAGACCGTTGGTGCCTGCATGCTTCTGATTGTGCACAGATGAGCAGGCAGCAAGTCAAATGGTGGATATGAAGCTCGTCTCTGTTTATGGTGTGTTTGTGCGATACAGAGACGTGTTGGAATCCTTCAAAAGAAACGAGTGAAATTCCTCAGAATTCAGGGGAAAGGCATGCAGAGACTGGTCTGTTCAGACCGAGCCTGGATGCCAAAGCATATTAAACACAAAGTCAACGTTTCTTCGACAATGTCTAGGAGAGATTAGCTGCCTTAAATAAAGAGATACACAGCTCTACATTCAAGGGATTTATGTACTGGAATGTATTATTTGAAGTAGGGGTGGGCATTGATCTGTCATCTGGATAAGTTTCAGTTATTGGTGGTAAATAAAACACACAATTGATGGGATGATCAGAAATGTTATTTTTGCTATATTCGCTAAAAAAAACTCCTGAATGTAACGTAACAAATCAGCAGGGACCGCCCGTTACCTAGCAACCCCAGCCGAGATCCGCCCGTTACCTAGCAACCCCAGCCGAGATCCGCCCGTTACCTAGCAACCCCAGCCGAGATCCGCCCGTTACCTAGCAACCCCAGCCGAGTTCCGCCCGTTACCTAGCAACCCCAGCCGAGTTCCGCCCGTTACCTAGCAACCCCAGCCGAGTTCTGCCCGTTACCTAGCATCCCAAGCTGAGCTCCAGCACATTTGGTCAGCTGTATGCAATTGTGGAAAACAGCAGCCATTGTACACCGAGTTTTGTTGTTGACGTATCATCCAGAAACCACTCGCTACATTCTTGTGAGTTGTGCAGATGGCTCCACTTCTGCTTTTCAAAGATGCATATTTGTATAATTGTGCATCTGTTTGTGTGATTGTAAATGTTCAGCCGGAGCGTGGCCAGCAGCATCTTATTTGCATTTAAAGTGACAGGATGCCTTTAAATGGCTCAAAATAGGCAGGACTCACCCGACTAAAATCTTGATTTTGTGTTATGTAATAAACATGTTTTGTACCATCCATAAACCTATTCTAACCTATTCTAACCTCTTCAAGGGAGCATAATAGATCTCCTTTAACATCTGTCTCTTTCTTCTGTCCCCCAATAGGAAGACAATGAGATCCCTGCCAACGTGGTGGTCTCCCCCAAGACTCCCGTACCAAGCCAGTACGACGCAGAGTCCACCATCCAGCCGGCTCCGTCTGTCACAGGATCTATTGACGGCAGCCGCACTCAGGAAGAGATGCTCCAGAAGATCAGCCTGTCCTCAGACGACGACCCTGACCTGGCCTGCGCTGCGTCGCAACGAGGCGAGGGCGACTCCCTGGAGTACGATGTCTCCCCCATCAAGTTCGAAAGAAGGTCTGACCGGTTCAAACGCTCCAGTCTGAAGAAGGTCGACAGCATAAAGAAGGCCTTCACACAAGCCAAGATCGGCGAGAAGGTAAACCAGATCACCTCCAAGATTGTTCCTCAAGAGAAGCGCGAGAAGATCAAGAAGAGCTTCACCCCGAGCCACCCCAAATCCCCAACCGCCAGGGCCTCCTCCTTCAAGATTTCCCCAATGACCTTCAACGTCAAGAAGGTCAGAGATGGGGATGCGCCTGCTCAAGAAATGAAATCCACAGAGGAAAAAGCCCACGTGGAAATCCCTGCGCTGACTGGTCTGGGTGATAAGATTCCCTCAGGCGAGGTTCACATCCAGGAAGAGGTGATGAAGGAGGTGGTGGAGAGCCTGAGTCCGACCACGACGGAAACCATCCAGGCAGAGGTGTCCGTCAACGGGAAGTCCTCCTCCAGCGTAGAGGCGGAGATCAACGGCGAGGGTCTGGCTGGCCTGGCGGTTCCAGAGCACGATGAAGATATTGGCGAGGATGAGGAGGAGGAAGATCAAGAGAAGCAGAAAAGCCCCGTTGAGGTGACGGCTGAAGTCCAGATCACCACAGAAACGATCGCCGTGGAGCAAGTGTCTTAATGCCAGTCGGCTGAAAGCATCAAGTCCGATTCTTCTTCTATTCGTCTTTGAGTTCCTAGGATTACAGAAGACCCAAACGTCCCTCCTGGCTGTCGGGTTGGGATCCACCGTAACTCACTGCCACATCACCAACATCTCCAGGGCGCTGGAGCAACCGTCTTCCTCCTGCAGGAGGTTCTTCGCTGAAAAACGGCCTCTTTTGTTCCCTCTGAGTTTTCTGGAAAGTGAAAAAGAAAAACACAACCTGCTGAGGCAGCGCGTTGCCAGGTTGTGCCAGAGCTGGAATGAGACGGGTTTTTTCCCTTCCTCTTTGTTGGCTTGTTGAGGATGTTTACTGGATTTCCAGATCCTACCCAACCGGTCAATCTGGTCGTCCACCGTCTTCTGCTACAGCAGAGCAATTGTAAATCTGTTTTCCTCTTATTTTCTGATCTTATAACTGATTTAGAACATCATGTTGTAGTAATATAGTATATTAATACTATCAAAACAAGAACAACTGTAAATTATTCCTATATCATGGGGGGCCGGGGAATACCTACAAACTATTAAAAAAAAAACATTTAAAATGTATATAAAAGTGAGATAATTGCTAAAGTTTGGTGGCAGTAACCTGGGATTTGATTTGACTGTACACTAAAGTCACAGCTCTATTTGTTTTATGGTTTTAGGGCAGAAAGTGATGAAAATGTTTCTTTACACGTCTTTTAAACAGAAATATCTTCATTTCACAAAATTATAGGAAGGTTTTGACTAAATGCTGCCACTGATGGTAATATGTCCATAAAAATAGATACATTTAACATTTCTTTATATATAAACTGTAAAAGTAAAAAAACCTAGCAAAACTTCAGACTTAATGTAATGCAAATTAAAGCATGGTGAACTAACATTACACAAAAGCTTGGTGGCTTAATTCAAGGAGAACTATTTTGAAAAATCCAAATTTTGCATGTTTTTGTTTTTTCGTTTGGGTTTCTGCTGATTCTAAAACAATCCAACCGCTTACAGAAAACCAGAAATGCCAGCTGTTTTCTGGCAGTAGGTTAAGATTTTTTGGTGCCTGGAAAAAGAGCCGCTTCACAAACCTCCCGATTGTTAAGCCACATTCCACGGGCACTCTGTCGTTACCTAGCAACCCCTGCAGAGTTCTGCCCGTTACCTAGCAACCTAAGCTGAGCTCCGGCATGCTTGGTCAGCTGGTTTTACCGCTGTATGGGCTGGACAATGGCTGCTAGAAGTAACAAGTGTTTGCTGTTTCCTCACCATATAGTAACCACTTGCTGCATTTCTGTTGGCTGTGCGGGATGCTCCACTTCTGCTTTTCAAAGATCTACAGTAAAATCTCATTACCCAAGAATGATTTTGTGCAAAAACAGTAATAAACATGTTTTAGCTCTATCCTAACTTGTTCAAGGAATCATAATAGGTCACTTTTAGCAACATTTTTTTTGGCCACGCAAATTTTTGACCCCGTTGTTTTTCCATATCTTCACTACTTGCTGCTGTAGATCGCCTGGAATCTGAACTTTTCTTTGCTGACTGTCATCATTACCACCTCAGCCTTGCATTGCTTTAGTGTGGATTCATTTTAATACAGATATGCATCTAAATCAGGATGATTATTAAATTTTCCACGCCTCCTGCGTGCTCAGGCGTCCTGCTGCGCTGCCTTCGACTTGCACAAGCTGGTCTGAGTAATTGCACACCTGTAGGGACGGATTCCAATGGCTTTGCCGAGTAAAAACACACCAGGAATGCGTCTCTGTTTTACTCTAATCGATTGCATCTTGTAGATCAAAGTTTTCCAAATGCATAAAAACAAAAGTTTACATTGAAATCATTTAAGTTTCTAAGCGTAATTTACGGAGTTTGAGTGGCTGCCGGACGGGTTGAACGGGAGCAGATAAAAGCCGAGGGAAGCATTCCCAGGTTTGACGGATGGCTTCTGCTCGGCACATTTTTCATCCTCCTGGCCTCCCAGTCTGAAACTGGTGGAGGTTCAGGGAGAACCACAGGTGTGCTGGAAGCTGTGGGAAAGTTCTCCAGGTGCTGGAAGAGACCGTGACGTCGCCCTGGGTGATTTCAGGCAGGATTTTTAAAAGGTTTTTCTGCATTGAGGCTTGTGTTGAACCGTGGGAATAGACATGTTTTTTATGGGATCGACAATCTGTTCCAGCTTGACTCATAGGCACATAAACTGATGATTCTGGATGAAATAAATCCCCAAAAAGCAAAAAAAGTCTAAATATATCATCTCCATATTAACTGTGCAAAACACACATTTACAAATCTGTTATCCCTGAAGTCTTTATGGAAGATTAACACTCATTCTATCATTTTTGCACAATTACATACAGTATATATATATATACACTGCTCGAAAAAATAAAGGGAACACTTAAACAACACAATATAACTCCAAGTAAATCAAACTTCTGTGAAATCAAACTGTCCACTTAGGAAGCAACACTGATTGACAACAGGGACCCTCAGGGACAATCAGTGTTGCTTCCCAAGTGGACAGTTTGATTTCACAGAAGTTTGATTTACTTGGAATTATATTGTGTTGTTTAAGTGTTCCCTTTATTTTTTTGAGCAGTATATATATATATATATAGAGAGAGAGAGAGTGAATAAATAAATGAATGTTTATTATTGGGAAATTTAAAAAAATGGGAAATGTTGTTTGTCGTTTTACATATATTTGCGTATCCGAGTAAAAAAAAAAAAACATTTTGTGAATTGCAGAAGTATTCCTGCTTGTTTACACCTGAAAGCAGATAAAAATGAAACACTTTTATATTACATATTATAATATATACTAACTGCTTTTATTGTTGGATATTTTCCCCTGTTGCTTGTTATTATTTTTTAAATAGATCAGTTTTTATTCAAACTGTTGTCATTCAAAGCTCATTCTGATGAATAGTTCCTGCTCTTTTATTCATGATGGGATTCATAATTACACATAAAATATCTGGGAAATGAGAAATATGGTGCATCGCTTCAGAAACAACCTATGGGATGTAAAAGGACAAAACACTCAATAATTGTATGTGTTTTCTTCTAAACGGCTCACTGTGTGTCTTTTTAAAACTCATGTTTTTCTCCAGAAATTCTCCAGATATTTGGGGTTTTGCATATATTCTGTTAGCTTGCATAAATAAAGCTTTTGTTTTGAAATTAACTTTTTCTGTGTTGCTTGCTGAAAGTGAAATCAGCTGTTAGAGGGGCTTTTATTTTGCAGCTAAAATTAGGATGCTTGTTTTTTCTGTTAGCCACTTAAACCAAAGATCTTCTCCGTCACAGATGCTTTCCTGCCACGCTTCCTGCTGTTTCTTTGCAAAGTTTAGTCTTGCATAAATCAATAAAGATTTTATAACACTGAAATTGACTTTTTGTGGTTTATTTGCTGCAGGAAAACGTCAGAATGTGTTGAGTTGAAACGAGGCGTGGTGCTGATGAGTCACGGTCCAGGGAGCGGCTCAGTTGCTCAACTCTGCTTCATGCAGCACTTTATTCAGATTCAGGCTGAAATTAGCATTAGCTAAGTGTTGACTAAAAACAGTTGCTTCACTAAAATACAGCCTGAAGAATGTTTCCCTTCTACTGACCAGGTGGACAAACCAAAATCGGTTAAAACCATCTGGCTGCACTGCAAAAACACAAAATCTTACAATTTTTCCTGTAATGCACTTACATGTGAATGTCAATATTTACTTAATATTGATGAAAAACTGTTAGTCCCACTGGCAGATTATATAACTTATAACAGGGCTGACCAAACCTTTTGCAACCTGAAGTTGAAAATACTTGGTGGCCATTTTGCTTTTCTCACTTTAAACACTACATAATTTTGTTGTAAATTTTTCTTTAAATACTCATCAAAACATTAAAGTGGCAACTTTTTTTAATCTCAATATAAGGTAGAGTGTTTTCTAACTTTTTCAGGTTATTTGGTCTAGAAAATGTCGTCTATTCCCACCAACAAAAAGGAAAACGTTCTTCAGAAACCATTTCTTTAATCACCAATACAATAAAGGTGCTGCAGTTTTTTTTAAGTAAAAAGTTTCTAAATGTTTACTAGGAAATTAAAAGAAAAAGTCAGAAAAAATCTTGTGCGACAATATAAAAGTTCCCACTGGAGAACCAAATTTGTAGCATTCATGAACTGCAGTCGGGGGCCAAACATAATTATTAGGGCCACAAATGGCCCCTGAGCCACACTTTGGACACCCTCAACTTATAATGAGACATTTTTCTGTGTTTTAAGTGAAACAATCTGCCAGTGGAACCAGAGTTATTGACTCAAACAGGCTCCTGTATCTTGCTGAAAAGTTACCTGTTTTCTTATTTTAAGTATTTTAAGACATTTGCTTTAGAAAAGACACAAAAAAACATGGTAAAATGTTGAGTTTTTGCAGTCTATTTGTCGCTTCCACTTGCAAAATTAATAACTAGAGAAAAAAAATCTGGTCTTTAGCCAGATTATTTTGTCCCCAAGCCTGACAGCCTCTGGCCTCAAAACCAGATTACTAATCCTGCCTTCTCGACCTGACAGTCCTTGACTGGTTGATTTAATATCTTTGCTGAGACAGAACTCACTCATCAGGGTGGATGCAAAGTGCTAAATTTATCATTTATTTACAGAAATTTCAGCATTTATATGTAGAGGAGCAGTGGTGGGAAGTAACGAAGTACAAGTACGTCGTTACTGTACTTAAGTACAATTTTCGTGTATCTGTACTTTACTTAAGTAGATTTAATAATGGATACTTTCTACTTTTACTCCACTACATTTTACAGTAAGTATCTGTACTTTCTACTTCACTACATTTCTACAAAACTGTCGCGTTACTCGTTACATCCAAGTCGCGTTGTACTTTTTGTCCGTTAAAATGTGAAGTTCAGGGATTTAAGGTGGCGCCGTAAAATCCGAGCAATAGCGTGACGTAGTGAATGTTGTCACCCATCGCCTCCACCTTTACTCGCACGCGGAGCTCCAGACATGCGCAGTGGTTTCCTCTGAGCGTCAGTAATATAATAGCGCTGCATAAATCATAAGATATGGCGACATGTAAAATCAGCAGCGCTTCGCTTTCACAGACGGTGGGGATTTTGTCCAATTTTTAACGTCACTTGGAAGGAAAGCTTAAAGACAGGTAAGCTCCGTGGACGTGATGCTAGCAAAGTTAGCTGTATTGACTGAAACACATGTTGCATCTGCCATGACTGACATGTCGCAGATATGGGACAACGCTGTGACCAAAGTGCAATATTGTAATATGACATTTATGGACGATCCGATTCTTCTGGACGGATCTTGACTAAGTCCTATAGTGCTGAAGCCTCAGTGAGAGCCGTTCTTTGTTCTTGTAATGCTCTGCGTACACTGCAGTAGCTATTTTATTTCATTAAAATATCTTTATATTTAATTGGTGAATAAATAAAACAAGAATGTAGGAGCGCAGAGCATGCTCATTGCTCTTTGTTTTCATCACCTGTCATGGTGGCAGACATTGCAGCAGGAGGGAGGATGAGAACAGTCACGGTGCTCCTCCTGCTTGGTTCTACTTCCTCCTGCCTGGTTACTTGTTGCTTATTGGGCCTTGGACAGTGTTCATAGTTGAGCGTTGTTAATTGCTATGTTTAATGGTGCAGACAATTACTATTTCTGACATTGGCAATATGGGTAACCGCACAGGGCGTTATTTCTTTAGGGATGGCAGGAGACCTTTGTGTATTGTGGCACAGAGATGAAAGCAAAACAGAATGAAGATGAGTTTGAATTGTCACTGGTTAAATTTATTTCAGCTCTAAGTATTTAATATCTAGGTGGGAAAGTGAATCTTTCAGATCAATTTGAGAAGCAGTTTTGATAGGTGCACTTAATTTTATTGTCATGTAGCATGGGATGCTGGTTTTGATTTGGTCTTGGGTTCGGTGGTCCAGACTACAACTCTGCTACGAGGCTCCTTGGTTCCATGTCCTCCTCTGCCAGTTGGATTTCTTTCAAAATAAATGTGTGGCAAAAAAAGTGAAGTTCATGTTATGTTAGGACAGGAGACAAGATGTTTCCATCCCTGAAATTATGATGCATAGAATCATATATCTAAGTCTAAACTATGTTACAGAATAAACACAATAAAAACATGTTTTATCTGTGGCATATGATTGGTACACTTAATGGTATTAGTGATTAGGCAATGCATTCAGCAAGTACTTTTACTTTTAATACTTAAGTATTTTTAAAAACCAGTACTTTTTTACTTTTACTTAAGTAAAATTTTAATGTGGTACTTTGACTTTTACTTGAGTACATTTTTGTCTGTGTATTTGTACTTTTACTTAAGTACATTTTTTGAGTACTTTCTCCACCACTGTAGAGGAGCAAACATTTATCCCTCCTTTTCTCAAATGGGGAATTAAAGTCTTGATCTGTCATCTCTTCTGCTCGTCTTTCTGGCTCATTGAGGATTATCTGTAGGTCTGTCTGAGGGAAGCAAAGACATGACAGACAGATGAGACTCTGCAGATCTTTGTTCTGTTCTCAGCAGCTTTCAGATATTATCTGAGACCATTTGATTGATTACAGGTAGTTTGTCCTTATACAGCATTAATCATTCATGATTTGCCAGTTTCTCATTAAATGAACATTAAAAGTGCTACATATGGAGGAAAACGAACACACCACATCACCCTGAACATCATGTCCACAGTGAAACATGACAATGTCATGATAAATTATGCTTTTCTTCAGTCGGCTCAAAGAAGCTGGAGCTGATTTGAACTAAATATTCCTGAAAGAAAACTTATCGACTTGAGACTGGAGCGGAGATTCATATACTGGCAGGACAACAGTGCCAATATTGCAGCCACATCTGCAATGGGATGGTTTAGATTCAAGTATATGTGTTAATTAGACTCTAAATCTGGTTGAGAATCTGTGAAAAGGCTTGAAAATTCTTCTTTATCAAATCTGAGATCCGTAGTTGTAACTGCATTTGAAATTATTTGTACAAAGTACTGAAAACCACATGTCTTCCTTCCTTTTCCCTGTAGTTTAGTGTATAAAACCCCCATAAAACACGTTGTTTTATGAACGCGTTGTAGTTCATGATTACAACGCGGAAAAACAAAGTGCGAACGTCATCTATACCAGTGTTTTTCAACCTTTTTTGACCCAAGGTACATTATTTTAATTGAAAAAATCTCGAGGCACCACCAACCGAAAATGTAAACAAAGATTCTCTGATATTACATATATAGTAATTCTTATCAAAGTGTCTTGAATAGGAATCAAATAAACACAACAATTTATTTTTATCACATTTTACATTTCTTATTTCAAATTGCACTTAACATGTCCACTTCAAAAATACACCTGAACAGAAACAACACTGTGGTGTGAAATTTAAAGAAGTTGTAGAAAACGTCAAAGTGTTTTACAAACTAATCCACAAACATCTTATAGCCGGAATACAGAAAATAATTCTTATTCTGAAAGAAGCAATAATATTTGGGAAACATTTCACTTCATATTCAGTTACAATATGAAGAGTTGCATGTACAAAATGTCAATATCTGTATATTTTACCCACCTGGTGTGAAACCTGTGCATGTTTGGATGAAAACAGCTGATTTCCTGGCAGAAATTGAAGAAAGACAAAGCTCTTCCTCAACATCTCTGTATCTCTCTGGTTTTAGTTTTTATAGTAACCAGGCTTGAGAAGCTCAATTTCACACAGATATGTTGTGGGAAATGGACCCATGTTCTTTCCAACTACTGCTGAGCTTCACTGTCTTTTCCATCACTGTCATCACAGTCTTGCTAGATTCAGTGCTCTCACCGCTACCTGTAACATTCATGCGTCACTAATTCTCTTGTTTTAATGTAAAATGCTGTGTACCTACTGCCATCTAGTGGTAAGAATGTTACATGATTACGGCGCTAGTCGCTGCTACAGCAGACACTCGAAGATGGCATTATTTGCAGGTAATTCATTTTCAAAAAATCTTTTAAACCAATTACCGTATTTTTCGGACTATAGAGCGCACCATACTAGCACCTTAATTTAAAAAAACACAAAACAAAAAAACTGGAAGCTGCTCCCGGTTTTCCATAAGGACCCAGCAGAGGGCAGCAGAGGGCGGCGTCCTAATAAATCTGCTGCATATATTAAGGACGCAGCACTCCGTCTCCAAAGCCGAACCATGGTTTCGTTCACACCGAGCTTAAACGCAGCGGCTCTGTTTCCCTCCTGTAGTGCCAGATCGACAGCCCTCAACTTAAAAGCTGCATGATACGAGTTTGAAAACATTTCTCCGTCGTGCCTGCTGCTAGCATGTGGTTGTTCTAAATGAAAATTAGTGCGTTTTTCTTTTGATTTACAATTTTGACTTCTAATGATTCACTTCCTGCTAGAGAGCCCCCTGGTGGTTGAAGAAAAATCCACAGCAAAGCCACACGGGCTACAATCCGCATGGTTCAAAGCTTAGAAAAAAAGTAGCAGCTTATAGTCCGGAAAATACGGTACCGTAGGTGAAATTGAATAATTTCCACGGCACACCTGACGATCACTCACGGCACACTAGTGTGCCGCGGAACAGTGGTTGAAAAACACTGATCTATACAACATAGATGTCGATCGGATGGTGTTTGTCTCCCTCTAGTGTTTGAAATACCATATTACATCTTACGCGTCCTCGTCACGTTACACCTCGCTAATATTTGTGTAAATGCTAGAAACGAGTAAATTTACACAAAAATAATAACAATCTCATTCACACATATATTCCACTGACTGGTATCGTAGATATATCCAGCTCGTACACCCATAGGATGTATTGTCACGGTGGCCGAGAGGTTAAGGCGTTGGACTCGAAATCCAATGGGGTTTCCCCGCACAGGTTCGAATCCTGTTCGTGACGATTCACTTTTTAATTTCCCGTTCAGATTACAAAGAATTTAAATTGCAACAAGCTCTTACAACACATTCTGGTTTATTACATTATGTATTTTTTGACTTAAAAACTCACCTCAGATTCCTAAAGATTCCTCATGCTGAAATCTCGCATCCTTTTCTCGCGTTGAAACCCGTACTGTGAGTGGCAAGATTTGCTTGACTACAAATATAAACCTGTTTCGAAACTAGAATGAACCATTTTTATATGCAGTAATACATTTAAATAACTTTAGAGTGATATATAGTCAAATAGTGATAATAAACACACTATTTTAAAATTATTTCCTATATTGATATTTTGACGAAATATAAAACTTGCTATAACCAGTGTTAAGTATTGTTATAAAAATATTTGTATTAATTAAAAGGAAAATATTATCTCGTTTAACCCTTGTATGTCGAAATGGGGTCCAACCGACCCCACACATTTGTTAATTTTCCATAGACCTCTACGTTTGCCTCAGTCCTCGCACGCACAAGGGCTAAGCTAAGCTTGTAACAGTTAAATGGCAACACCTCGCGAGATGTTTTGGAACTCAAGAAACAAAGGGAGCTCATTCATGCCTTTGTCAGAGAAACGTATTTTTGTGTGTCACGAAAACAAGAAAATACGTTTTGTTTTAGCAAAACATAAAAATACGTTCCTCTGCCTGTGTCGCTACAAATGCCACTTTAAATATGGCGGCCACGTTGACGTACATTCCCAAGAGCGTATTCATGTCTATGCGAAAGAGCATCACGCCTCTTGAACTCATGTGGGGCTGCGGTGCGGGTGAACTGAACCCCCTCCTGTTAAGTCGATAATGGTACAGTCCAAGCGGTATAAAAAGTCACCGGCAGAGAACCGTAACGTAGTTTTTGGGGCATTATAGAAGGGAGAGGAAAGCCGGTACTGTAAGCAGCTGGCTCAGGCTTTTAATAGTTAGCTTTGTTAGTTCGGCCCAGGAGGGGGCTAACATCCAGAACACTATAATCCCGAGCTTTCAGGAGTAATTTAACTCGGTTAGAGTTATAGCAAAGCATCTGGTCAGCCTACGGTTAACAAAGCTGAAATAGCTCCATATAATCTGAGCCACACAAAGGGAGCATCAGGGCAGCTGTATAAGCGGTTCAGGGTCAGAGATGGTGTTTCCTCACTCTCGCAGCAGACTGGGGTTAAAATCTTTCTAACTTCAGCTTCTTCTGCCTGCGGGGGTATTTTAGACACTCCAGTCTCATAAAACTGATACATTGATATCTTATTAATACGGGTTTAGCATTTTAGCTGGTGTTATGTGAAGAATGAAACAGTTATTATGGCGATATTCGGGACAGAACGGCTCATATAATGCATCCTGAAACTAGCCGAAGGTAGCTAGTTAACTGCGAGCTGACAAGCATTCTGCTAACAACTGGTGCTGCTGGGGACGACAATCACCTTCTGGTGGTCTTTATGGGCTCATTAACCGCGCAACCCTGAATGGAAGCGTAGAACCGTCCCGAATCTGAAACGTTAGGGGCAGTTTGAAGCCGTTTATTTTTGTGGAACAGGGCTGCGACTAGCAGGCTAACTAGCACCGCTAAGGCTAACAGTAACGGCTGAAAGGCAAACCGAAGGAGAGAGAGAGGGGAAGCTAACAGAGGCTAACCAATGATGGCAGCACCTTCTAACGAGGCCTTGTTCCTGATTAAGGACGTGAAACCGGGCTCTAAGAACCTGAATATTGTGTTCATCGTGTTGGAGATCGGTGAGTTGTGAGGCTAAAGCAGCCCCCTCTGTCCCCACGTCCACTCGGGTTTGTGTCTCTTAAAGGGACCGAGCTAGAACTCGGCCACAGTACCGGGAGCTCTGCTATCTACCATTGACTTCTGACTTTTTAATCGTCTTTTTTTAAAATCTTCTCTCAGGACGAGTGACCAAAACGAAAGACGGCCATGAGGTGAGGTCCTGTAAGGTGGCGGATAAAAGCGGGAGCATCGCCATCTCGGTGTGGGACGAACTGGGGAGTCTCATCCAGCCTGGAGACATCATCAAACTCACCAGAGGGTAGGTCTGTCTCTAAAGCTACATTTGCTTAAATTCAACTGTTTACAGATGATTGTTTTGTTTTGAAGGTATGCATCCATATGGAAAGGATGCCTGACCCTTTACACTGGAAGAGGGGGGGATCTTCAGAAGATTGGAGAGTGAGTATTCAAATGTCATTAAATACCCCCAAAAAGTGGTTAGTATGGCTTTTAATTCACATCACAGTTCTTCTTCAGCTACTTGGCTTTATTTCACATTAGAATAGTCAACCAGTCAAGCTTTATGATGTCCATACAGTTCATGTCCAGCATGTGTGGGGTCTGCAGAGATGTTAGCTTCCTGTTTTCAGACAGAAGTTCAGCCTTCTCTGCAGATTGCTTATTAATAAACACATATTTGTGTAGTGCCACATTGAACCATAAAGACTTTGCCGTTTCTTTACCATCTCAAAATTATTCCTGGATAATGTACAATTTAATTGTGTGTGAAACTGAAACTTGTGAAACTAAATTGAACATTAAACCATTTGCATTGTTTTATGTCCAGGAGATATTATGTAATGTTACAGTGTTAATGTCAGCCGTCACTCTCTATCTTTTTAAAGTTAGTGCATAAATGTAAACAAAAATGAATTACTGCTAACCGGTTTTAATGGCTGCTGACTTACTACAGCCTGTAATGGATTTGCAGCTCCGGTTGTGCACAAAAATTACAAAACAATATATTTAGCAGATCCAATCTGGTGACTCTTGATTTAATTCATTAGTTTGACAAAATTTTAAAAAAAATCAATGAGTTACCGTTTAGCATGAGCATTTTGATGCAGTCAAAAGATACAATCATTCATCTTTCTAAGTGTTTTTCAATAATTGTACATTTAATGTGTGAAAAAAGTATTTGGTTGTAGTTTGATTTGTAACTTTTGCCATTCATGCATCCACTTGCAGAACAAAATTACATTTTGTTCCAATTTTACAAAATGGAAATTAAATTATGGAGTCTTGGATTATTAAATTGACAGAATAAATATAAGAATATTTACAAAATAAACAAAATATAGATACAATATATACAAATGAACACGTAAACAAATTATGGGATTATGTCCATTGGTATGAAACATATTTACACAGTTTCTCTTTTCTAAATATAATATAATAAACAGCTAATTAAACATCTATAAGCACTAAATGCACAAGAGTCACTACTTGGCAAACTGCTCCCATTTCCCTGGATATACTGATTAAAGTTTATGGTTTATAAAATGTTTCACTGCACTCATCAGAATATTATCGCTGGTTTCTATGTATGTTTATGATTTCTTCTTCTGTTTTTATGATGTAAGGCACTGAATGCACTGTACAAATGAACTTGGTTGATTCAGTTTTGGAGTGTTTTTGTTTGATTTGTAGTTTAAGTCAGTTTTTCTTTCCCAGGTTTTGCATGGTCTACTCCGAGGTGCCCAACTTCAGCGAACCAAACCCAGAGCTGCTAGCGCAGGCTAACCAGCAGAACAAGTCTGTGAGTACCGACCCGTCCGCCCAGAAACCTCCTCAGGTCACGCTGCGCTGACTTTGATCTTATTTTTTAATTTTTTAATGTGAGTAACCAAAACACGACAATCTGTAGGGCTGGACAATATGGCTGAAACGTATCACAATATAAATGTTTCATATCGGTCAATATTTATAATTATTGATTAGTAATTTTTTTTAAATATCTGAATTACAGCCAAACTGGTGACATGGCCTTTCCTGTTTTATCCAGTTTTCTCTCCGCTACGTTATATTTTTTATTTCTAAGCGGTTAAGAGACACGCTGGGGAAACTAGAAACTGCTGCTGGCCCAGTTACCCAGCAGGTTGTTGCTAGGCAACCAGAGTGAGAGTTGGTTGATTCCACCGACTTTCCTAGCTAGCTGTGAGGTTGAGCAGCTAAAGCTTTTTCTCCCAGGATGCTTTGCATTTCAGTGAATACTCTGTAAATGATATAGATTATTGTGGTATTGAAATATTTTCTGTAACTTTGAACATTTTGTCCTCCAAACAGGGAAAGCCTGACCAGAACCAGAGAGGAAACTCTCCGCCTAATCAGAACTCAGGTACCGCTGCTCCACCAGGTCAGTGGGTTCAGCTTATTTTGGGTTTTTCTTTTAAAAATGGCCTCCAGAAAATCTCTAAATATTATTTTAATGACGTATTAAATCCACTTGTAAAGCAGTGGGATTAGTTCGTAACTCCCGCTTTTCTTTGCTTTTACCCTGAATTTCTGTAGTTTCTCTAAAGTTTCAGTCATTTTTGTTGTTTTGTTTTCTCCTACAGGTAACGGCGCCATGCCGCCGTTCGCCAACAACCCGACCACCGGCGCTCCCCGCGACCCAACGTTCGGCAACGCCGGTCGCTCCAACGGTCGGTCAACGACGGGCAACGGCGCGCCGCCCGTCAACGCCAGCGGACCCCCGGCGACCACAAAGTCCTCCGTCACCATTAGCAACGGCAGGGATCCGCGACGCGCCAAGAGATGAAAGTGATTGGTTTGGTCCTGGTTCCTCCCCCCGCCGGTGACGGCCTTCACAATAATGAATGGTTTTATACAACCTACGGTAGTCAGACGCATCATTTTGTCGTAGTGATTAAGCGCCAGAGCTACGACGTCGGCCATCTTGGATGGAGACCTGACGGTAGTTATCCAGTGTTATCTCTCCCTCCCTCCTTCTTTCAGAGAACACATCCTACTTGAACACTTGATGCACTTTCTTCTCTTAATTTATGTTGAAGCTTGGCTGTGATTTAAGTCAGGAAAAGGTGTTCCCTCTTTATCTTCTCCAAGTGGAAAAGGCCTTAAGTGGGTCAGAATGCATTCAACCGTATCTGAAGTGACTCCGAAAACACGTCAGCTGTTGGATTTTAATCATAGCCGTACAGAATAACTATCTCCTCTCCATGAACCATGGTTTCCTTTTTTTTTTTGCCATGAACTGTACTTTTCTATTTTTATGACGGACCAACGATCAGACACAACGGTTCAAGTAAATCTTAATTATGCTGCCATATTTGGGTTTCTTTCTGGTTCCACAAGCTATTGGTCAATAAACTCTGACATGTTGGGTTCACTGACTCTGATGGCGTCTGGCCTTCACAGCTTACAGTTAAATGCTTTATTTTTCACCAATAAAATGTTGTTGGTTAAACATCTGTATGTTTCTGGCCACCAAAGTGCCACAAATAAACTTTCTCAGTTTCAACTCTTCAGCACCATCTAGTGTCAAGAACATGAATTTTTTTTTTTTATTATTTCCCCCGTCTTTTAGTTGTTTTTCTCTGGAAGTGTCAACACGAAGTGCTCCATTTGCAGCAACACGTTGCTCAACATTAAGCCCAAGTTTCCTCACATCCTTTGTTGCACCAAGCACCTAAACCTTTCGTCCCCCTGAGCGTCGCTTCCCCCTCTGTGGTCTCACACACACACACTTCAAGTTTTAGCTGCTTAGAAAACCTAATGAGTGCCCAAAAAACAAATTTAGAAGGTAAACACCACAGTTATTAAAACTTAAACTATGCAATAAACAGGGCAATTTCTTATAACTGCTACATAACTACCATCTTGTTTTGGGACTAAGATCTAACAATCATTAAAAACTGGAATTGTACAGTGGAAACCTGCATTTTAATCCAATATGGGGCCCGTGGGCCATCTGTGGAGCGCCAAGAATCTGGCCCAAAGGCATCAAGGTGACTGGAAATGAAACTTTCTGTGCAGCACAAACTTTTGCTTTTATTTTGGATTTACAGTAAACAACCACAAAAATCCAGATTCAGTCAAACCTGTTAGTTTAGCTTCATTAAATTAAGTCTTTAAAGGAAGTGGTCTTGTTGCTGAGAATTTAAAGATGAATAGTTAGCTTCCTATAAGCTAGTTGGCTTCAAATTAGAAATTTAGTTTGGAGATAACTATTCAGCAAGCAAGCTAAACATTTTACTTCAAACTAAATGGTGAGTTAAATATTTAGCTTGCAAACTAAATAGTTTCCTTTAAACTAGTAAGCCAGATATTTACTTAGCAAGCTAAATATTTAGCTCACTTATAAAACACTAAGCTAAATACTTAGCCTCAAACTAAATACTGAGTTAAATGTTGAGCATGCAAGCTAACCATTTAGCTTCAAACTAAGTAGAGCTAAATATCTAGCTAGCAATCTACACATTTAGTTAGCCAGCTAAACATTTAGCTAAATGTGGCTGAAGTATATTTAGTCATAATTTAATTGGTCATCAAAAAGCAGACATGTTTGAACTTTTAACCTTTTCAGGTTGTGACGAGAGAAAATATGGTGTCATTAGCATCAGAGGTGAGTAGCTAATCTTTAGTTTCATTTTGGAAAATATTATTTTAGAAATAGTTTTAGAGCCATTTGGAGATCAAGTGAGGAAACATTAGTTCAGATTTTCACTGCATGAACATTTTCTACTGTCGGTAGTTTCATAAAGTTTATACTGAAAACATTGATGGAACTTCTTCAGCTTACATTTTTATTTTGAACAGCATTATTTGTGTTAATGTTTTCATTGTAGTTTTTAAAGTTTTGTTTTTGTGTAACGACATTTTTTAAAATACTAAATCAAACATTATGATCCGTTTCTCAGTTGCCTTTTTACCAAATACTTTTTATTCCTACATGAGTATCACTGCTTTTTACTTTTACTACAGTAAAATATGCTAAAGTATTAACTCAGTCCTCTGAAGGCCAGCTTATAAAATACTTTAAAGTCCTTTTGATCTCATTTATTATGTAAATTAGACGCAGGTTGTGTAAAACCCAGCAAGGTATTTCACAACTGAACCACTGTGAAAAGTTTCTACTTTTAAACAACCAGAGTTTCTCTGAACAGCTTCCATACTTTAGTTTCTGAAATACAAACAAATATTTGGCTTTGACTTATTTTCTAATGCATTTCCTCAGATCTGGACCTGCTTTCAGTGTAACATCTCAACCTAAATCTAATTAAAATGCATAAACCTCCATCTGGTTGTCAGGTTGTAAAAGTTTAACCTCGTTTTGGGTGGAATCTGGTTCTGTTTTGTTTTTTTGTCAACACTTGTGACACTGTGAGCTGAAACACATGAGAAGTGCGGCAGGAAATGTGATGAACCCGTGTGTCAACAAAGACACATGTCATGAGTCGGGGACTTCCTCTCCGGCGGCCGGCAGCGAAGTCCCCTCCGATAAATCTGTTTTTAAAAACCGCTGAGTCACACATCACTAAATCAGCTGCTCCCGATACCTTCATCAGGTGTTTAGCTCGTATTCGTAACTCATTAAAGTGAGATCATTCTTCTCCAAGCACGGCTTTATTTTATATTTCAGCTTGAAATCTACAGCTTCTTTTCAGATTTCAGATTTTATTTAATCCAATTTGTTGGGTTTTTGTATTTTTGTTACATTACACACTCAAATCTGTCTTATTCCCAACAAAATAAACCCTTATTTGCCTGATTTATTGAAGAATGCATGATATATTGAGTATTACTGCAGAGGTAGAAACTTCCCAGTCAGGAGTGTTGAGCAAATCAGATTATGAGAAACAGGAAGGTGAGTTTGATGGGAGGAGAGTCGACAGATACAAGCTCTGTCTCTGTCCAGTTGTGACATATTTGGAGCTCTTCTGCAGCCAAGACACCATGATTACCGGTGAGCATTTATTTAAGCTTCAGTTGAATAATTAATGAGTTAATGTAAGGTTAATTAATCTTATTAACTGAAAAACTGCCATTTTCTTTTTTAAAAAAGCGAGTTTTACAGAGGGCAGGCTGTGTCTTCATTACATAAAGAGCTACATTTTTCATAATATGGTCAATTAAATTAAAAAATAACACAATTTTAACATTATTTTGTGTCAGCTGTGTTAAATAATGACTGAATAAACATAACATCGTCGTTTTGTCACATCATTAAACAGACATATTTAAAAAATGTAGCAAAACAGGAATGTATTCAGTTCCAGAAAGAAAAAGAAAAGATGAGTGTTTGAACAGAAGAACCGTCAGATTTTTCTGCTTTACGCTTTTCCATCATCACATCCTCACCCTTGTAGCATATTAGTCATTTTTGTTTGATCAAATTTTAAATGTTATTTGTACAGCACATTTCAGCAACAAAGTGCTTTACATAATTAAAAACAGAAACAGAGTAATAAATAGATAAAAAGTAAAGGTAAAAACATCGAAGACATCAAAATCCTAATTTAAACAGGTGGGTTTTAAGTTGAGATTTAAAGGCTCTCAGTGTTTCAGCTGTTTTACAGTTTTCTGGAAGTTTGTTCCAAATCTGTGGTGCATAGAAGCTGAATGCTGCTTCTCCTTGTTTGGTTCTGGTTCTGGGGATGCAGAGCAGAACCAGAACCAGAAGATCTGAGGGGTCTAGACGGTTTGTACAGTAGTAACAGATCTTTAATGTGTTGTGGTGCTAAACCATCCATCCATTTTCTTTCACCCTTGTCCCTCAGTGAGGTCAGGAGGGTTGCTGGTTCCTCTCCAGCTAACATACCGGGTGAGAGGCGGGGTCACCTGGACAGGTCACCAGTCTGTCGCAGGACAACACAGAGACACCCAACCATGCACACACACACTCACACCTAGGGGCAATTTAGACAGACCAATTAATCTCACAGTCATGTTCTTGGACTGTGGGAGGAAACCGGAGTACCCGGAGAAAACCCACCATGCACAGGGAGAACATGCAAACTCCATGCAGAAAGACCGGGAATCAAACCCAGATGGTGCTAAACCGTTCAGTGATTTATAAACTAACATCAGTATTTTAAAGTCTATCCTCTGAGCTACAGGGAGCCAGTGGAGGGACTTTAAAACTGGTGTTATGTCTCTATCTTCCTGGTTTTAGTCAGAACAGCAGCAGCAGCAGCAGCTTCTGGATCAGCTGCAGCTGTTTGATTGATTTGTTAGTCAGACCTGTGGAGACGCTGCTGCAGGAATCAATGCAGCTAAAGATAAACGCATGGATGAGTTTCTCTGGATCACGCTGAGACTAATCATAAGTTAATTATTTGCATCCCTCACTTGAACTGATACCAAACCTGAACAGGTACTGAAGGTTTTGAATTTCTGCCCTCAGATCCGAACGCGTCGTCATTTCTTGACGACTTCATCTCCATCTACGAAGAGCTGAACTTCACCTACAACGACAACTTCACCCTGAACCCGGACACCGAACCCTGCGACAACTTCCGGTTCCCGGACGTCGTGATGCTGATCGCCTGCTTGTTTTACCTCTTCGTCTTCCTGTTGGCCATTCCGGGGAATCTGGTGGTGGGGTTGGTGATCGGGCTGAGCAAGCAGGCGCTGACCCCCTCTGACCTCTACCTGCTCCACCTGGCGGTCGCGGACCTCCTGCTGGCCGTCACCCTGCCCTTCTGGGCCACCTCCGTCACCTCCGGCTGGGTGTTTGGGGATTTCATGTGTAAAATGGTCACCGTCCTGCAGGAGCTGAGCTTCTACTCCAGCATCCTGTTCCTGACCTGCATCAGCATGGACCGGTACATGGTCATAGTGCGGGCGATGGAGGCCCGGCGCGCAAACCGCCAGGTGTGCAGTTGGGTTGTCTGCATCGTGGTTTGGGTGGTTGGTGGGTTGCTGTCCCTACCGGGGTTCTTCAGCTCCGCGTTCCCTTCCCAAAACTCCACCCACATGGTTTGCGCGGTGCAGTACAACCCCAGCAGCGCCGACGAGTGGCGGCTGGCCACCAGAGTCCTCCGCCACGCCTTGGGGTTCGTCATCCCGCTGGCCGTCATGCTGCCCTGCTACGGGGTGACCATCCAGCGGCTGCTCCGCGTCCGCGGCGGCTTCCAGCGGCAGCGCGCCATGAGGGTCATCATATGCGTGGTGGCCGCCTTCCTGCTCTGCTGGACGCCGTACCACCTGGCGGTGATGGCGGACACCTTTTTCCGGCTGAAGATCGTGGAGTACGGGTGCCGGGAGAGAACGGCGGTGGACCAGGCCATGTTTGCCACGCAGAGCCTGGGGCTGCTGCACAGCTGCGTCAACCCGGTGCTGTACGCGTTTGTTGGGGAGAAGTTCAGGAAGAAGCTGCTGCAGAAAATGAGGAAGATGGGCCTGTTGGAGCGGGCGTCGGTGTCCAGAGCCAGCAGGTCCTCCATATCATCGGAAATCACATCAACAGTCATGTGAAAATGTTACTTAGAGCTGCAGGTTGGAACTTTTGCAAAAATGTTTTTTACATATTTGTGGAAACCGTCACCATGTCGTGACAGTTTATGAGACGGATAATCTGTGAAAAATCAAGCTCCTCCTCCGTCAGCTATTACTCCTGACCAAAAACAGCCAATCAGAGTCAGGAGGCGGGTCTTAGTGCTATCAATCAAGCTCGTGTACGCACTGTTCTCCTCCCTGAGCTACTATTACCATCTGAAAACAATGCACTATCAGTCCAAAATAAACAATCAGAGCCAAGAGAGTCTTAGCGCTGTCAATCAAGCTCATGTATGTTTTGATCAATGTGCTAATGGAGGAGAAACAAGTTACCGTTACAGAAAAATGGTTTATCTGCCGTTATCAGTGGCTATGCTAACTAGCCTTAGCCTTTGTGGCTGAGGCTACGGAAGGCTAAGGCTAGTTAGCATCTGTAAATAGCTTTGTAATTGACTAACCAGCTGTAGCATAGCAGACAACAAGGGGGAAGGGATGTGAGTATGAGAGTGATTGACAGCGTGAAGACCCTCCTCTTGGCTCTGATTGGTTGTTTTTGACTGATAAATGTATTTCTACAGTTAGAAGTGGGAGAACGTGGATGAGCTCCATTTTTTCTCACATTATCTGTCTCATAACAAACTGTCACGACATCACGATAACTTTAACAAATATATAAATAACTTTTTTTTAATAAAAATTATCTACTGAAGCTTTAACTCCAAATATTTGCCAGACTTTCTACATATTTTTTTACTTCTCGCTGCCTTTAAAACTTCTTTACCTTTTATAAATAAGTTTCCTATGTGTTGATGTACATTTCATCGTATTTATGCTGCCAGAAGAAAGTCTTCCTTAACTTAAGCTGGGAACGTTTGTGCAGAAGTGGGCAAAGGTACCAAAACTTAAACTCAAATAACAGCATTTTACTCAAGTAAAAGTAACTGTCCAAGAAATTACTCAAGTGAAAATAAAAATGTATTTGGTAAAATTGTGACTAACGGATTAAAAAAATCTGATTTAGTATTTTTTAAAAAATCATATCATTACACAAAAATATAAATTTAGGTGGAAGAATAACGAAAAAGCTCTTTAAGTTTATCAAATACGACTAACTGATCTAAATATTTAAAAATGACGTCAGACGGACCAAAAATGTAAATAATTCATATAAATAACACAATTACAAAATCTGGTTATAGAAGCAATTTTACAAATCAAATAAAAAACTTATGAAATGTATCCAAAAAAAAAAAAAAAAACGCAGGCGTGTTGGGGAAATTTTTGGTGCACTGGTTTCTACTCAACTATGCATTTGTGTTGCCTTTATTTTTATTTTAGCAGATTTATATTTATATTTTACTGAAAAGTGAGAAAACCAGATCTGTCAACATTTAGGGTAAGTTGTGAAAATATTTCATAACTAGCTTACAGCATCACAATGTCTAGACAGACAAAATGTTAAAAAAAAAAAACACCAACAGAAGAAACTGTGAAATAGATGTTGGTCTTTTATGAATCTGTTTTTGTGTAAATGTAAAAATATTTTTTATATGTTATTAAATAGTTTCAGCTGAAGCTGGCTTTTTATATTGTACATATTAAAAATCTAATTTCTGTATGGCCATGAAACTTCATTAAAGTTGAAACAAGGACTCGTTGTCTTGTCATGTGATCAACAGAAGCACCTCTGAGTCACATCATCGATCAGCTGTTATTTTTATTGGTTAGTGAGGAAACCAAAAACAGAAGTTTCTGCTGCAGAAAAATTACAACGCAGTCAGATGTCAACATGCTTTTTTTCTTTCCTCTTCACCTTAAACTGATCCCTCAGATGTGAAACCGACGTTGCTTTTAATGCGACAAAGGAAATGTTTGTTTTTTCCACCTTCTGAGTCTCAGTGAACTGTATAGTTGTAGAAACAGTCACACTGCCACCTTCTGACAAACCACCAAATCTGTCTCGATGCAGGCAAGAAAAATGGGAGTCATGCTTTAAAGCAGTGTTTCTCAACCTTTTTCAGCCCAGCGCCCCCCCAGCCTTTATCCAGGTCCCTCACCGTCCCCCCCCCAGCCTTTATCCAGGTCTCTCAGCGCCCCCCCGCCCCAGCCTTTATCCAGGTCTCTCAGCGCCCCCCCGCCCCCGCCTTTATCCAGGTCCCTCACCCCCCCCCAGCCTTTATCCAGGTCCCTCACCGTCCCACCCCCAGCCTTTATCCAGGTCCCTCAGCGCCCCCCCCAGCCTTTATCCAGGTCCCTCAGCGCCCCCCCCCAGCCTTTATCCAGGTCCCTCACCATCCCCCCCCCAGCCTTTATCCAGGTCCCTCACCGCCCCCCCAAGCCTTTATCCAGGTCCCTCACCGTCCCCCCCAGCCTTTATCCAGGTCCCTCACCGTCCCCCCCCCAGCCTTTATCCAGGTTCCTCACCGTCCCCCCCCAGCCTTTATCCAGGTCCCTCACCGTCCCCCCCAAGCCTTTATCCAGGTCCCTCACCGTCCCCCCCCAGCCTTTATCCAGGTCCCTCACCGTCCCCCCCCAGCCTTTATCCAGGTCCCTCACCTTCCCCCCCCCCAGCCTTTATCCAGGTCCCTCACCGTCCCCCACCAAAGAATTTGCAGGCTACTTTGCACTGACCATTATTTTATCATTAATATAATAGATGTTTTGATTTTTATGCTTGTTTCTGTATTTATCATCAAAAATAATTTCCCAGAGAACAAAAAAGTCATGAGAATAGAAATTATTTTCACAGGCGTCTAAGAAAAATGCAATGAACATTCAAGTTAAAATCGGTAGGCCTAACAGCCAATCAGAGTGGGAACAATATTCTTATTCTTTTCCATTTTCTAGTTGTTAAAAATTCCACAAAATGACCAGATAAAAGATGTTCAACATGCCAGTTTAAACTTTGAACTATTTGCAAAACGACTGAGCTGCAACATTAAACATGGATAGAACTGTAACTACATTAATCATAGCTCTTCTTCTCTTCAGTGTTTCTGTCAGTTTCTGGTGGTGCAGCTCTGTGCTGCCTTCAGGAGAATGGGACATCAGAGTATCATCCATAAAACCTCACCCACATGGCATATATAACTGTTATATAACTTTAATCACAATAGTACTCATAGTACTATTGTGATTAAAAAAAGTATTTTTGTAATTAAAAAATACTTCTGATTAAAAAAACACTGTGTTTATTATTATGTGTTTATTATATATATATATATATATATATATATATATATATATATATATATATATATATATATATATATATATATATATATATACACACTGCTCAAAAAAATAAAGGGAACACTTAAACAACACAATATAACTCCAAGTAAATCAAACTTCTGTGAAATCAAACTGTCCACTTAGGAAGCAACACTGATTGACAACAGGGACCCTCAGGGACAATCAGTGTTGCTTCCTAAGTGGACAGTTTGATTTCACAGAAGTTTGATTTACTTGGAGTTATATTGTGTTGTTTAAGTGTTCCCTTTATTTTTTTGAGCAGTGTATATTATTTATATATTTATATTTATATTATAAATAGTAATCTTAGAAGTAATAATATTACTATTTATAATAAATAATATAGCTATTTATACAGACAAATAGTAATATTATTTATAATAAATAGTATATTATTATAAGGTTAACAATGGGTTTCTCCCTTAGAAATAGGCTGAGAAGCTCGGTCATCCGGGAGGGACTCAGAGTAGAGCCACTGCTCCTCCACGTCAAGAGGAGCCAGTTGAGGAGGCTCAGGCATCTGGTCAGAATACCTCCTGGACGCCTCCCTGGTGAGGTGTTCAGGGACACGCTGGAGGGACTATGTCTCTCGGCTGGCCTGGGAACGCCTTAGGATTCCCCCAGAGGACATGGAACCAGTGGCTGGGGAGAGGGAAGTCTGGACCGCCCTTCTTACGCTGCTACCTCCGTGACCCGCCCCAAGAGGAAGAAAATGGATGGTTGAAATGGATGGACACTTGTGATTACAACTCCCTTACACTTTATGCAAGTTTTTCACTGTTTATTAACATATCCATCCATATCCATATCTCTGCATCCATGTTTGTTCCTAGGGATGATTGGAAAAATCATTACCTGGAAAGTAGTCTCTTCAGGGGTCCAGTCTTCTAATACCGTTTTCATCAAAGGAGTAGTTGAGTATTCAGTCTCAGCTGTCGCTGTTTCACAGAAAACTTCCCCGGCCGGGGAAGTTTGTTCTTTGAAATTAGAGAAAGCATTCCCTACGACAGATTTCTCTTGATGGGTCCAGTCTTCTAATGCCACTATCAGCGGAGAGGTTGAGCTTTTAAACTCAATGGTCTCCTTTTCAATCCAAACTTCCCCAGCTGGGGAAGTTTGTTCTTTAAGACTAGAGAAATCGTCCCCTAGGATAGATTTCTCTTGTTGGGTCCTGTCTTCTCATGTCGCTATCGTCAGAGCAGAGGTTGAGCTTTTAGACTCAATGGTCTCCTTTTCAATCCAAACTTCCCCAGCCGGGGAAGTTTGTTCTTTGGGATTAGAGAAATCGTTCCCTAGGATAGATTTCGCTTGATGGGTCTGGTCTTCTAATGCCGCATTTGTCAGAGTAGAGGTTGAGCTCTTAGACTCAATGGTCTCCTTTTCACTACAAACTTCCCCAGCCGGGGAAGTTTGTTCTTTAGAAATCGTTCCCTAGGACGATTTCTCTTCATGCGTCCAGTCTTCTAATGCCACTATCAGCGGAGAGGTTGAGCTTTTAAACTCAACGGTCTCCTTTTCAATCCAAACTTCCCCAGCTGGGGAAGTTTGTTCTTTAAGACTAGAGAAAACGTTCCCTAGGACAGATTTCTCTTGATGGGTCTGGTCTTCTAATGCCGCATTTGTCAGAGTAGAGGTTGAGCTCTTAAACTCAACGGTCTCCTTTTCAAGACTAGAGAAAACGTTCCCTAGGACGATTTCTCTTGTTGGGTCCTGTCTTCTAATGCCACTATCATCAGCGGAGAGGTTGAGCTTTTAAACTCAATGGTCTCCTTTACAATCCACACTTCCCCAGCCGGGGAAGTGTGGATTGTAAACTTCCCCAGCCGGGGAAGATTGTTCTTTGGCATAAGAGAAATCGTCCCCTACGTCAGATTTCTCTTGAAGTGTCCGGTCTTCTAATGCCTCTATCTTTAGAGCAGAGGTTGAGGGTGAGCTTTTGGATGCCTCTTTTTCCTCCTTATCGCCCCAACCCTTCTCAGTCTATGCACTTTAGGATGATTGCAGAAATCATCCCCTTCATCAACAGTATTCTCTCCATCATATATATTTTGTTTGCTGTGGCCTGATGAGCAAACTGCCCCAGCTGGGGCAGCTTGCTCTGGGTTTTGCTGTGAAGTATTCACAGCTCGGGAAGGTTTAAAGAGGCATTCATCAAACTCATCGTAGTCATTCTCGTCCTGGTAACTATTAATATCAAATGTAATTCCTGGAAGTAATTTGTTAAAAATCTTTCTCACTCCCGTTGTTACCAAATAACCTACTCCAAATGAGAGGGGGAAAAACAAAGTTGTGATGGCGATTTGTTGCATTTTGGTAATGTTTTTCAAACACGCTGTTAAAGCTCAAAGAGATCAGTGGATATAACCTCCTGTTTTGAGATCCAAGCATTCATAACCTCAGATGTTCTTTGATCTATGTCAGTGTTTCTCAACCTTTTTGGGGCCAGCGCCCCCCTAGCCTTTATCCAGGTCCTTCACCGCCCCCACCAAAGAATTTGTAGGCTACTTTGCGCTGACTAATTTACTGTTATGGCCTGTAAGATATATTTATTCTCAGTATTAGATATGGTCTCAACAAACCTGTGGTACTTCAACAATATTATTTTACCTTTTATAGTGTCTGTTTATTCTTGCCATACAGTCCTCCATATTAATTATTGCTCGAAAGGTCTTGCCATACCAGTTTATATTTATTTTAGTTTCTTAGTTTATTCTTACATTTTGTTCTTCATTCATTTCCATTTAGTTTCCTTTGATTACTATTGCCCTCTCTTGGTTTATCGCTATGTCCACTAGTTTAGTTTCTTTCCTGTTGCTAGATTTATTTTATCGTTTATTAACCACCAGTAATCTTCACTCATCACCTGCTGCGCCGCCTAATCGTCATGTGTTTCATATCATGTCTTGATTTTTTCACTGTTCAGCGTCGGATTCTCTGTTTTTATGCCATAATTCACATCTAGTTCGTCGCTCCGTTTTATGTCCCGCTTCTCCTGTTTCAGAGTTTTACGCAATGTGCGCGTCTTTTTTTTGTTTGTTTTTTCTTCTTTTTTTTTTTTACCCCCTAAAGTGCAGGGCGGTCGGGAAACGTACTGATGGGGAAAAGGCAGAACCTTTTAAAACAACGGAAACAATTTCGGTATTTTCCATCCATCCATTTTCTGTACACCCTTGTCCCTTAGTGGGGTGGGGAGGGTTGCAGGTGCCCATCTCCAGCTAACGTTCCGGGCGAGAGGCGGGGTACACCCTGGACAGGTCGCCAGTTTGTCGCATAATTTCGGTATTATGATCATTGAAATTTAAAAGTTCTGTGGTACCGTTGTTCTTTCACACCCGTTTCATACCGGACCACGTACAGCACCGATATTAACGCTATAAAATGAACGCTCTCTAACGTGGTAATCCCATCCATCCATCCATCCATCCATCCATCCATCCATTTTCTTGCACCCTTTTTCCCTCAGTGGGGTCGGGAGGGGTGCTGGTGCCCATCTCCAGCCAACGTTTCGGGCGAGAGGCGGGGTACACCCTGGACAGGTCGCCAGTCTGTCGCAGGGCAACACAGAGACACACAGGACACACAACCATGCACACACACACTCAGACCTAGGGGCAATTTGGAGAGGCCAATTAACTTGACAGTCATGTTTTTTGACTGTGGGAGGAAACCGGAGTACCTGGAGAAAACCCACCATGCACAGGGAGAACATGCAAACTCCATGCAGAAAGACCCCAGGCCGGGAATCGAACCCAGAACCTTCTTGCTGCAAGGCAACAGCTCTACCAACTGCGCCACTGTGCAGCCCGTGGTAATCCCATGGAGGGATTTTTTTATTTAAATGGGTTCATTTTTCAGAGGGATACAAAGTGAGGGTATTGTGATTTTAGTTATTGCATGTTTATAAGAGCGATTTTCTGTTGTCCTTCCATGGAAGCGGGCAGCTTTCAAACGGAAATAAAGCACTTTTTAATATAAGTTGCTGCTTTGACATGATCACAGAACTGCCAAAACATATGTACAAAAATCCTAAATAAAACATAAAATATTTGAAAATCAGACACCAGACAAGTGAATCACAGCACTGCGCCAGAAGCTACTGAATAGAAGAAGAGCTGCCATCGATACAGTTGCAGTCAAGCATGTTTTAATGTTACACAATACAGTTTTACAAGTTGCTCAAAGTCTAAACTGGTATTGTTGTGCATTTAAGGTGTAAAGTTTGTCTTCGACCAAACGCCCCCCAAAGGCATCCCAGCGCCCCCCTTTTGTATAAATGTCCGCCAGCGCCCCCTGCCGTCCTCTGAACGCCCCCTGGGGGCGATACCACCCACGTTGAGAACCGCTATTTTAAAGCTTTAAAAATAGGATACTATTTGACTCCAAACTACATACTTAGTTAGCAAGCAAAATATTTAACAAATAAATAATTTAGCTAACTCTGAGCTAGTTAGATATTTAATTAGCTCAGAGCCAAATATCTAGCTTGGAGCTAAAGAGTTAGCTTGCTCCAATAAAAACCTTGGAGCTACATGCTCAGCCTGCTAACCAAATAATTAGTTTGGAGCTAAAATTAGCTTAATAACTACATTTTCAGTTTGTAGTTAAATACGTATATAGCTGAAATATATAGCTTGTCAGCTAAATATTAAATTTGGAGCTAGATATTTAGCTAACTCTGAGGTAGCTAAATATTCAAAGATCTCAGACCTAAATATCAGGCTATATTTGGAGCTAAATAGTTAGCTAGGTAATTTCTTAGCTTGGAGCTAAATTTTAGCTAACTACTTAGGATCTAAAGGTGAGGTTCAGTTATCAAGCTAATTTTGAAAAAATTTAAAACTTAGCTAGCTAAATATTTATTTAGAGTTACTTAACTGTCTAAGCTGACTCTGAGTAGCAAATTATTTAATTAGCACATAAATATTTAGTTTTCGAGCGAAATAGTTAGCTTTCAAACTAAGCATTTAGTTTGGTGCTGAAGTGTAGTTTGCTAACTAAATACCTAGTTTGGAGCTAAGTTTAGCTTGATAACTAAGTATTTAGCATGCTATTTAAACATGTAGTTTAAAGCTGACATTTATTAATTATGACTTTGAAAACTGAACTCCCATATTTTTCTCTTATGACAGGATAAATAACCCAAATTGTTGCTACTCTCCACTCTTTCCAGAGTGCCCCAAAGTGTTGCACCATGTTCTTCTGACCCCAGGTTGGCTAAAAATGACGCAGAGGGCGGGAGCCTTGCTTTCAGTGGGCAGACGGACCAAGCAGCTGTCGCTGCGCGGTTCGCGGAGCTCTGACCGTCATTTCCCCCTCCAGACTGCCTGGCAAAGGTAGGGGGAAATCATGAGTGGGCTGATTTAACTTACGGGACAAGGAGCGGTGACGGCAGGGGGTCACGGTGCAACTTATCAGGTGGGTTCTGTTCCTCGGACGAAGCCAACCTTTGAGGAATCTCAAAGAAGACTGGCCCACCTTAGTTTGGGAGGAACTCCACTGGGAAGAGGTAAAACCAAGAGAAAGAGAAAATTGGGATAAAAACGAGGTTGGAAAATCAAAGCTGTCAGTTCCAAGAGAAGTCAAAGGAGTTGCTGTTAATGCAACATGATCTGGTGGGTCTTATCCTAAAAATACCTCTGTTCAGGCAGTGGTCGCTGTCTCCGTCCTGCCTGATTACCTGCTCATCAACAATTCCTTTTTCAGACAGCCGACACCAGATAGCATCAGTTCTATTATAATATTTAACAACTGCACAGATGTTGCTTTTTATGTTTCTGCCTGGAGTCAAATGGATGGATTATAACTGGACCTGTTGATTTTAGGCCCTAAGTATTTACCCGCCTAGACGTCCAACCATGAGAAAAGCTGATGTAGCAATGACCCTGAAGAAGGGGGCCGATGAAGCAGCAGCGCCCCAAAGTCCCATCATCCCCCCCAAACGGTCCAAGACGACCCTGGAGCAAGTGGTCCCCAAATCCCGGGGCCCCGACCATCCCGACCCGTCTCCTCCCGTTTTCATCCGGAAAATGAGGAACGCCGCGGTGGGGACTGGCTGTGACATCCGCCTGAAGGTGACCGTGGTTGGGGACCCCCAGCCGTCCCTGTACTGGTACCACAACGACGAGCTGCTCAACATGGAGAACCAGGAGTACGGAGGCCTGTGGATTAGGGACTGCAAGCCCAGCGATGCTGGCCTCTACACCTGCATCGCCAACAATCACATGGGAGAAGCCCGGACCAGCGCCGTGCTGGCAGTCCTGGATCTGGGTGAAGGTAACGGTCCTGCTAGCTTACAGCCCAACGTGCTACACGCATCCATGAGCCCGAATCACGGTCCAGACTGAACGGGACCGTAAATCAGGATCCCTCAGAACAGCCATAACATCACTACAGATATTAACGATTTCACTTTTTACCACCAGACAAGTCAAAGTTTCAGCTTCTGGGCAATAATCACAACTAATTATACTAAATACACATTTAGTTGGTAGGCTAAAGATTAGTTAGCTTCCAGTTAAATATTTAGTTTGATAATTAGCTTAAAGCTAAATATTTTTTGATTGAGGCTGCATATTTAGTTGATTTAGCTTCAAAATAAATGTTTAGCCTGACTAAAGATTTAGCTTCCAACTCAATAGGAGCTTCCAAATTAAATAAATTCAAACTTACCTTTACCTTACTGGCTAAATATTTAGGTCTCAAACTCAGTATGCAGCCTACAAACTAGATAAGCTAAACAGTTAGCTTGATAAAACTAAACATGTAACTTGATGTTTGGAGGTACATTTCTAGTTGTTTTGTAATTTAGCTTTCTAACTAAATATGCATATTTAAAATATTTAGCTTGCTAACTAAATATTTAGTGAGATATTTAGCTTTTAAGTACATATTTGACATCTAATATTTAGCTTTTTAACTAAATATCTGGCTCATCACTACATGTTTTGTTTGTAATTGTGATATTTGACAGTTAAAGATGGTGAACATTTGATTTTGAAATGAAACTATTGTTTTTGTCGTCTGTCAGGCTGAATAATCCCAATTATTGCTACTAATGTTTGACTCCTTAGGATCCAACCTGCTGCCTGCAGGATGCGAATAATTGGGAGATTTTAGCTGTAAACATAAATCATTACTGGAAACATTAAATAATTTTATTATAAAAAACAACCTTTACCTAAATCAGAGAAAGTAGCTGTATGTTGGCTCCCTTTCTCTCCAGAATCACGTTTATTTTTCCTTTTCAGATCTAAACCCAGATTCAGTTTTGCATGTTTTTTGGTGTCAGATGCATCTTTGCTTGACATGAGCGTGCAGTGGAAAGGTTTGATTTCTGCGATTCTTTCTGGGAATAAATAATTCCTTAAACAGCTGATTGATCCAAAGCTACTCGCTGTTCTTCAGTGTCTGACCCGGGCGGCCAAACTTTCTGATCAGAAAACCACATTTTCCTGCTCAGCATCGCCTTGATTCTGCGTCAGCTGTTCTACAGAGTGACTTCTTTATATTTGAAGCTTAAAAAAGCAGAATATATTATAATTTAATCTTAAAAATCCCAATTTTTACAAGATCTGTCTCAGAAAATCGAGTCCAAATGTTTTTAAACATTTAATTTATTAAGACAAACAATTGTTTATTTTGATAAACTTTGCAGATAAATAGTAATAAACAATCCTTAAATCCTGCCTGTATTTACTGAATTTTATATTAAACCTCATTTCAACTGATTGATATTATGAAATCTAACAGGTTAGACCAAATAAAAATAACTCTTGAGAGACTTTCCTGCTGGTAAATGTTATTTATTGCTGTCATATAATTAAATGTTATCAGAGGAAAACATATTATAGAATCTGAATTTAATTTTAATATCTTCAAACTCCAGAATTGGTTGGAAAATGACTAAAAATGTAAAAAAAAATGATAGTAAAACGAGCAGCACTCTTTTATTTTAAATAGCTTAGTTATGCTAAGCTAACTAATGCTAATCTATGAATCATTCAAGCAAAAAAACTCCTAAGTTTAAGTTATAAATCAGTGTTATTTCAGCATAGAAGGTCATAAGTAAAAAGAAATCTAGCAGATAAAAGTCACACCTTTAATATTTAAATGTCTTATTTTTGTAATGTATCAGCTTTTCTGTTGCAAAAAACAATAAAAAAATATAAAAAATGTTCAGTTACTGAACTAAACACGTTGTAAAAGTCAAACAGGAGCCATTTTTCTTTTATTTTCCTCCTGTAAAAAGCCAGAAGCAAATAAAACAGCTGTTTTCAGAGCTGAATGTTTTGGGTCGACGTTTCCCATCAGCGTTTAAAAACTCGCCACAGCAGAGAGGAACGTTGAATTTCAGCTTCACGGCAGCTCAGTGTGATTCAGGCTCCTGGACCCTCGGCCGGCTCCAGCTGTCCCATCACTCAGCGAAGCCGCGTCGCTCTCTGTCCGCCTCTCTGTCCGCCCTCTTGTCCTCCGACCCCCCCGGTTATTTATACAGAGGAATGTGCCTGGCCTCAGATTTTTGTGATGCTATCAGGCCTCTCCTGTTACACAGCAAGACATCACTGCTAATATTAGCCAACGTGTTTCGCTCCCAGCCGCTGGGCGGCTCAGATCATCCACACGACGTGTCTTTCCTCGACTAAAACCACAAAAAAACGTCTCGTATAAACTCCGGATTTACCTGTGCAGGATGATGCTGCTTATTTATGCCAACAAATCGATCAAAAGTTGCAAAATGGAGGCGTTTTCCTATGTTTGTTTTAGCTATTTTTATACAGTTTCTTGAATATTTTTCACAACCTTTCAGCAAATCTGAGGGAAAGTTGAAACAATAAATTATAGTTTAGGAAAAATCCCAGCCCAACAGCTAATTTCTGAATTTTTTAAGTCAAAAATCAGGTTGTAGTGCAGAGACGTGTCATAAGGTGGAGGGATGAGAGGAAGGAAAACGGCCCATCAGGAGCGTGTGGGGTGATTATCCGGTTGGACGTTGGGCTATATTTGGCGGGTTGGACGTAGTCGGCGAGTGTGTGCGAAGCGTCTGGATGTGTTGTCCAGGAGCGAACAGGTGGAACCTGAGTTACTCTCTGGAAATCCCCGCTCTGATGCAATCAGTGCATCAACAGGGGCTGATCCGCTTTAATCAGAGGATAAATCACAAACGGTCAGAAAGGTCGCGACTAATCAGGCTACAAAAGAGAACAAAGGTTTCCATCCTGGCATTGTTTTGCAACAGGATTTTTTAAAATTGTGTTCTAATACAGAAAGTGATGCTAAAGTGGTTTTCCCCCCGTCACAGATCGCTTTAGTTTCAGTTCTTGTTGCCACAGTTAGAGTAACTAAACCCCAAGTCAACTTTCTTTTTGCAGATAAACTGTTTAAATAGTTTCTTAAAGGTTCTAACTTCATGTTTCTGTGCAAATCGTGAGATTTCTTTGTGTAAATTTGTTTAATTCTGCAATGTTACCTAAAGCCGTCTCAGTGCTGCCCTCTTTGGGTTGAACACGGGCTACTGCAGTTGAATTTTCCTATTGGTTGTTGCTCGTTGAATTTAAAAAAAGTCACAAAATTTGTCACGTTTGTAAATAAGATGGTTAAATTTGTTGCTTTTTTATGAAAAAAAAAAAGTTTTAAAATTTGTCACTAGTTGCTTTTTTGGTAAAGAGTTGATGCATTTTGTGTTTTTCTAGATTTATCAGTTGCTGGATTTAGGGCTGTTGTAAACGATTATTTTAGTAATCGAGTAATCTATAGATTTTTCTTACGATTAATCGAGTAATCGGATAAAAACAATTATGAAATAAAATATTGGTAAATCTTCCTTAACACCAGTGTTACTATCGGATATCAACGTCAGTCTATTTTTTCCACCTTTGAGCTTCCCTACCAGTTACTTTTTTGTAGACCGAGGGAGCAATACGGGATATTTACGGCTCCTCCGTTCAGAAACTCATCTACCAGCCATGTTCCGCCTCCCGTTTGTTCAGACCGGGATGATATAAGTTTATTGTGCGGTTCGTCCGTAAAGCTGCTCTTACCCTGTAAGCATCAACCCTCAGCCGCCCGCCGTGTTCAGTCTCCCCGCTCACCTGTAGAAATCCTCCTCAGCTTCTTCCCGCCGTTCAACCAGCAGCTCCGGAGCAGAAAGGCTGCCGGACTCCCGGCATCGCGCCGGTCATTTTAAGGATGTTTATTGGTCCCACAAAAACGAACCCGGAATTATCACCAATCAGTAAAATCCCCGCGGGCCGAACTTGAAGATTGGACGTTATGCCGCTAACACGTAGCTTCCGTCAACAACTCAGAGGCGGAAGTCAGAGCTCCGCGCAACGCAAATAATGTTCCGGCTGAAACACGGTGCGCTAAATGATAAAACATAAATTAACGAAGCTTCGAGGCAGGTCAATTTTCCTCGAGGAATTTTAATAATCGAGGTACTCGAACCACTCGAGGAATCGTTTCAGCCCTAGCTGGATTTATTGCAAGTAGGTTTTTAACAAACTCACTGGATTTTGTTGCTAGTTTGTCTTTCATAAAATAAAATAAAAAGTTGGTAGATTTGTTGCTTTTTTAAAAAGTCGCTGGTGTCCAAAGGATTCAGGGCTTCTTAAAGAGACAGAGGCCAAATTCAATCCATCAAATTGTGAAGTCAAATTTGTTCCAATTTATGTGTGATATAAATGTAGCATTTTCATAACAAGTGAAGGTAATACTGACACTTGATTGTGCTTTAAAGGCATAATGCATTTAAAAAATACATAAACACATATTTAAGTATATTTAAATGAGTAGATCCTTTGCTTTAAGTTTGCTGCGTTTAGGAAACTTTTGTTCCTGCCGGCTGATGGTTTCCTCTCCCCTTAATATTTTTATCACTCTGATGTTCACATCCAGTGGCGTAGCCAGAGGGGGGGCCAAGGGGGCCAGTGCCCCCCCTGTCATCTGATTGGCCCCCCCAGTCTCCCCCCTGATGATTGACATGTAACGGCACCAGGTTATTCCTGTACATTATTTGGAATCATTCTAAGAAGAAAAACAATAATAAATATATGAAAAGAAAATGTATAAAACTTTATATAAGTCCATGTGACATAAATAAATAGATTTTCATCAGGCGCGATACCAGCCCCCTTTATACTCATAACAAGCTGATATTCTTCTCCTAGATGTTTCAGTTGCTGCTGTGGTGAAACTCAAAGGCTAAAGCACTTCATACCTGGTGGTGATGGTAAAACACCAATAAGTTATTTATTGATCCTCCGCAAAAAAATAAATAAAGGAAAAACCGAAGAGGGACCGACGATGTTCTAGTTTGGATCAGAGGTGGCGCTACAGTTTTTTCGTTGTCCGTCAAAGAAAAAAATTATTTTATTTCCAATTTGTAGTCATCAAATGAAACATTTATTATTTCTCTGTTGGAACGTTTTTGAAATCAGGTAACATTTCACGAAATGACGTGATTAGAAGACGGCAGAACTCTGATCGGTTCCTGATCCCGCATCACTTCCTCCAGAAGCGGATCAGCTGCTGGACGCTCCAGAGCCTCTGGTCCGTTAAAGCGTCCAGATCAGAGCTGATTCTCTGACTGATGTTGTTCTTAGTCTGATTAATAATGAGCTCCACGATGTTCTCTGTGCGTAAAGTTGAAACTGTCTGAGCACCAAGTGGTCAGCTGATCACAGTCTGGACAGAAACCAGCGAACTGCTCTCTGTTCTTATCAAGATGAGGCTGAGGAGGGAATCTGACATGTTAACTCAGTTTTTACTGGTTTGGTTTTTAAAACACCATTAACTCAGCAGTGTAACTATATATTGTATATTTGGCGTTTGTCGCCTCATGTGTGATTAACTGGAGCATTTATTGCCCAGAGCTCTGCGCTTGTTTCTGTCTAACGCATCTGCACTTTCATTTCTTTCCTCTCTCAACAGTCAGCTGCTATTCCTCTACATAAACTACAATAAGTAGATCATAACATTCTCTTTAGCTTTTCTCTGTGTGCTGCAAACTCATTAAATGTAAACTCATTAGAAGCCGAACCACCATCAGGCAAATAATTCAAATAATCCAGAACTATTGTTACCTGTCCAAACAGAGCTTCCTAACCAAGGTGTCCATAACTCTTCAACACGCTGTCAGCTCCCGGTCAGAAAGACGCATTTAGTTCAGTGTCCATGAGATGATATTCAGAAAGGATCTTTTATTTGATTGATTTTAGTTTCCTCTGCGATGAACTCTGCGTAAAGTCTATCATGTCTCCATGTGCCCCAGTCAAAGGTGTTAATTATAACATGTCAAATGACAGAGGGGCTTAAAAAATAACCAAATATTCAGTTTGGTTATTTTTTTTAATTATATATATATATATATATATATATATATATATATATATATATATATATATATATATATATATATATATATAGATGTGCACACACACATTTAAAATTTTGCCCCCCCCCCCCCAGAGGTAGTCTTGGCCCCCCCAACTTTAAAAGTCTAGCTCCGCCACTGTTCACATCTAACACCAGATTGAAACTAAAACCTCATGAAATGCAGTTTCCAAGGAGACAAAAAGAGATTACACAATCAGCAGCGCATGAAATCAAACCTGTTAAAACCTGATTACATTTCTCCTCTTTTGGATGTTTTATCTGATTTATTCCCTGTTTTCTGTCGTTTTGCGTTGCTGGTTGAGGGTTTTTTTTTAAGCTGGGATGTTTGGAGCAGATTTCATGTTTTGCTGCTGTTAACCGTGTTGTTATTCTGCGTGAAGGTTGCTGCCTGGTGACAGCAGTTACTGTATGTATTAATGAATAAGCGCAGAATGAGCGGGATTCGCTGGAAGAAGCGCGGAGGAGCGGGGATCTCCCCTCCTCCTCTCGGCCGGCTCCTTCCAGCGGTTTGAGGATAAAACTCGACCTCATGGGGAGGAAGAGTCGGATCCGGAGAGGCTGGATCGTTCCCACCGGTTCGTCCGCCTGCAGGGGAGGTGTTGTGGGGGGCGCAGCGGGGGAAGATGCTCTCTCCGTCGCTGGCTATTGTTTTTACCACAGAAGCGGGGGGGGGGGGGTGAGATGCATTCAACAGACATTTGCACCTGCGGATGGAGGTTTGCTTCCCACACATGGATTCCCTCAGTAGAACCGCAGAGACTCGTTATGTAATCGACAAAGTGCCTTCTTTCTTTTGCATTTCTTTTTGTTTATTTCTTTTCTCTCGCCTGGCTGTCAGCATATGAGAAACGGAGCGTTTTGCGCTGAAGCTGCTGATGTCTCTGGAGGAAAATTCCTCATTTAGGAGCAACGTAGCGGCGCGGATCCCCCCCGTGTGTGGCGGGGAATACCCTGCTGCTGAGCGTAAGCCAGGCAGAGAAATAAACCCACCATGGAAACATTTCACCACAAAGAGAACAACCAGGCAAGTTGCTCGTTTAATGACTTATCTCTGCATTCGATTGCTGGAAGCCTTTATATCTGGGATTACCTCTGTTCATATCGCCGTCTTCACAGTAGTTTGGGAATTTTGTGCAAAAAGCTCAAACCGTCCCTGTTGCTCAGAAATCAGCAGAAAAACTTTAAAGTTTCGCTTGAAATGTTTTACAAAATTTGGACAAGGCTGTCATTACAAGGTTTTAATTTCATTGTTTACTGAAAAGATCAGTTTTTATGTTCTGAACCTAAACAGCCAGACTAGTTTTAAAATGAGAAGAAGCCAAAATAAATAATAAATAATAATTAAAGTCCAGCTAGCAGTGTCGTACGTCAAAACTAATCAATGGATGTGAAAGAAATTAAGAAATAGTCTGATAGATGATATGATTATTAAACTAGATTATATAACTAAATAGAGAAACTTGCATTGTTTTTAAAACACTAACTAATGCTAATGCATTTAGCAGAAGCTAAATAAAATAAACGCTCATTTCAACCTTGTTCATTTGATACACAAACATCACTTGGTGCTTCCCTAATGGGTGGATAACTTTAGAGGAAATAGTCTCCATACACTTCAAAATAAGAGCATGAATGTAAATGTCTAACTATGCTTAACAGTCGGTAACCAAACCTTCAACAAAAATGTTGAACTTTATTCAACTGAAAGTTTATAAAACAACAAATTGGCCAATTAGAATTTCTTCAAAAAAATAATTTAATCTAAACTCTTCAAATTAGGCTGCACAGTGGCGCAGTTGGTAGAAGGTTCTGGGTTCGATTCCCAGCCTGGGGTCTTTCTGCATGGAGTCTCCATGTTCTCCCTGTGCATGGTGGGTTTTCTCCGGGTACTCCGGTTTCCTCCCACAGTCCAAAAACATGACTGTCAGGTTAATTGGCCTCTCCAAATTGTCCCTAGGTGTGAGTGTGTGTGTGCATGGTTGTGTGTCTCTGTGTTGCCCTGCGACAGACTGGCGACCTGTCCAGGTGACCCCGCCTCTCGCCCAGAACGCTAGCTGGAGAGGCACCAGCACCTCCTGACCCCACTGAGGGACAAGGGTGTAGAAAATGGATGGATGGATAAACTCCTCAAAGTACTAAGCTAAGAAAATGTATCTATGCTATCAGTGGATTTCTTCCTGCTACTGGGAAGAAAATAAACGTCTTTATGTATTCTTTACAGTCGATAACCCAAACTTTTATTAAAGAAATAAATGTATTAATAAATTATTTATTTTATTCAAAAGTAATGTTTTGACTCAAAGTTGCATAATCAAATTCATACACATAAATTATACAATTTTATACAATTATACCCAAACTTGCTTCTTAATACTAGCATTACTCGTTCCTTCGCTGCCTGGTGTATCTAAAAAGCTTCATACCCCAAGTTAGTAATAACTGAATTTTTGGTAACAAGTTGCCTATTCTGATGTATTAATTGTACATACATACATTGTATTGGTGCTTCCCTAACGGGTGGATAACTTTAGAGGAAATAGTCTTCATACACTTCAAAATAAGAGCATGAATGTAAATGTCTAACTATGCTTAACAGTCGGTAACCAAACCTTCAACAAAAATGTTGAACTTTATTCAACTGAAAGTTTATAAAACAACAAATTGGCCAATTAGAATTTCTCCCAATAAATAATTTAGCTTAATCTAAACTCTTCAAAGTAGGCTACACAGTGGCGCAGTTGGTAGAAGGTTCTGGGTTCGATTCCCGGCCATGGGAATCCTTACATACATTATAATGCCTAAATATTTTATTACATAATCTAGCTCAGGCTTAAGATTGTTTTCCGTTTGTGAAGTTCAAAGCCTGTTGCACGTTTCCGTTTCCACATGTAGTTCACATTTTGACCACTAGATTGGTGTCAAGTTACCTCTAACAGCAACATTAGCATGAGCGGATATGTACCAACCAACGTTTGCTGTGTTTCCTTGGATCTGTTCTCAGTGAAAGTGGTTTGAAGGGTTAAACCTCCATGAACAGATCTTTACCTTCACTAACAATGTGATGTTTTAACCTGAATAAAAAGACACTTTTTCACATTAATCTCATCTCCAAACAGGAAGAACGTTTACAGTTGGTTGTTTCTTTTTTTTCTTCTTTGAATGTGGGGATGGACGCAGTTTGCATTAATTTTGCATGAATCTGCAGAGTAATCTGTGCAGAGTGGGTTTCAGATCTGGTGAAATTTAGTTTGCAGACATGCAGGATGAACAGATGAACAGTGCATCACTTACAGGAAAATATTAAAAGAAAGGACAGAGGTAGGCACCAGCTCCAGTGGTAAGAACAAGAAAATGATGAAGGAGGCTTTATGAACCTGTGGAAGCTGTTAGCAGCATCTTATCTTTCCAAGTGATTCCACACCATGGGATGCAGATTCATGAGCGCCACTTGGATAAGAGTGACTCAGTCATGCTTTCTATTTTCAGACTGAGTTTTCTGTGTGTGTTAAAACAAAAGGCATCTCTTATTAGCATGTGCTTCTATCCGGAGAGGATCTGCTGACATTAAGCTGCCCTTAATTTAGCCTCCAGTATTAACTTTGCTCCTCGGCCTCCCTGTACGGTGACATGCGCCGTATTTATGACAGACGTCTCGGTGTTTGGAGTTTCTCCTTTTCTACCGGTTCACTAAGCAAACCAACGTGAACGAGGCTCTTGTTTTTTAATTGTCCTCCACCAAATATTGCTAATGAATCCTTGTGACAGTGACGGCGTAGTAAGCATGTTACTATGGCAACCGTGTCCTCTCCTCACGCCATGATGGTAAGTTATTACATCACAGACTCACTCAGGCTGTGTTTGTCATGCCTGCAGACTCTGAGACAACAGAAGATGAAGGTGGCGACCAGTTCGAGACCAAAGAGGACCGCGGGGACGCCGAGGACCAGGCCGTTCATGGTGGTAACCCGTCCGTCTTCCTCCACTGTGTCCCGCCAGGATTTGCTTTGGATTTACTGTTGTTGCTGCTGCAGCCTTCAGACGTATATCAACAGCATGTTCCAAGTGTTACAGTCCAAAACCCTAAATCAGACATCAACAACCCAGAGCTACTGCCCTGCAGGTCTTAGATCTAACAGCTGAATCACATCCAGTGGTGGACACTGCTAGCTAACATGTTAGCTGTGCTTCAGATGTATATCGAAAGTTAGCTGTACTAACTTTTCATAAACATTAATTCCCCGTAATGCTAAAGCGCTATACCAACATGGTTTTCAGCAGTAACTAATGCTAACCCACTACAATATGACAGTATTCAGCAGAAGCTAATGCTAACCCACTACAATATGACAATATTTAGCAGAAGCTAATGCTAACCCACTACAATATGACAGTATTTAGCAGAAGCTAATGCTAACCCACTACAATATGACAGTATTTAGAAGAAGCTAATGCTAACCCACTACAATATGGCAGTATTCAGCAGAAGCTAATGCTAACCCACTACAATATGACAATATTTAGCAGAAGCTAATGCTAACCCACTACAATATGACAGTATTTAGCAGAAGCTAATGCTAACCCACTACAATATGACAGTATTTAGAAGAAGCTAATGCTAACCCACTACAATATGGCAGTATTCAGCAGAAGCTAATGCTAACCCACTACAAAAATGACAGTATTCAGCAGAAGCTAATGCTAACCAACTACAATATGGCAGTATTTAGAAGAAGCTAATGCTAACCCACTACAATATCACAGTACTTAGCAGAAGCTAATGCTAACCCACTACAATATGACAGTACTTAGCAGAAGCTAATGCTAACCCACTACAATATGACAGTACTTAGCAGAAGCTAATGCTAACCCACTACAATATGACAGTATTTAGCAGAAGCTAATGCTAACCCACTACAATATGACAGTATTTAGCAGAAGCTAATGCTAACCCACTCCACCAGGGCCGGCAGCCAGCATGTTTTAGTTCTCTCCCTGGTGGTAGTAACAATCTTCTGAGCAAGTCAATGTTCTCCTAAGATATCTAACGAGCCTCATTTGATCCAGGTGCGCTAAAGCAAGGAGAGAAATAAAACATGCAGGATGCCGGGCCTGGAGGACAGACTTTGGACGCCCCTGCATTACAACAACACAATACTTAGTGGAAGCTAATGTTAAAGATCTATACCAACAGACAAACAACTGTAAACAACACACAAAAAACTGTATGTTTTAAATAAAGTTAATCAGAATAAAGAGCGAGAACTTGAGGAAAGGAAATGGAACTAAACAGTCTTCATTCACTTCAAAATAAGAGCATGAATATAAACATCTAACTGCTTGATGAATTCTGTCAGTCGATAATTTAAACTTTAACACAGATGTGTAACTTTATTCAGCTGAAAGTTTGCAAATCAGCCCCTTTGTACCGTTGTAGTTTTTTTTATTTGAGTCTGACTTTTTCAGGTTTCAGTCGGTGCGACGTTTTGTACCTGCGAAGGGAAACAGGAGTGGTTGCTTAGTGATCATTTGGTCTGTGATTATTTTGTGGGTTAGCAGCTGAAAGTTGAGGAACTACTGGATTCATTGGAGTTGCAAATGTGTATTATTTAATATTACCATGAATGCATGACTAATTTACCAACATATTTGTTTTTCTGCATGAGAAACAGTGATGGAGAAATGTGGAGAGGACAGAAGTAGAACACATGGACAAGAGGATCTCTCTACCAGGCAAGTAGGAGTCACATTATGGCGCTCCAAAATGCCTCCTTGTCTTACTACGTTCCCTCTGAATCCAGGGGTTGACGTTAGATTATTCTTTTTCAGAAGCCAAGACGATTTTGCAAGAGAATCTCCTCCCCAAGTTCTTCCACCGCCATCGCCAAGGCTGGTCAAGCGTGGCCCGTCCTCTCCGATGCCAAGCCGCTCTGGTTCAACCACTCCTGTCAGCTCGCGTAAGAAAATCGTTGTGCCAACTGAATACCTAGACACGGTTCCAGGAGAGTTTGAGGAAAAGACAAAGCAGCCAAAAAGTGTTTGTCAGGGAGGCGGCCAGGACTCCAGGCCACAGACCCCACTGAGTGAGTCTTCTCGAAAAGAGTTCAACCTCAGACCTTCTCCGAAGCTGACACGGGCGAGCTCAAAGGTTTTCGAGAAGGTCCGTGGCTTAGAGGAGCGGCGGCGAAGCCTCGATATTCCAGAAGGTTCTGTCTCGGGAAGGTCCTGGGCCGGGTTCAACCGTGCTGGGTCGGTAGATTCAGACGACGGTGGAAGCCGGTTGGGCATCTCCAGGGAGAGTTCAAGAGAAGATCTTCGAGAGGCTTTGAAAGAGGATGCTGCTGAACGGAGGTCCATGTTTAAGCAGAGAGCTGCTTCCCTGGAGGAGAAACCTCGCTACTCTCAAAAGGTTCAGGACATCGAGAACAAGTTCACGGAAGAGCTCCAGCGCATCAAGAAACTGGTTGGGAAACCCCATCTGAAGAAATCCTTCTCCACCGAACAGCTCACCCTGAAGGGGAAGCAGCGCCAGCCTTTCAGGAAAATCGAACCGATTCCTCCACAGGTTCTACAGAAGCTGCAAGAAAGAGAACGCGCTCAGTGGGAAAAGGAGCAAAGGGAGAAGGGCCCGAGTCAGCAACAGCAGCAGGAACTGCATCAACCCCAGAAGACAACAACAACCGGCCCAACAGCGGGGAGATCCAGAGACGCCCCGGGACCGCCGGAGTCCGTGCAGCTATCAGAGCTGCCTGGACAGCGCTTCGTCCGGGAGTTACACCGAGTCAGTCCGGTAACAGAAATACTCCCCAGGTCGTCTTCGCCAGCTTTACTTCAACAGCAAAGGGCCGAGTCGCCCAATGTCACAATGACGCTGCGTAAGGTCGAGCGACGGCCCCCAAGTCCGCTCGTTCAAAGAGTTTCTCGAATGCAAGAATCACCTCACAGCCAAGAGCCGGAGACGGGGAGGAAGACGCCCGTTGAGGTGGCAGTGAGGAAAATTGAAAACAGACCTGAAAGTCCTCTGGTGCAGAAAAGGGCTGTCATTATGCAAGACCTTCACCTTCAGCCTCGTCCAAAATCCCCACGAGTAACATCCGTTACCCCACCAGAGGACGTGATGGAGGTGTCCAAACCAGCTCCACAGTTAAAGGTCCCTACGATTATTGTTGAAGATGAGAAAATGGACGAGGACGTTCCTGCAAAGACAAAAGAGCCCAAGCAGACGAGTACCAAGGAGGGGAAACCTCCGAAGACCAAAGGGAAGAGCCGCCGTCCTCGTCCTCTGTCTCCAGAGTTAGGTTTGTGGTTTAACAGTCATTCTTGTTCCGTATCAATGCCTGGAGATAACGACGGTTAAAAATGTACAGATTCCTCAGACGATTCGTACGTTTCTGCTGGAGAAGACCCGATGGAGGCTCCTGTGTTTGAGTTCAGCCTCCAGGACACCGTAGCATCCGCTGGCGCAGACGTGCTGCTGAAAACCATAATCGCAGGAACCCCGTGTCCTGAAGGTAACAAGGCCTTTTTTATGTTAAAATCCCTGAAAACGAGGAATTTTAAGAGAACAAGTTGAGTTATATGCCTTCCTGCCTTCTCTGCACAAGTTACCTGGACTAAAGACAACATGGACGTCACAGGCACGCCGAGCTACCTGGTGAAGGTGGAAGGCGAACGGCACAGTCTGCTCATAAGATCAGCTACAGCAGCTGACAGTGGGAAGTTCTGCGTGACTGCAGTCAATCAGATGGGAAGTGCCGCCAGCAGCGCCACGCTCACAGTCAGAGCAGGTGAGACGTCGCTGTTCATGCTTTAACGGCTGTTCTTTTTTTAAGTTTGAACGGTACGACAGAGCTTTACAGCCAGAAATCATGAGAATAAAATTACAAAAAAGTTTGGTAACACTTTATTTGAAGGGGGGTGAATAAGACTGACGTGACACTGTAATAAACATTGTAATAAACTCATCCAGGACTTGATATTATACAAAATTCCCACTGTTTACATTTAGACCAGCATATCAGGTGTTTTTGATGTCAATTTAAAGTGGTATAAATTATTTACTAGAGCCAATCTATTGTTTTTGGTTTTAAGCCTCATTTCCTTCCAGCCTGCAGTTGGTCTGCTGTTCATTTTGCAGCTTCATATTGAACATTATTGGTGTTGATCCACAGTCTGAACCCCGAAGGATCCACTTAACCTCTTTAATTTGCAGCAGATTACTTTGTAGAAGGTGTTTCATGAACCCAAGCTGCCGACAGATTTAAATCAGGTCAGTGTGCGTAACGTTTGTTTTCGGTCGGTGCTGCTGACTTTATAAAAATCCATTGTTCTATACTTTCTCTTCCCACGCTGACGCTGGGTTTCTCTGCTGCTCCCTCGCCGTTATCTCCCTAAACAAAACGAGTGTGCATGTCTGTCTGTGTGTGCGCCGTATACTCCAGCTCAATAACCACACTTATAGTTTCCATAGAAACGACGAGGGGAAACTGAACCTATGAATTTCCCAGCGAGTGTCAGTAGCTGTGCTCACTGTGAATAATACGCTATTGTTTTTATGCAACACAGTTTTCCATTTCAGATGGTAATTATTAGCGGGCGCAGGAGAGGTACGGGTAATTTGTAAACCTTTTTATCGCCTGTGTTCTCGCTGAACTGTGCAAAAAGCTAAAAATCGATGTTTACTGAGGCAAAATGAAAAGCAGAAATCCTAATATTTAAGTCAGTTTTGGAAAGCTCAAAAGAAACAACAGTGGTGGCTAATAGTGCAGCTAACTTTTCATTTAGCACTTGAGCTTTGAAAACATTTAGCACATTTAGTTCACTGACCTGGATAAAAACTAAAGCTTAACTTACTGTTTTGTAAACTTTCAGTTGAATAAAGTTCAACATCTGTTTTGAAGTTTTGGTTATTACCTGTTAGGGATTTTCCATTTCAACAGTCATGCTCTTATTTTGAAGCTGTTTACACAGCAGTTCCTCCCCTGACGTTCCCTTTTTATTTAAAATAAACTTTATTGAGCAAACGGCAAGTGTGCAACAAACAAAAGAATGAGGCCTACAGAAAAATTCAACACTGACAAAAACAAACAAGGGATGCCAATTAATTAAACAGATACACATACAAATTTACATGAATTGTTTTAGAGCCTTTTTGTTGGTGCTCCTCAGGTTCTCAACATGCGGTGCAGCAAATTACGTCCATCCTGACCCAGAATGCATTGCTGGTTCTGCAGCAAACAGCTTAAAATCTATAAATGTCCTGCATGTTTTCTGACCAAAGCCTTACTGTGGTCAGTTAGGCAAAACCAGCAACAGCGTTAGCAAAACACAACTATAAAACTGAAACATCCTGAACCGCGCTGATATGTGCACAGTAACAAACTAGGCCCTGTGGGGGGCGCTGTAATGACATGGTGTGTCAGTAACACATGGTGATGGTCATGGTGGCAATTAGCATTTTAGCATTAGCTTCTGCTCAATGTGGTGTAGGTATTGTCCCCCCTTAGCCTTAGCAGAGCTAATGTTTAAGATTATTGCTTCAGGATTAGCGCAGCTGGCTTTTTAGTTAGCACTGTCCAACACTGGAAAACAACTTTTTGACTTTTTTAGCAATGCTACATTTAGCATATAAATGTTTATCTGGATTTGCAGACTGTCTTTTAGTACAAATCATAGTTTTCACCGAGGATCTGCTTATGTGAAGCTAAATTTCTACTCTTTTAAACAGATTGGTGTTGTTAGCAGCCACTCCCAATGAGTTGTAAAAAAGGCGGGAATCGCCACAGCAACGGCTCATTTTACCCAGAATTACCTGGGGGAATGGTGCTGAGGGTGTTGATGGATGGAAATTTAACCCGACTTTGCTGATCTCAGACTCTGTGCAGGAGCTAAAAGGAGGTTTGGGTGTGCCGATGGAAATCAGCAGCCCGATAACGTCTGACGAAGAGTATTTAAGTCCTTTGGAGGAAGCTACGGACTTCGGAGCTCAAGAGCCGAGACGAACTATTGACGCAAGATTCAGGGAACCTCCTGCTTTTCTGGTCAGACCATCAAGGACAAACTGGAGCTAATTTACTTTAAATTTTAATGTTTTTTTTTTTTTTTAACCATTTTAGAGCATGGGAATGTGTAGTAAACACTGTATTTTATTCATTTGTTGTTACATTTTTAACAGGCAGCAATGGCCGACCAATCTGTCACTGAAGGCCAGGAAGTGACCATGTGTGTTCGGGTCACAGGACAACCGAAGCCCATGCTCTACTGGTGCGTTCCTTCAGGACGCCACGTCACGTTTCAGCAAACTGCAGCCGATTTACACCAGTTCAGATGAGGTTTAGGACCTTTTCTGGGCTCAGCAGCTTCATCAATTTATAACCGATTTCACTCCCACAGCCACAATAACTGGGAATAAAAATAAAAAAATGAAAAGTAATTTGGAACATTTTTTTCACTTTAAAATCTTAAGTTTCAAAACAATTTTTCAGTTTAAATTTTTTTTTTTACACTTGCAATTTTTTCCAGTTCAAACATTTTTCCAGGGTCAGAATTATTTTTCAATTTCAAAGTAATGCTTCAGCTCCAATTTGTTTTTATAAACTTTATTACCTCCACAGACAAAGAGACGTGTTGTTCATGTGTTTTTGTTTTCAGCGTTATGTAACGTTTAGCGCTGCATTATTTTTAACTCGTAACATCAGCTCTGTCCTCCAAATAATCAGAACAGGCTGAATCATTCATGTGGGCCGGAGAGTTCATCATGATTTAAAACCACAATAGCAGAAAATAAAGAGCGACGAAGGAACGCCGCCCACCACAAGTCTGTCAAACCAAAACAGAGGAAAATGGAGCAATCTTCTTCTTCTCGCATTCGGCCGGACAACCTTTGGATTTAAATGTGTCATTGCTGCTTCCAGGCTGAGGGACAGAGTGACGGTGAAGTCGGACGCCCGGCACGTCGTTCGGGAGGCGGCGGACGGCGCCTTCGAGATGACCATCAGGTCTGCGGCCAAATCCGACTCTGGAGTTTATACGTGTCGCATCATCAACGAGTACGGCACCAAGCAGTGCGAAGCCAGGCTGGAGGTCAAAGGTCAGCTGCACGGATGGCTCCTTCCTTCCTTCCTTCCTTCCTTCCTTCCTTCCTTCCTTCCTTCCTTCCTTCCTTCCTTCCTTCCTTCCTTCCTTCCTTCCTTCCTTCCTTCCTTCCTTCCTTCCTTCCCGCCTCTTTTCCTTCCTTCCTTCCTTCCTTCCTTCCTTCCTTCCTTCCTTCCTTCCTTCCTTCCTTCCTTCCTTCCTTCCTTCCTTCCTTCTTTCCTTCCTTCCTTCCTTCCTTCCTTCCTTCCTTCCTTCCTTCCTTCCTTCCTTCCTTCCTTCCTCCCTCCCTCCCTCCCTCCCTCCCTTCCTTCCTTCCTTCCTTCCTTCCTTCCTTCCTTCCTTCCTTCCTTCCTTCCTTCCTTCCTTCCTTCCTTCCTTCTTTCCTTCTTTCCTTCCTTCCTTCCTATCACAGTCACTAAAATCTCACGATTCTCTCATTTTGGTTCCCATCTCTCTCTCCCTCCCTCCCCCCCCCCCCTCTCTCTCTCTCTCTCTCTCTCTCTCTCTCTCTCAGCTCCTCTGGTCGAGCCGGGTCTGTCCGTCGTTCGCCCGGTGAGGGACATCACGGCGAAGGCGGGAGAGACGGTTCTGTTCGAGTGTCACGCCGTCGGGCCGAAGGACACCGACGTGGACTGGCTGGCGGACGGGAAGCTGATCCAACCCGCCCTGCTGAACTGCAAGATGCACTTCGACGGCAGGAAGTGCCGCCTGCTGCTCAACTCCGTCCACGAGGACGACAGCGGGACGTACACCTGCAAGCTCAGCACCGCCAAAGGTTCGGACCCGGAGAATGTGAGACGCAAGATGGCCGACGCCGACGTCACCTAATCGCTGTTATTGGTTTCCACTTTCAGAGGAAGTGACGTCAAGCGGGAAACTCAAAGTGATTCCGTCACTGGAGCCTCTGTTCACTCGGAAGTTGGACGTTCTGGAAGTGATTGAGGGTCGAAACGCTCGATTCGACTGCAAAGTGAGCGGGACGCCGCCGCCGAAAGTCCTCTGGAGCCACTTTGGTACAAACACACTACAAACCTACTAACCTGAGTGCAGGCGGCCACCCGCCTTCTTCAAATCTAACTAAATGTCCATCAAACGTTTGTGCCGCAAAAGTTTCCATTTGTGCCGCAATCGTTTTAAGGATATTAATAAGTATTTTCTTGGTCGTCATCAGTATCTCCAAAGCAAAAGCAGCACAAACATAGTTGAGTTGATTCACACCAAATTTGATTTTGTAAATGTGAAACTTTTTTAATATTTTAAAATGATTGCAGCACAAACGAAATTTTTTGGTGCACAAACATTCAACACTAATTTTATCTGATTAGAAGAAGCTGCTTGACCTTTGATGACCTTTGGAAATATTTATTAGGATCATTAAAATGATGGCGCCACAAACAAACATTTTTGCAGCAATTTGAAACTTTTTTTTTTATATGAAAAATTTCTCTGGAAACATTTATTAATATCTTTAATAGCGGTACAAACAAAAGTTTTACAAGAAAATCCTGAAGGAAAACTACATAACTTGGGTTAAGCATGTAAAAAATGTAAGTTTCTGTGTGACCTAGTCAAAGTCCAGACTTAAATCTGATTGGGGAAACCCAGTGTCTGATAAACAGTTTCTTGATCTGGAACATTTAAGTTTGACAAAAGAAGCAGAAACGGGTCATGAGATCTTTCTCTGCCTCTCCTCTTCAGACCAGCCGCTCGTCGAAAGCGAAGACGTCAGGATGGTCCAGGAGGGCGGCCGCCATTCTCTCATTATTTCCCACGTGACGAGTGACGATGAAGGTTTTTACACCATCAGAGCCCGAAACGCTCACGGAGAAGCCGAGAACTCTGCTGAGCTGTACATCCAGGAGCCGCGGCCGGCCATCTCCTCTCAGATGTAGGAAGGTGTTATTCACCTGGAACTCGTAAAGCCGTGGTGACAGATTTCTCCCTGAGCCGCGCCTCTCTTCCCTCTCAGGGCCAAACTGGAGAAGATGCCGTCCATCCCAGAGGAGCCCGAGGTCCCGGAGAACGAGGTGGAGCGCTTCACCATGCCCGACTTCATCAAGCCTCTCTTCGACCTGGATGTGATCGAGGGGAAGGAGGCGGTGCTGAAGTGCAAAGTGGCCGGTTTGCCGTACCCGACCATCGCCTGGTTCCATAACGGCCGGAGGATAGAGAGCACCGAGGACAGGAAGATGACGCAGTGTAGGCGGAGCCACGCCAACGCTTTGCTGCTTTGGCTACACCTGCACTCACATCTCACTCACGTGTTCCAGTGAGATTGGATGAAAGCTCTCAGTTGGGACATTGACTAGGCCATTTTAACACATGAACAGGCATTTCTCTGAACTGTTGGATTTTTACTGATGGAAGTTGAAGCGCCGTCACAGTTTCAAATCTCCTGCAGTCACCAGTCGTGGACTCTAAACGTTACCTAAAATAAAAATCATAAACATTCATTCTGATAACGTTGAACCAATATAGCTAAATGGCATTTAGCAGAAGCTAATGCGCTAATTTCAAACATGTTGATGCACACAATGTGTTGTCACAAACAGCCTAGTTAATTTCTTTAACGGAAATGTATCCATAAAACTTCATTTTGGGGAAGCTAAGTGCGCTAAACATTTTCAAAGTTAGCAAACGCTCCAAAGCGCTAAACGACGGCTATTAGCACATTAGCAGATTAGCGGAAGTGTGCAAACTGTAACAGGTTTCCCACCAGGAACGTCGTGTTTTTAGCTCCATTCGACTCCAACCAGCTTCTCTGTCCGTCCTGAAGAAAAGTCTCCCCTCAGCATGATACCGACGTCACCATGTTTTATGTGATGATGGTTTCTCAGGGTGATTTGCAGTGATGTCTACCATGTGACACAACATGTTACATCGACAAGAAAAATTAAATTAGAGGAAGCGAAACGTTTTCAAAGTTAGCAAAAGCGGTTAGCAATAGATTAGTTCTGCTATTAGAGCGCCGGTGGATTAGTGGAAGTGAGCCCACCACTGCTGCCGTAATCTCAGGACTGGTCCATCGGGATGATCGTATATTTTGTTCAAGAATCCTTCCAACAAAATCTAGACCGACGTCTAAGAGCTGCTTGTTCTTCTGTCTGCAGTCCGTGACGTCCACAGCCTGGTCATCCGCTCTGTGTGTCACGCTCATGGTGGCGTTTATAAGAGCGTCATCGCCAACAAGGTGGGAAAGGCCACCTGCTATGCACATCTCTATGTTACAGGTAATTTTACCTTTGTTTTCAGATTAAATTTCTCCATATGGTCTTCATCTGTAGTTCCTCTGGCTTTCTGAAGGCTTGTCCAGTCCTGGTGCCTCAGCAGAGAACCAACAAACCAAAGCCACCAGTGTTTTAGCATCTGGACCTTCAGAGCGCCCTGAGAATAACTGATCAAGACCTCTTCAGACACTATAGATCCATGCAGGGTTCCTTTATAATCACAAGAATTTTGGAAAAGTTTAGAATGTAAATATTTATCTGCTGTGGAAAGGTTGGAGAATACATTTCTCCATTCTCTAAAGCTCCATCCACCCCTTCCTCTTGGACACTGTGGAAATGTTTGAATTCATTGGAAACTTTTGCATTAATTTTGCATTGATGGTGGAAAATCTGGAGTTTTGACATGAACAATGCGTGGGAACTCTTCATGCCTCCTCCAACACACTGTCTCCAACAGATATTCTTCCTGATCCTCCTGATGGTACTCCAGTGATTGAGTCCATCACCGGAAAAACCATCACTTTGAGCTGGAAGAAACCCAGAAGGTTGGACCCTTCCATTGGTACGTAGGACCGTTAAGGACATGCCTTCAGACCAGTGGACACAGATTCAACCCCTGACTTATGGTGTTGAATCTGGAGAGGATGGAGTTCAGTGAGGTCTTGATCTCTTCCAGATCCCAACTCCCTGATGTATGCCATCCAGCAGCAAGCACTCGGCTCCATCCAGTGGATCATCATCGCCTCTGGTCTGAAAGAAACCACCTACATCATCAGCACCCTCTCCAAAGGCGTCCGCTACGCATTCAGGGTCCTGACCATCACCTCCAAAGCCTTCAGCAAACCCTCCCCGGCCACCGATCCGGTCCAGCTCCTGGACAGAGGTGAAGTCCGGTCTGGTAATCCATCAGTGGGCTGTAGTGGGTTATTAAATGCTCTGTGTGGTTTCGTTTAAGGTCCGTACCTTCAGGAGGCTCCAGTGATCATCGATAAACCAGACATTGTGTATGTGATTGAAAACCAGTCAGTCACAATCTCCATCACTCTGAATCATGTCAACACCGCAGTCACCTGGAAGAGGTACTGATTTATCTACACGTTTTATGTTCAGATGGAAGGAAAGATATTTATCGGGTTAACAGATTTACAGAGGAAAATTATTTGATACATCGCAGATTTCTCGTTTCCCCACTTCCAAACAACGGTATGTAATTTTCCTCATAGAGACAGAATCCAATAGAAGAATATCGTACGCCACTTTTTGTCCCCTAATGAACTGTTCTTTGGGAATGTTTGCCTGCAAAGTAGGCAAGAAGACTCCCCTTACGGAGGAGAGGAAGGATAGGGCAAAGAGGGCACATAGGGCAGACAGTGCAGATAGGGTGATAACCCCTATCTGCAATAATCACCTTCCGTCAATAAAGAACCTTCTCCATGGTTGTTGTTTTATCGGTTCCACTTTTACCTGATTTGTCTCAGGTCCTGTGCGGTTCCTCCCCAATTTTTGGAACCGCCTCAGTGGTGGCACAAGCTATTTCTCGCTGGATATTCGCACAGGACATTTGATTGGGTTGTATTCGTTGATTGGCCCGTGGGTTCCTGCTCAAACAACATCTCAACCAATCTGTGACGAGACGTTGAGCTGAAAATCAATAATTCCATGGTCAAACCTTGAGGTCCAAACCTTTTTATCAGTGTGGTAGAAGAATGCCACAAATTGAGCTGGCTTGCCTCGTCTGCCAATGGAGACACTCCCAACCTGGCTATATCCAAACCAACATTATCCGGCTACAGGGAGGCCTGACGGTGGAAAAAGGGCTTAAGATCACCGAAGACGGGTCTCGGGTCGCGACTGGATCTTCCAGCACGACATCGACCCGAAACCCCCAGCCAGGGCAACTAAGGAGAGGCTCCCTCCAGAGGAAGTATTTCATGCTCTGCAGTGGCCAAGCCAGTCTCCAGATGGGAACCCAATAGAAAGTTGGCCAGTGAAAACCCCAAACCCTGAAAGATGTTTGGAAACCTGGTCAAGAACTATAGAGAGTGCCTGACCTCTGTACTTATCAAGGTTTCTGGACCAAACTTTTCTGTTTCCATTGGGTGAAATTCATGCAATTAATTATTTAAGAAAAATCATAGAATAAAAGTTTCTATATTTCCGTCTCTCACAGTTGAGGGGTAATGAAAATTACAAACCTCTCCATTGGTGAAGCTTATTTTGAGGTTTGAGTCTCTCAAGCTGATGTAAAACCAACTTGTCTCCAGGAAAGGAGCAACTCTGACCAACAAGCCCGGCCTGTATGAGATGGCCATGCCGGACGACGACCAGCACACGCTGAAGCTGCTGAAGGTGAAGAGTTCGGACGTCGGTGAGATGAGCTTTGTGGCCACCAATGAGTTTGGAAGTGACAGCTGCAGCTTCAGCGTGGAGACGGCCGGTAGGGAAGACGCCCCTCTGTCCCTCCATCCGTCTGCAGGCTTTTAACGGAAACTCTGTCCACAGCGCCGCCGACATTCGAGACGATCATGGAAGACCTGGACGTCTGTTCTGGGGAGACACCTCGCTTTGCTGTGGTCGTGGAGGGCAAACCTGTCCCTGACATCCTCTGGTTCAAGGTGCTAACGCCAAGTTATTCATGGAAACTTTCCCTTTAGGGGATTTCTCATAGGTAGGAAAGCTAAAATGTCTCTACGCGACGCTGCTTGATGTGCTACTGGTTGCTAAGCAGCCGGTTGAGGAGCTCCGTTTGTTCTCTTTGGTGCTGATTGGCTGAGCACACAGAGCAAAAATAAGGAAACTGTAGATGTTAGCTGTAGCGCTAAGACGGTTTCCTTATTAATAATGTAAATTAGGATATATTTGGTAAAATTGGCAATATTTAAGTCTCAAATATTTGCAGATTTCAGCTGTTTGTGAGCATTTCTGTTCCACTTTATAATGTAATTATTTATCTATTTGGAAAACACACGAACCTTGATTATTGTTTAAATTGAGTAGTGGTGGCATCGTGATTTTTATTGATTTATAACCATTTATGGATCTAGACTTTCAAAATAAAAGAATGGTAGAAGTTGTCTGGTGATAATCAGTGTTACATTTTCTGGATCTGCACATTGTGCAGTTTGGTGTTTATCCACTTCTGAAGTATCTCAGTCATTTCAATGTGACTCACAAACACACAGGATCTACATGATGATCATTTCTGATACAATAATGACACGAAGACTATTTATAAATTAATATGTACACCTCAAGACCTTTGTAGTGCTTAAACAACAAACGCTAATTTGTTAAATTTGAAGAAATTTTACTTAATATTACTCAGCATTTTGATCAGTTGTTCTGTTTTTAAGATAAACTAAAACATAGTTCATAGAAATAAATAAAAGCCAGATGCATTGCTTGTTTTGTGATTAGTAGAAACTTATCACAAACAAGCGACTGAGAGCAGATCCTGAAGATAAAGATTCACACATCTTTGTCAGTCACAGCGTCCTCCACAGTCGTCGGCTCTCCGGTAGAGATGTGCACAAAGCCTTTAAATAAATGGTTGTTATGGAGACTTTGTTGCAGTTCTCCAACGGTGAGATGTTTTCGCCTCCGTCCTCCTCGCTGTGCGTGGTGGAAGATAAACTTTGGTCCTCATCCAGCTTAGATCGTCTCACTTCCGGCTGCTTTAAACTTTTCGGTTATTCTTCTGACTGTAGACGTCGACAGATTCTGCAAAGCAACATTTTCAGTTGAATATTTTGGATATGAGCTACAGAAACTCGGAGGGAGGGTCTGCTAGTCGGTCCAGGTTCAAACCCAGGACCTTCACTTTTATCTTGTTGAGTTTTGTGTCTTATTATAACGAGAAACTTTCCTCATTTTTACGAGATATAAAACTATTTATATAAAAGATATGAAACTCTTTCATAACAACACAAGATTTATATCCCGTTAAAATAAGGAAACTTTCTAATTATAACGAGATGCAAACCACATTAAAAGTAGAAAGTTTTGTGTTTTAATAAAATGAAAAACATGTTAAAATGAGAAAGTTTCTCATTATGAAACGAGTTTTATATCATTACTACAAGAAAGTTTCTTATTTACCAAATATAAAATAAATACACTCCTTTGACAAATTACAACTTGTTAAAAATCCCAGCATGTTTCTGTTTTGCTGTTGCGACCTTCCTTATTTAGGAGAAGATATTTTGGTTTTATTGTGATATAATGTTTAATGTTTTCTCTTCTAAATGAGATCCTGCTGGACGACACTCTGGACATCCTTATTATTAATGTTTTAGCATGAAATTATCCTGCAACATCAAAATGAGCCACATTTATGCCACTTTGGTGGAGGTGCCAGATTTCATCCAGATATCAGAAACGACGCCTTCATCACTAACCAACAGAAACCAAAACACTTTAACAGTTCCAGCTTTTCTTTGGGATTCTGATGAAACGAAACCTTTAACTCCAGGGGGACGTCCTGCTGTCGGAGAGCAGTCACTACACCTTCGTCTATGATGACAACGAATGCTCCCTGGTGGTCCTGAACGCGCACCCCGAGGACTCCGGCGTCTACACCTGTACGGCCCGAAACCTGGCCGGATCTGTGTCCTGCAAAGCCGAACTCACCGTTCATCAGGGTGACGCCTCACACGTGCAGCCGTTAAATTAAGGTGCTGCATGCAGTGTTTCAGCTGTCGGTCTGTTCCTGCAGCTAAGAGGAAGGAGGAACCCATGGATGACGAGGAGAGTATCCTGAGGAAGATGCGCAGACTGACCGATTACTACGACGTCCACAAGGAAATTGGAAGGTGAAGCGAGGTTTTTTTAGAAATACTTCTGGATTTATGAGAAGTTTTCAAGCTCTTACTTTGTTTCACTGCAGGGGAACGTTTTCCTACGTGAAGCGGGTGAAGCAGAAAGCCACCAAAATGGATTACGCCGCAAAATTCATCTCGACTCGAGCGAAAAGGAAGGCGTCGGCTCTGAGAGAGATGAGACTGCTGTCCAAGCTGGACCACGAGAGAGTCCTCTACTTCCACGACGCCTTTGAGAAGAAGAACGCAGTCGTCATCATCACAGAGATGTATCCTGAAAAAGTTTTCACAGATTATTCAACATGAGTCAGGTCTGGAAAAGCCTTAATTCATGTTTAAAGCTGCCATGAGGAGCTGCTGGACAGATTCAACAGGAAATCCACCATCCTGGAGTCTGACGTAAGCCTGCGTTTAAGTAACAGAGCTTTCATTGAATCAGAACCAGATTATTTTGCCCTTTATAAACAAGAAGCCCTGCTGCTTGCATTGCAACATGAGGTAAAAACTGTCCTGATGCGATTCTGCAGCATTTGTACAAGATATCATTGAGCAAATTCCTCCTATTTTTATGTAAACCACAGAAATGAAAATAGATTGTGATTCTAAAAGACGCAGTTAGCATCTGGTAAATTCAACCTGGGAAAAGAAACAAGCAAAAAGTGACTTTTAGAGGGAATAAATGTAATATGGTTAAACTTCAGCTAAAAGTGCCTAATATTGCCATTTCTCTTATCTACACATAATTAATCAAAACAGAGAATAAAATCCAGTTTTTTTGTTCAGAATGCAAAACTTACAGTTAGAGGCAGATGTGACTTCATTTGCAGACTTTATTAAACATGACTAATAAATTAGACTTTGGTTAGAAGCTATGATAGCTAGCTGCTACATGTTTAGCATTGAGATGCTATTTCAGGCTTGAATAGCTTCGCTACTATGCTAACTCCTTTTAGCACAAATAAAACACAACAGCAGCTTCTTTCAGCGTTCAGTCAGATCAGGTTTTGAAGCAAAAGTTAATCCACGATGGGCCAGGAGAAGCAGCTCTGTCCTCCATCATTGGACGGACGTCGCTTGTGCATCAGATTTACGGCTGTACCAGAATAAAAAATGTGATTAGTTGTGCTAGAAATGTTCAAAACTAAGTAATTAATCAATCAAAATTAACATATTAAATAGAAATGTTTCTTCTTTAATCTGGACTTTTGTACCGACGCATCAATGAAGCTACTTGCTTTGTGAATCTGATGCACAGATGGATCACAAGGGGAAGAATATTCAGCTCTTCAACAATTCTGCATTTTTCTCACTATTTGAGTGTTTTGGTGCTTCTTTTGTGATAAATTTTTATTCAACTCCTTAATCATGGTGCAGCTTTCTTTAGAGATTAAGAAGAAAGTCAGAACTGAGTGAGCACAGAAGAAGAAGAGTAATGTTTTTAAGAAAGAACCGGTTCGGCCCACTGAGCTGACATATAAAGTATAATTATGTGATAAATAGCAGCAGTTTGTGTTCAACAGGTGCGTTCATGTGTGCGACAGCTGCTGGAGGGACTGGACTACCTTCACCATCTGAACATCATCCACCTGGACATAAAGGTGGAACCAGGGGGCGCGTCGCCCTTCCCACTGCCATTTTATATGATTTTATGGATGTATTTCTTCCTACAGGCATCATTTTGTGTGTTTGTTTTATTTCCAGCCCGATAACATCCTCATGGCGGATCTCCAAAGCGATCAGATCCGTTTATGTGATTTCGGAAACGCCGTTGAGTTCACGCCCGATGAGGCTCAGTACTGCAAATACGGCACGCCCGAGTTTGTTGCACCAGAAATCGTCAACCAGACGCCTGTTTCAAAAGCCACCGACATATGGTAGACGGCCTTTCATGCAGAGCATTTTTAATGATTGTTGGAGGGTTTTAAAGAAGCCTTTGGTTTATGTTCACAGGCCTGTCGGGGTTATATCGTACCTGTGGTGAGCAAAACCTAAATTAGGTTTTAATTTCTGCGTTTCTCCTCCTGATTTTCTGTATTTATTGTATTTTTCTCTGTTTCAGCCTGACTGGAATCTCCCCGTTTGCCGGGGAAAGCGACCGCAGCTCTGTCCTGAACATCAGGAACTACAACGTGGCTTTTGAAGAGAACATGTTTGCTGATCTTTGCAGAGAGGCTAAAGGGTTCATCATCAAGCTGCTGGTAGCGGACAGGCTGTGAGTTACTACCAGAGAAAGATATTTGTCTCATTAGCACATGTCTGTGTCAATTCTTTTGCATTTTTGTTGTATTACAACCAGTGGTGGACACCGCTAACTAAAAAGCTAGCTGCGCTAACGCTAAGTTCTGCTAAATGCTAAAGCGCTACACCAGCACGATTATAAACGTGTAACTACTTGAGGGATTCTTAACCATCAAAAACAAAAACTTCAGCACAGATATCAAACGTTTTTCAACTGAAAGTTTACAAAACAGAAAAGTAAATTAGCGCTTAGGTGGTGCGTTAGCTTCCCCTAACGCACTTAGCTTCACCTAACGCACTTAGCTTAGGTGAAGCTAAGTGCATTAAATGTTTTCAAAATTAGTTATAGCACTAAAACGCTACTAATGCTTTAGCAGATCAGCGGAAGTGTGTGTGTATGTTTGCTATTTTCAAGAAATAGATATTTTCAATAAACTTACTGATTCATTAAAAATGATTGTAAAAAATAAATGCAGTTCCCCTGAAGAAACTGTAAAAGTGTCTATCAACAAGATACCCAAAGCTTTTTAGGATCTCAAACTGGTAGTGGGTCCAAACAAAAGCTTTTCAAAATTTAATGCAAAAAAATTTACCTGTCAAGTGCAAATTTAGTTACTTTATTAAATACTAATTACATTTTATTTATTATCGCACCAAAAAATAGGATTGGACTATTTTAAACCTTTTGATAAATGAAAAATGAGCTCCGTTATTTTGTCCACCTCTGATTACAACATTGAATTTTTATCAAACAAAACTTAGACTGATAATGTTAATTCCTCCACAAACTGATCTGAGTCGTGCTAAACGAGGTTCTTCTGTTTTTCATTATGCACATTTTCATACATAACGTAACTGATCTACTTTGAAGTCTTTGATTATCTTTTGAGCATCCAAATCTTTTTTTCTGCAAATAGTGGTTTACATAGACACATTCTGAGCTGTCCTGCTAGTTTCCCAAATACCACTAAACCAAATTATAATATTACTCTCAGAAAACACATTTGAAACTGGGAAATATTGCATTTGCTCATAACTTTGTGTAATTTGTTTCTAGGAGACCCGATACTCAGGAGTGTCTTCGACATCCGTGGTTCAAGGTGAGAAAAAGTCAATCATCCATCCTGTGAGTTCCACATCACATTATGAAGAATGTCCCCTTCCTAAGTAATTACTTTTGAATACTGTTAATGCCATGTGCAGATCCTAAGCAAGGGGAAGGCCATCAGCACAGAAGGTCTGAAGACGTTTGCTGCTCGCAGAAAATGGCAGGTAAAGAAGGTTATGTCCAATTCTTATGATAAATTTCCTGCAGAAATTGATTTGTAGTTGTAACATTTTGTTACGTATTTTTTAGCGTTCCATAATCGGCTATAAATCAAAAATGGTCATGAGATCCATACCAGAGTTGCTGAACGATTCCTCGAGTCACACCTCGATTGCCATCCAGAGGCACCAGAAGGAAGGCTCACCCCTGCCGTCTTCATCGTCTGATTCAGACGAAGACATTGATGAGCTTCCTTTTATTCCAATGCCACTCAACATGGACTTCTCTGGATCAAGAATGTCACTGAATGACATTCAGACCACTGAGCAGGAATCAGGAAAGAAGAATGAAACAAGTTTATCTTCCCAAGGTCAGGAGACCATGGAGTTTGACTCGCAGGAGCAGGAAACGGTAAGAGGCGAGGCCGGGGGGAAAGGCTGTCTTCGGAAACGATCATCGGAAGACAATGACAAGGGTTTCTCAGAGGAATCGCCTCTGAGTGAACTGATCCAAAAATCAGCACAATCCAGAAAACCCCTTAGAAGAGGATCAAGCATGGAGTCTGACAAGGTGGAAGGAGGCCGGAAAAGAGGGGAACTACGGCGTGGCGGTTCAGCCGATAGTGCTCTGCTGCTTCGGATTACACCTGAGGAAGGAGTGGGTGAAGAAAACTCTGGAGAAGGACGGAGAGTCCTAAAGAAAGCTGTCTCCATGGAGCTACCGAGAAGGAGCACCAGCCCTGGAACCGCTAAGATGAGTCAGGAAGACTATGCTCTAAAGCTGGAGCTAATGAGGCAGCGACTGCTTCGTGGCGGTTCTGTAGACAACAAGATGAGTGGCCTGAGAGGACCTCTTTTAGAAACATTAGGGATGGGAGATGAAAAGCGAGCAATACCTTCAGATCGCTACTCTCGCACTGCTCGTCTGGGCCCACCTCCACTTATCAGAGCTGCATCCAGTGACTTTCCAAGGGACGAGGTGCCCAAACCTAAAGTTCTACGTAAAAGCACTTCTTTCAGTCAAGGGGATTCAGAACCTATAGCTTTACATCGACGATCAGGAGCACCTTTGGAGATTCCTCTCGCACAAGTAGAAGAAAGGCGGCTTAAAGAAGCAATTTCCATGTCGGCTCTAACGGAGCAAACCAGGCTAGACTCCCGTCCAGAGACTCCCAGGGAATCTTCCCCAAAACCACCGACTCCAGAGCCGGTTGTGCAAGAAAATCAATCCAAAACAGAGAGTCAGGATTCACTGATGGAGAAAGAGGTTCGAACAGATGAGACTGTGAGTGAAAAGATGGATGGACTGACTGCAGACAGTAATTTTGATGAAAGATCTAGCACAAGTGGATTCTCAGAGAAGGACATGAGTATTTCAGAGGAACCATTGACTGAAGGAGATAGCGTGGGCCAGAGTATCCACACACCTTCTGATATGGCCCAAAGCTCTTTAGCAGAAGAGAAAATGCAAGAGGAGAAAGAGAGCGAAAAGGTGTACGAAGAAAAACAAGAATTGATCAAAGAAGACGATAAAAAAGGTGATTATGTAGTTGAGTCAAAAGCTAAAGAAAATGCAGACGAGAAGACAAGTCCTCCGATAACGTCTTCTGAGATGATTATAAGCACAAGTTCGGTTATGGTGAAACCAACACAAGAGCCTTACCAGGCCCCAGGTGCTGTTACTTCAGCATATATAACACCCTCACCTCCTACACGAGTTGTTCTTCCAGATGGAAGAGTGTCAGCTTATGCCAGCATAATGCAGACCATCATGGTGCCTTCCCTTCAGCCTCTGAACGAGGCCTCCCTTCCCCCTTCCACTCCAGTTGTTGCTCCAGCCAATACTGGCACATCATCCGACTTACTCGGTTCACCAAAGCCAATCATGTCAACCACAGAGCACCCTGCAGTCTACTCTAGAGTCGCATCGCCAGAAATGATCACAAAAGAACCCAGTCCGCCGAAGACCTATTCACAAACGTCACCCCAGCAAGAGGTCTCAGCCGGAGCTGACTTAGAAGATATGACCTCAGAAGAGGTTTTTGAGGCCCGATTCAAAAAACGTGAATCTTCCCTCACAAGGAGTCTGAAGTTTCTCTCAAGATCAAAGAATGAAGACAGTACACCGGTCATCCAGCCAACATCAGACACATCTGAAGAGATATACAGACCTGGGCCGATTGGCGCTCCCATACAGTTAGCCTCAAGAAGACTTGAGGAAAAGTCCAAGTCGGTCCAAGACCTTCGTGAAGCTCAAAAGGATCAAGGGTTCATGAGGAGACTCTCTATGCGCTTGAAGAGAACACCATCGACAGAGCGCACAGATGAAGCACCGAAAGATGAGGACTCAGCAGGTTTAAGACATAGGCTGTCTTGGAGTCTTGGCAGACGAGGTTCTCAGGAAAAGAAAGAGGTAGAGTTGACCAGGATGGATGGAGAAGGTGATAAGTCAGTGGATGAAAAGGAGCTGAAGAAACCCAATGAATCACCAGTGTTGGCGATGCGCAGAAAGATCGAATCAACCGTAGCAGGGATCTCCACAAGAATTCGAAGTTACTCAGAAGAGAGACGAGCCTCAGAAGACAAGGAAACAAAACGAACACCAATTCTTTCTATGCTTCGTCGATCAACATCAGAGAGTCGAGCTATGAAGCCTATCATTGTTCCTCAGAACCAACTGGCGTCTCAGGCCACTAATGGCGCCTCATCCGAGTCTCTTGACTCGATGTCCAGCCTAAAGTCGGACACATCAAAGGGTATAGCGTTGTCTTGACGTATTTATTATATCAAATAAAAGTAAATTACAGCTAATGTGTGTTTTTTAAATTTTTATATTATAGGCATTGAAGTTGAGCGGAGATCCAGATGGGATCGATGGGGCTTGACAAGAGGCAAACGGGACAAAACAGTATCACAGCCCGACTTACCAACGGCCATCTCCCGGGACAACAGTTCCTTACGTTCACGGCAGTACTCCAAATTAGCTTCAGGTAAGGTGGTGCTGCTGTGTCCTCAAATCAAAGCCTTCCTCTCCTCAAAGTTTAGTGGGGTTTTTTTGCTCCTAGGTTGGTCTTTCGTGTATCTGAGTTGGCTGAACCACAATTGTTCCTGCTAGCATGTTATGTCACATTCAAGGTTATATTTAAAAGTGATCTATTATGCTTCCTTGAACAAGTTTATGGGCTATAGGAAACATGTTTGTTCCTTTTTTTTGCACTAAATAATTTTTAAATAGAGATTTTAGCTGTTTTGGGGCATCTTGTCACTTTAAATCCAAATAAGCTGCTGCTGACAATTCTCCCACAACTCATCGTTCACACTCGCACTTGAAAATGGCTAAAAACAGACGTGCTATTGTACAAACATACATCTTTGATGAGCAGAAGTGGAGTCTTCTGCACAACCAACAAGCATCAGGGGTTTTCTGGATGGTAAGTTATCAACAAAACACTTGTTTTTTCCAGCAGCCATTGTACAGCGCATTCAGTGGTAAAACCAGCTGACCAAATGTGCTGGAGCTTTTCTTCGGTTGCTAGGTGACAACTGGAACTTGGTTGGGGTTGCTAGGTAACAGCGCTGTTCTCATTGAATGTGACTCAACAATCTGGAGGTTTTTGAAACAGGTCATTTTCTACACACTACAAACTTAAGTTATTGCCAAGAAGCAGCAAATGTACTTTATAAAGTACTTTTGCTAGTTTTTGAAGCAGTTGAGACCCAGATGAAAGTATAAAAACTTGCAAAAAGTAAAATTTTTCCAATAGGTCCTCTTTAACGGCGGTTTCCTTCATTCTGGGCCAGATTTTCCTCCTGTATTCCATATCAAGCTCAGAGATCATGTCCTCCTGGAGGGTGACCCAGTAACCCTGAGCTGTCTGCCAGCTGGAAGCCCCCATCCACACATCGCCTGGCTGAAAGGTAAGGCTACAAATACACACTGAAATGTTTTGATATATTTGTGACATATTTGACATTTTCCTCCTCAGACAAGAAGCCTTTAGAAGTTGATGCTAGAATGAACATGATTTCCTGCCCCGATGGCCGACAGCTGCTGATGATCATGCAAACCACCAAAAAAGATGCTGGGGTGTACGAGTGTGTTGCTACGAACCCCCTGGCTGCCGTGTCCAGCTCTTGCACTATATCCCTTGCTCGTAAGAACAATACAAATTTTTCTGAAGAAACACTAAACATTCTAGTTGTAATACCAATATTAGATCTAATAAGAATATATTGTATGTCTTACAGGCCTGCCTAACCGTCCTGGGACCCCAGAGATTCCTCAGAAATACAACAACACAGCGTTAGTGGTGTGGCGACCCTCGGACACAATGGCCCCCTGCACTTACTCTCTGGAGAGGAGAGCAGAAGGTTGTCTGACCCACACGATCCACTGTTTAAGTTCTTATTTATGTTTTTAGAATTGTAGAACAATTTATAACTTTTGTGAAGTTTATTCAATCTAGAAAGAACAAATACAGTCACCATGCTTATTATTCTGGAACAATACATGGGAAAAATGACTGAGGTTTAAATGACTACTTTTCCAACTTCTGGTAGCAGCTAGCTGTGCTGCAGTGCTACATGTATGTTGTTATTGGTGTCATTCACTACAGCAGTGCTACTGCTATGAAAATGGACAATAAACCATCTCAAACTGATGCTTTCATAACTTTATAGATTGTATGCAGTGGTGGGTGCTGCTAAGTAATAAGCTAGCTGCGCTAACGCTAAAGCAGAAACTATAAACTTTAGCACTGAGTGTGCTAAATGCTTTCAGTGTTGACAAAAATGCTAAGGTGCTAAACATTATTAGCACATTATTAGCATACTAGCTAATAATGTTAGCTAATATGCTAATAATGTTAGCTAACATTATTAGCATATTAGCTAAGTATGTCTTTTAACCTTTTCCAGATTTTTCAAGAGATATTTTTGCCAAATATTTTCAACAAAGTTACTAATTAATGTAATCTTAAACTATAAAACGGCTCCAACCAAAAGGTTTTCAAGTTTAAATGCAAAGAAAAATCAACCAACCTTGGGTAGATTTAGTTAAATTGATACCATCTTTATTAATTATGGTGCCAAAAATATGCTTGGACTATTTTAAAGTTATTTAAATAGTGCCTTGCCTCCTTGTTTCAGGTGAAAGCAACTGGCTGATAGTTGCAACCGGAGTGGCAGACTGTTACTACAATGTGACTGACCTGCCAGCAGGGGGCTCCTTCAGGTTCAGAGTGGCTTGTGTCAACAAAGCCGGTCAGGGTCCCTACAGCAACCTGTCAGGGGTTGTGACTCTGGATCCCACTGGTACGCTGTCTCTTATTATTTATGGAAATGTTTTTACTTTTAGATGATTAAATGTGTTTCTTGTCTATATTGTAACTCGTCTTCATTAGAACCAGCCAAGTCCAGTTCTTCTGTGGTTGTGAAGACCGTTCCCGCCACAAGTCCAGCGCCCCCTGTGGTCATGATGTCGTCCATGAAAGTGCCTCCCATTAAACCAGCTCCCAGTAAATCCACTACTGTGACCACAACTCCTGCCTCTTCAGTGGCTAAATCTCCCTCTCCTGTAGCCATTAAGCCAGCTGCTGGCCATCCTGCAGGAACTGAGCCCACCTCAGCTGACCAAGCGCCAGTCACACCCCCGAAAGCCAAGACCTCCATCAGCATCAGCGTCAGCAAACCTCAGGCGACGCTGACGCCTCCGCCTGTTGTTCCACCCAAACCCCAGAGTCCTGTTCTTGCATTCCCCTCAACGACCAACAAGCCACCTTCTCCGGTACCAGCGTCTGCTCCTCCAATCGGGAAGCCGATTTCCTCTGTGCCAATGTATGTTCCCGCAGCAACAGCCCGCTCTACGCCGCCTTCTCAAGTTGCTCCCACCCCAGCGACGACTGCACCCTCCGTCACTCCGCTCGCACTTTCCCCTCCCGTTGTGATAGTGCAGAGCCTGACGCCGGTTCTGCAGGGAGGAGACAGTCGCGGTACTCCAAGTGGACGGGTCACCCCGTCTGGACGCCTCACCCCGTCTGGACGCAGGACGCCGCTGGGCAAGGCTGGGGAGGGATCTCTACGCCAGGGCGTTCCCCAGAAACCTTACACCTTCATGGACGAGAAAGCAAGGTGAGGTAGCCAACATTTAAATAACGGTATTCTAGGAGTGGGAGTCGTTTACCAACTCACAATTACATCCAAAATTTATTTTTGCACTGCAAAAATAAAAAATTTTCCCAAGTATTTTTGGTCCAGCTTCTAGTGCAAATATCTTAATACACTTGAAACAAAAGAAAACTAACTTAAAAGTAACTTCAGCAAGATTTAGAGGCTTGTTCTAGTCAATAACTCCTTATTATTGCTGAAAAATGTTCTGGTTGATTATTTCACTTGACATTTTTCCATGTTAAAGTGCAATAAGTCGCATGAAGCAGGTACGTGTTCAGAGTCTGCAATGTCGTTTTCCAGAGACCACTTTCCAGTAATGTAATAATAATAATAATAATAATAATAATAATAATACTCTCTCAACGTTCAGTAAACTTTAAATTCTAGTGAACATTTAGCACTGGAACTGTAAGAAATTTAAAATATCTGAAATAAAATGAATTATTAGTTTCAGGTCCCCATTAGTCGTACAGTGGTAGAGACTATTATTCCTTTACAAATATTACAAAAAAGACATAACAAAATACCAAAACCAGCCGAATCAAAACTAAATTAAAAATGGAGATACATTAAACAACGACAGATTTGAAATGCAAATGTAAAAAATGTAATCTCTATTACAGATTTTTTAAGGTTCTTTTTCAAATGGAGATGATCAGCCATCAATGTAATTTCAGAAGGCAACATTTTCCAAAAGATTAATTATAAAGTCTCTTTAAAAAATGTCTAGTTGAGACCAAAGACTTTTATAATCCAGAGAGAATTAATAAATAATGCAAATGGAAACGATTGAGTTTGTTTTAATTTTTCCTGCTGTTGATTATTTATTGCTTATTGCGTCAGGCCTAAGCACCAAGCGGAACTATAAAAATCCACTTTTGGACCAAAGTACCTTCCCGGTATGAACACCTGCTACCGTTTCCCTCCCTCAGAGGCCGGTTCGGCGTGATCCGGGAGTGTCGTGAGAACGCCACAGGAAACCTCTTCATGGCGAAGATCGTCCCCTACGAGGCCGACACCAAGCAGGCGGTGCTCCAGGAGTACGACATCCTCAAGTCTCTCCACCACGACAGGATCATGGCGCTGCACGAGGCCTACGTCACGCCGCGCTACCTGGTGCTCATCTCTGAGTACTGCAGCGGGAGGGAGCTGCTCTACAGCCTCATAGAAAGGTCCAGAACCGAATCCTCAGCCAGCCTGACCTTTCCTAACGCACAGGGGTCAAACTGGAGGCACACGGGCCAAATCCGGCCCATCACAGCTGTTTATGTGGCCCTTTAGACTCTAGAGCAGGGTGTCGAAACTTTTTATCACACGGGCCAAGAAAAGAGAACAAAAACTAAAATCAAGACAAATAAAGCAGTGAAATGTTTTTGATTTTTGTAGAAAAGGGAAGTTATTCATTGTAGATAATAAACATAAATAGGATTTTTCAGGTTTGCTATATTTAAAGAAAGGCAACTTGTTTTCACATTCTTTTGGGCTTTATATAACAAATGTATTCACATTTATGAGAACAGAATTTGGGCCAGTTTCTTCTAAAATGCTTGTTATATTTAGCCAAATTTGGTAAATTAAATAAAAGTTGATTTTGATGCACAAAGTCAGTCAAAATCTCTGGATAAATGTGGTTCTACTTATTCTGAAAGGTTGGTTATTTTGTTGTACCTAACTTTTTCCATTATGAGAAAATGATGTTGGTCATGATTTCATCCCGATTTAAAAGTAAAAATCAGTTTGGATAAATTTCCATCATTCCCAAACTGCTTTTGGGGGCCACACAAACTCAGTCCAGCTAAAGCTACAACAGTTTAATAAGTAACTTTATCAAAACATTTCTCTATAACCCTGGAGGATATTTAAGCTCTTGCATGTAAAAGTGAGTTTGACTCCCCTGCTGGGGGTGAAACGTTCTGTGGTTCCCTCCAGGTTCCGTTACTCTGAGGATGACGTGGTGACGTACATCGTGCAGATCCTCCAGGGTCTGGACTACCTCCACGCGCGCCGCATCCTGCACCTGGACATCAAGCCGGACAACATCATCGTGACGCACATGAACCTCATCAAGATCATCGACTTTGGCAGCGCTCAGACGTACAACCCTCTGTTCCTCAAGCAGTTCAGCCCCCCCATTGGAACGCTGGAGTACATGTGTAAGAGGAAAATCCACACTTTCTCTGCAGTTCAGTGGAGATGTCTTGAGTTACTGTTTTCAGACTGGCTTTAGATTCTAAAAGGAAGAGATTTTTACCCCGGATCATTTGTTTGTCTTTCCTTGTTTAGGTTTTACAGTTTCTCCACTAGAAAGAAACAAAAAAGAGTTGAATTAGGGATGAAAATTATGAATTGATCATTTCGATCTTCACATCCATAGCATCACTTCATGGAAAATCAGTAATGTTTGGTTGATAAAGTTGACGCGTCTCCATCATTCAGCTGGATGAGTGAAACTTAAATGAGTTTTTTTTAAGTGTTTATATTTCTAAACAAAAACTGCATAAAGTGCATTTTGTATCAAACTGTTTGGACTGTTTCTCTTCCCGTTCTGGAATTGGCTGCCATCTTTATTTCTGTATCAACTGGTTCAGCTTAAGGATGGCCAACAGCGCCCTCTACTGGCTGCTGGCCAAACTACAAGACCAAGAGAAAGTCTAAGCGGGTGTTATTAGTTAATCGATTGGAACTAATTCTAATAAACCATTAATCAAGAATCAAGATCTTTGAAATACCTTCAGAAAACCATTAAGACAATAAAACGAACATTAAAAACTGTGTCTTGGATGAAAAGTATGAATAAAGAAGAGGTGGTTTGTGAAATATTAAAAATAATAAAACAAAGCTGGTCTAAGACCAGATTATAAAATATAAGCCATTAAAATTGATCAAGCTGCTTTGCTCCTTAAGCTAGCGCAGTTAGCTTAGCAAGCGTGAAAAGGAAAAGTTTAAAAGACAAAACAAAGACTAAAGGACAAAAGGTTGCTGCAAAAGAACCTGAGAACGGCTGGTTAACTAAAATCAGGAGGAATGACGCAACATTTCTGCTAAGCAAAGGGAATAATTATTGAATAGTGAATAAAAGTGAGAAAAAAACAATCTAAACAGGTACAATCAACTTATAGTACAATTATTAAGAATAAAAGCTGCTTGTTTGTTTGTAGGCTGCACAGTGGCGCAGTTGGTAGAGCTGTTGCCTTGCAGCACGAAGGTTCTGGGTTCGATTCCCGGTCTTTCTGCATGGAGTCTCCATGTTCTCCCTGTGCATGGTGGGTTTTCTCCAGGTACTCCGGTTTCCTCCCACAGTCCAAAAACATGACTGTCAGGTTAATTGGTCTGTCTAAATTGTCCCTAGGTGTGAGTGTGTGTGTGCATGGTTGTGTGTCTCTGTGTTGCCCTGCGACAGACTGGCGACCTGTCCAGGTGACCCCGCCTCTCACCCGGCACGCCAGCTGGAGAGGCAGCAGCTCCTCCTGACCCCACTGAGGGACAAGGGTGCAAGAAAATGGATGGATGTTTGTTTGTAGGTTTCTGCGAATTGAATCGGTTTATTTCTGTTTCTTCTCCCTCAGCTCCGGAGATGTTGAAGGGAGACGTTGTGGGCCCTCCGGCTGACATCTGGAGCGTCGGCGTGTTGACTTTCATCATGTACGTAACAATTTCACAGCTTCCTCCTGGCAACCCGTTTAAATAGAAATGCATTCCTCACATGATTAAAAACGGTTGTTTTGATTTCCAGCCTTATGAATGCTGAAGTAGTGAACAGACTCAGACTTTGATACTCAGCTCCAATTTTATTCTGAAATCCACATTTTTTTTATTTTTCTGATTTAACCGAAGATTACTCTGGGCTCATTTATAGATTTAGTTTTAGAATAACATAGTCCATGTACATTCTTGTTATTTTATTTTATATTAAGATCATATTTGAATTACTTATAATATGTATATAGATTTTTTAGATCTTGCATTGCTTGTCATATTTGTATTTGCCAATATTAAATATTTTGAATAGAGTAGCTTGTCAATAAATAAGCGATTTCCCCTTCGGGATCAATAAAATACATTCTATACTATGCTATGCTATGCTATGCTATACTATACCATGCAACGCTATGCTATGCTATACTATAGTATACTATACTATACTATACCATGCAACGCTATGCTATGCTATACTATACTATAGCATGCAACGCTATGCTATACTATACTATGCTATGCTATACCATACCATGCAACGCTATACTATGCTATGCTATACTATACCATGCAACGCTATGCTATGCTATACTATACCATACTATACCATGCATCGCTATGCTATGCTATGCTATACTATGCTATACCATGCAACGCTATGCTGTGCTATACTATACCATACTATACCATGCAACGCTATGCTATGCTATACTATACTATACTATACTATACCATGCAACGCTATGCTATGCTATACTATACTATAGCATGCAACGCTATGCTATGCTATGCTATGCTGTACTATACCATACCATGCAACGCTATGCTATGCTATACCATGCTATGCTATTATTACCAAATATGGAAGTGGCACAATTCAGATTTTTTTGTTAAGGTGAAAAAGTCTGAATTGGGTCGTTCAGACTGCTGTTAAAAAGTCGGACATTGGCAAAAACATCAGATTTGTGTCGCATAATGTGGCCTCAGCGATCCGTGTCATTGATCTTGGTTTTGCAGGTTGAGTGGCAGGTCGCCTTTCATGGAAAATGATCCTCAGGAGACTGAAGCCAAGATCCTGGCCGCCAAGTTTGACCTCTCTAAACTCTACCAGAATGTGTCCCAAAGTGCCTCCTTGTTCCTAAAAAAGATCCTCTGTAGCTACCCCTGGTAAGAGGAACGCTACATTAGCTAGCTTCAGAAAGCTAACCCAGTGAATTTTTACACGTTATTTCTTCACCAGGGCCCGTCCGTCCATCAAGGACTGCTTCAGTAACTCCTGGCTTCAAGATGCCTACCTGATGCGGCTCCGCAGGCAGACGCTCACCTTTACAACCACGCGTCTCAAGGAGTTCCTGGCCGACCAGCAGCGGCGGCGGCAGGAGGTCGCCACCAAGCACAAGGTCCTACTGCGGTCCTACTCAAGTTCGCCACAAACGCCCACCAGCCCCTCCGCGCCGACTGTGCCCGTGTCAGCCTCCACAGCTGTGACTCAATGAAAACAGGCTTCCAAACATCCGCTGGCAGGACGCTCTGCGCCGTGCACCACTTCCTGGTTCCCAGCAGGAAGCCGAGGAACTTCCTTCACCTCTAAAGGGAACTCTGGGAAAAGCTGAAGGAAGCGGGATGAGCATCGTCATACGGAAGAGGAGGACGCTGTCTTCAAACTATACCTCAAAGTTTGCAACTTTTACATCCGTTTTGAATTGAATCCTTCTTTTCGTACCTCTAAGTTTACGATGATGAGAGAAACATGTTACTGGAGCCTCATGCGGAAGGCTTAACGATGTAATTAGTCAGTGTAAATAAAACGCTCTCCTCCAAATTGAGGAGCACATATCTTTCAACAAAATCCATATTTAGATTAGGGCTGGGCAATATGGCTGAAAAACATATCACAATATAGGCGTTTCATATCAGTTAATATTGATAATTATTGATTATTTTTTTGTTTTAAATACTGCCAAACTGGTGGCGTGTTGCTAGGTAACCGACATGGGGGTGGGGAGGCGGGGGGGACTTGAAACTGCTGCTGGCCAAGTTACCCAGCAGGCTGTTGCTAGGTAACCGATGTGAGGGTGGGAGGGACTTGGAACCCCACCCCCCCTCTCTGGTTACTAAGCAACCAGAGAGAGAGAGTTGGTTGATTCCACCATCTTTGTTTAGCTAATCAGGAGAGGTTGAAGGGCTAACGTCTTCCTTCCGCCTACATCCCCCAGAATGCCGTGTGGTTCTGGATCAGAGTTCAGTGAAATTACCGAGCATTCTATCTACTGATATCGATCACGTCTATTGCGATATATATTGTTATTGATTTATTGTCCAGCCCTAATTTAGGTGAAGAAATGAAGACAGTTTAGTTTATGTTGTGCCTGCTTCTGTTTCCCAGGTTGACTGCGGCGTGGTTAACGCTGTTCTCGAACGTCTCAGCTGTGCTACACATGCGCCGATATCGCTGTAGCAGCTCAGTGAAGGTCAGGAATGTAGCAGTTCAAGAATGAACTACTTCCCGTTTTGATTTTTTGGTTTAATGTCTTCAGTTCAGAAGTCACATCAATGGCTTCTATAAAAGGGCTACAAGGAAGGAATCTGAACATCTGCTCATCAGACACAGGACAAAGCGACGACTGTAACTTTTTTAAATGTTGTGATATGGTTACTATCTTCACTCTTCCATATGAAACTAATTTTCTTCCAGCAGGGATGTTAACAGCAGAAGTGTTTCTCTGCCGGCAGGTACGGAGGATAGCAACCTTTAGCATACAACTAAAAAATAACAACACATTTCTGCACAAATGTTAGCATATTCATTGTCATAGTCTCAATCATATTTAGCTATTAGTTAGTGACTCCTAAGGTCTTAAACAACAACAATATGAACTAATTTAGTATTCAGAACGGTAACTGCCTGAAGTTCCCATATTGAAAAAAAAAGGTTTCTAAACTGCTACTTTTTTAACTTCCTGTCACACCTAGCTATGCTGCAATGCTAATACTTAGAACATAAACAGTCCTGAACGTTTTGCTTTCTTTGAAGCAAAGGCTCACAAGAGTTTTTAAGTGCTAGTTTTTTTAGCTTCCTGTAGCAGCTAGCTACTCTACAGTTACAACATGATAGATTCAGTCAAACTTTTAAAAAATTATGTTCTTTCTATTTTTACAAGTTAGAATTATTGAAGAGATCATCAGTAATGAGGCTAGGCCAGCAGCGCTGCAATGCTAACACTCAATGTCCTACCTTTCAAACTTCCTGCAGTCAGTAGCTGTGCTGTTGTGCTAACATCAGCTTGAAGAATCAAAAAGAAAGTCAGTGTGTTATATTATTCGCTTAATGTCTCACGCCAATTAGCATTTTTGTTAGCATTATTCCCCAAGAAGCAAAAACCATTTTCTTTTCTGCTGTTCAGTAGCTAACCCCTTAGCTAGCTGTATCCCATTCTACAACCTACAGGGCTTACAAAGAAAGCTAACCACCTGCTCACCCAGTTCACCCAAACTCTTCCAGTCGGATAAGTGTGACGTATTTAATCCAGAGATAATTGCACTTTTTTTTAAAGCTAAATATCAATTTTTTACTATACGTTTTGCTGGAACTGGCTCCAGCTAACTGTTAATTTGAGCAGGACTGAAGAAATAAAGTAAATGAATAACTGGATTAAAGTTCTCACAGTGAGTTGCAGAGTGTTCAAGAATTTCATCTGAAACACTTTAAAACTCACTTAATACCCCTGAAGAGCAGCGACTAGCATGTAAAGGTTAGAAAGGTTCTTGTTTTAGCTAATGCTGTTTTTGTCATTTTCTTTTTGTACAATATTGTGTCTGAAAGGCACAAGTCTTTTGGCACAGCTAATTATTTACAACATGCTGTAAACTGTAGACTGAATGTCAAAATCAGACACTCAAACATGCTCAGTTTCAGCACATCGACAGTTACAGATTATTCATAAATAAACGGTTCAGCTGGTTTAGTTGTATGTACAGTGAACCCCGCCTGTCTGTGATTCAGTATTTGTGGGAAAATTTGATCATTTCCATTTTTTTTCCATAAAGTAATGCAACTTGTGAAGCTATTGGCTGGTGTTTACAAAGCAGCCAATCTGGGAGCGCCACTTTCTTTCCTTGGCACTGATTGGCTGAAACCCCAAGACAGGAAATAAGGAAGACTGTGAATGTTAGCTTGTTCCCACTGTGTGTATTAATTAATATCAAGGTATGTTTTGTGTTTGAACTATTACAATAGGCAGGTTTTTTAAAGTTATTGCAGGTTTTAGCTGTTGGCTCTGGTCACTCTGCAGGGTTCACTGTATCGTTCCTTTCTATCTCGTCACGTTTGATTTTAAAAGCAGCATATATAACATTTTATATGGAAGCATATTTTAAAGTAACTTAAGGAAAATAACTACCATTTCAGAAAGTCACCAGTTATATATTTCTATGTTTACAAACTGACAACTGCTGCTGATTTTTCTGTGAAATCTTTTCACAGGTTTATTTATTCTGTTTGGATTGGCCGACTGATTCTACCCCTCTTCTGTTTGCATTGCAGTCATTTTTCTATGCAGAAAACGTCAACCTGAATGAAAACATGGGCATGTTGTGCAGTATGAGAACCCAATTCCTCGATGACTAAATGAAGTGACAGGGTTTCGCCACATTTTGTAGAATAATCAGAAGATATTTTGTTGCAGTGCCTCGTGATGAAGTTTAGACCCAGAGGGTAAAAAGAATGTAGTTTACAGGACGACTTGTTTATTTTTAATGTGAGCGCTTTGTGTGTGTGTGTGTTTTGGCTAAAATTGTTCATTTCTTGAGCGACTGTGTTTGTTACTACAGCTTCAGCTTTTTATTTGTGAAATCTTCTGAGTCTGGCATGGAAATGGCATGACAGGTGTTACAGTTATGAAAAATAAAGGAAACATGATTAAATATGAGAATTTGTGGTGGCATTTTGTTTGGGTAAATGCTATGCTAGGCGCTGCAACACTACATGACACAATGAATTGATCAGAACTTTTCAAATTGATCTGAAAGATCCACATTTCCATATAAACACCAGGATATTAAAAACTCACAGATGAAATAAACATTGTCATATCAGGGAGGAGCTTTAATATGCAGAAGGTTTTGCTATAACATGCATACAATGGTGTATTAGGACTTTTGTAGATAGAAAAAAGCACTAATTTTGTGCCAAAAAACTCAGTAATTTGGAGATTAATCTAAAAGGTTTTCTGGAAAAAAATTGAAAATTTCTGAGTTTGAAAAAGCATGAAATTTTTGACTTGTGAAAGCCAGAAAATTTCAAAAAGTAAAACATTTTTTGACCTGAAATTTATAAGTTTTCTCTAGAAAATGTGTGACTAATTAGAAATTTTCTAGAGAAAACTGGGAAATTTCAAAAGTTGAAAGTGTGTGAGAATAAACTCAGAAAATAACAGATTAATCTCAGAAATGTCTGTAGTTCATTCTTGTACATTTTGACTTTTAAAACTCAGAAATGTCCAAATTTTTCTGGAAAATTTCTGAGATTAATCTTAACATTTGAAATTTTTAAATTTAAAAAGTATAACATTTTTAAGTCTTGAAATTCAGGAAACTTCCAAAAGTCCAACAGTTTCGATCTTGGAAAATTCCAGATTTTTTCTAGAAAATCAATTAGATTAATCTTGAAATTTCTTTTTGTAATTTAAATTTGTATTGATTTTCCCATCTCAAAATGTCAGTTTTCTCACAAACGTTCAACTTTAGTAGCTCAGAAAACTGTGGATAATGTCAACTAATTCCTTGACATTTCTGATCTATAATTTATTGAATTTTTCTCGTAAATGTTTGACTTTTGTAGCTCAGAAATGTCCAAAGTTTTTCTAGAAAACTTCAGAGAGCAATCTGAATCTTCAGAGAGCAATCTCAAGCTTTACGAGTTTTGTGATAGAAATTTCCTCCTCCTCTTTTATTTTCCTGTCTTCAATACATCTCTCCGTTTGAAAGGTTAATGAAAAGTCCAGTCTGTAAAAAACACAAACAGTAAAGCAGAATTTAGTCACAAGATGGCGGTGTGGTTCAGCCGACCGCTGAGAAGAGTCCCAAACATGGCCGCCGTCCTGAGGTGATTAGCCAAAACTCATTTTAGCAAAACAACATCTCAACATATTTAACTTTAACGTTATAAAACACATGGTTTCCGTCTTTTAGGTTGAACTCGTTCAGGTTTAAACAATGTCAGGTGGCAGAAAGCGGGTCATCGGGGCCGCTTGGCTGGCTAGCTAGCGTCGGCTAAAATAGCCCGTTATGTTCAGGCAGCCGCTGCCTCCCGGAAATGCTGTAAGCTCATTATCGGTCACTGAGAGCGTCGGACGGGAACGTGTGAGGATTGTGGCAGCAGAACTTTGCTTCTTGCTTTTCTGCTACCTACTTAAAGTCCATGTGGGGATGATTTAGAGACACATGGAAAATAAGCCGCGTTTGTCGGTGTGCGGCCAATAATGAATGGAAAATATCTCAACTGAAAGGCATCTGAAACCTTCTTCCCTCTTAATTACAGAAGACGTCAAACATCCAGAGACAGAAACTTGTGTCGTATTTAGTAAAACCACGTTTCAGTTCTTAGTGTCATTAACTCGAGGAAGTGCAGACTCGGATCGGGTTTCAACGCTATTTTTAGCGACGTTAGCGGCAGGCAGCATGAAACACTTCCAAGAGTTTGTGTTGTTGAAGAATCAGATGCAGACATTGGTCCAAACAAAAAATATTTAAATCTAATTTTACCTGCTCAACAATAAACAAAGTAGTTAGACATTTTGTAAAAATGGCGGTGCAAAAGTTAACAAGGATTTTGCACATTTGCCATATTGAAAGAAATGCATCAAATGCAGCAAAAAAAAAATTTTTTGGGGGGGGGGGATATATAAGAACTGGATTTTTGTTACTTATTTGATCAAATTTTGGAGCTGTGTGAAGCTGAAGCCTATGTGAAAAATTCCAGCAAATAACCTGAGTGGTTAGCGCTCTAGATGTGCAGGTCTGGTTTCTGAGATATCAAAAAATATTTTTTAGGTCATTCAGAGGTCACCATCCCCCAATCTTGCTAAAAAACAAACAAACCAAAGTGGGCTGCCTTTTTAGTGCTCAGTTTGTCCGGTTAATACCGTCATTAGTTTCGACCGATGACGTCACCACACCCCGAAAAAGAAAAAAAAAATAGCGAGGGTGAAGGAAGTTGTTCATTTATGCTTGCTTGACTTTGACAACGGTAGCATATCCTGATATGTCTAGTTGTCATGGTTACTCAAACCAGAAACACGGAAGTCGGATTTCACTCTTGCGGATTCGCGTACGCGCGAAGAGCCCGTTGTCCCATTTCCAAATATGGTATGAGACTGACACGTGGTCTATCCCCGTCCCAACGTGTACTTCAAATATGGCGCAGGTTCAACTAGAGCGTAAAAAAAAGACGCAGCTCGCGCGTGGCTGTTCATCCAGTCTGGAACCCGGATTAAAAATGATCTTTTCTGATCTCCCAAGACGCCCAGCCTAAATAACTCAAAGCTTTTGCGGACTGTAATTGTCTCAATGTTGACGCGGCCTGCTAGCTTGGCGCCTTGTACCTGACCGGCTGAGGATGGGCTGGTGACGGCGAGTAAGCCGCGGGAACAGCGCCTAGTCTGAAATCGCTGCATTTGTTATTCGGCAAGATATTTCGGATAACTTATTCGAAGTTTGTTTTTCCCTGATGTAGTTGTTGAAGTAATTTTTTGTGTGTTTAAACAGAGCAGCAGAAGAGGACCGACCAACCGACCATGGCGTTTCTGCGGCGGTTTGTTTGGCTGTTGGCTTCTCTGAAATATGTGAAGAGATAAAATGGCATCTGGAATTGGCAGCAGATCGACAATGGATACCTAGGTTGATCTTCAATCAAGCTGAGGATTGCTTCAAGCTACCTGGGGATCCGCCCGACCCGGTCAAGCAACTGTTCAATGGCGGGTCCAGAAGACCTCTCAGGGTAGGAACTGCTGCGGGTTTGATGCTAGGCTAACGCTGATGCTAGTGCTGTTGAAGGCTTACGCTGTTCTGGTTTGGTTTGATTAGGACTCTGCTGTTGAAAATCCTTCTGTCTGTTTTTTTTTGTTTTGTGCTGTTTGAAGCAGCAGTTGCTGTGGTTGTTTGACATGGTGAGGTAAAGCTGTAACTAGCATGTTGGAATCTGAAGTTCATGGTTGAAAGTCAGCTGTGATGTGAAAGAAAGATGGCTGCCAAGAATTAGGCAAATACAGTTTAGAGGTTGCAGGAAGTGATTCAGTTTAGGCTTTAGTACGTATCACTATAGTGATAACATAACTACATATTATTAGTGTTAACTGAATGTGGCCATGTTAACATATTAACTTAATTCTCTTATCGATGAATATTATCATTTGTTAGTTGGAAATAAGGTCTTTTACATTTCAACATGCATAACTTTTTAACTTTTTTTGTATCTACTTAATATTTGAAATTGAATTTAAATATTTCACAAACAGGGTCCTTGCATTAATAATTCAATAACTGAAACATTTTATGTACGTTCAAGAATTTAAACATGTAAAAACAAATAAATTTTTTGCACTGAAACAATGTGCAGCCTCTTGAGATTTCATTTCTTCTGGACGACGGTGAGATCTGCTGGAGCTGCATGTCAGAAACCAGAGGTAATGTTCACACATATTTACTGGTTTTCAGCTGGAATCAACTCCATGTTTTCTTTCTAGAGATGATCTTCTGTCTCTCAGTAATGTGAACAGTTTCTCTCTTAGACTAAAGCTACTGGCTGACCTTTTGTTGCACCCAACTGTTTATGTTTTCTCTCCCTTCAGCCGATAAAATAGCAGTTAAACTGACCGCCTGATAGATGAAGCCGTCAGATGACTGTTTTGTCCGGTAGAAATACTCCTGGAGCAGCTCTTCCTCTCTGCTCTGTCCTTTCAGATCCCCACGGTGACAAACGGCCTTTTATTCAGAGCCAGCTCCTGGTTCTGTTGGAGGTTTTCTTCCCGTTAAAGGGAAGTTGTTCCTGTCCATCGTTGCCACATGGATCCTCAATATGAGATGGTTCTTTAGCTTAACTTGGTTACTTTTAGCCAATGTAAATAATTGGTGCAGTGTTTTTTTTCATGGAAAGTCTTGCTGTTAAAGGGAAGTTTTTCCTTCCCACTGTCACCACATGCGTCCTAAGATGATATCGCTTAAGATTACTTCACTTTTAATTAACATAAACGCTGCAGTGTTGCCTTGTTTTGGAAAGACTTCCTGTTAAAGGGACGTTTTCTTTCTGGAAAGTGATGCCTGATTGTGCTTCTCCGACTTTTTGTAACGTGACATTTTTTAACCCATGCCTCAGCGGGCCGCTGATGGATGACCTCAGTGACCTCGCCACTGGAGGAAACCCTGAAGGTGTTCCTGTTTGACGTGTCCAGACCCAGTTCTTCATTTTGACTTGAAACGTTCTCTGCAAACTTCTTTAAGGAATTCTGCAGGTATTTTGCTGTTATTTAAGTGATATTTATGACTGGAGATTTCATTCCCGTCGTTGAAGGGATTAATCTGAAACCTGCACATGACCTGCTGCCACCTTTATGTCCTGTTGTTGCTGGTCATAATGATATGCCTCATCAGTGTACGTCTCTAAAGGTAAACAAACTGGAAATGGCTCCCTGTCTTCATATTTTCTATACAAACTAAATATTTAGCTCAAAACTAATTATTTAATTAAGATGCAAATTCGCTGTCTAACTGGAAGTGCACTACCAAAACAAAAGCCCAAAGTAAATATTTTGGAGCTAAATATTCAACTTGCTAAATATTTAGCTTGCTAATAAAATATTTAGTTTGAAACTGACATTTAAATGAATAATATAGTGAAAGAATAACAACCATTTTTTCCTCTTACATCAGGGTAATTAACCCAAATGCTGATAAATGCAGCTGATTGTTTGATCAAAACGAACAAGACAAACTTTGAACAGGAGCTACTAGAGAGGACAAAGATATTTAACATCTAGAATCACATTTAAAAAAACAACAACTACAAACTGTTTAAGCTAAGCGCCTGCAGTGCATGTATATATGTTTGTATATCATGTCCACTTTCCTTTAATAGAATGTGATCGTTCACCAGTTTCAGGAGCTGCCGGCAGCCTATTTTAGGCTCATCAGTGTTATCTGAGACTCAAGCTTACTCTGGGCATCGTGATGTTTTTTACACCAGCTTAGAGCTGCGTGCTTCCAGCAGCCGGGTTCCTTCACACGCAGCAGCTCATTAATTCGTTTCATCTCAGGAACACCAGAGGTATGTCCCGACACGCTGGCCCCGACCATAATGAGGCCACTTTAACCCCGAGCTGAGGGAAGCAGTCAGCCAGGCGAATATCTTCTGAAAGTAGGTCAGAATATGGAGAAGAGGCCCAACAATTAAAACGTGAATAAGCAATAAATTCCAATGAAAGTTTGAATTCATTTGTAGAGAAACTGAGCTATGGGAGAGAATTAGGGCGGCTGGGAAAAAAACCAGATTTTTATTTTCTCAAAACTCTGTCTTTAAACTCTGAATTCTGACTTTATTTAATCTCAGAATTAACTATTTTTAGGAATTTAAACTAAATTCTGACTTAGAATTTATTTATTTTTTCTTCAAATTTACTTTTTTCTTAATTTTAAACTCACAATTCTGACACTTTTCTCAAAATTCTGTCTTTAATCTCTGAATTCTGACTTTTCCCCCTCAAATTTAACTATTTAAAAAAAATTAAACTCAGAATTTTGACGTTTTTCCAAATTGACTTTTTTCTTAGAAATTTAAACTAATAATTCTGACTTTAAACCCAGAGTTAAAGTCAGAATTTTCCTTCAGTGGCACTAATGCTCTTCCATACAACTCGCCCTGTTTCCTTCACATCCTAAACAGCCGGCGGGATTCGGTCCGGTGTGATTGTGGCACTAAAGCCTTGCCTGACAGCTCTGAGCGACCATCACGCTTCACCTAATTTGTCAGATTTTTTTTTTCTTCCTTTTGTAAACATGCTCTCATCACTCGGATGGCGGTTGATGGGATGTTTTCTGCTGCATGCCAGTAGCTGTTCTTACTTGTGTTTGGGATGTTGGCAAACAGAGTATGAAGTGTAACGTAGTAAGAAATAAATTACACACATGACATCGGGCATATCCTATATCTGCAGCTGCAGCAGGTGAAAGTTTCCAGTATTCATTTGGTAGTGGTGGATTTAGACAAAGCCCACACTGACAACTTAAAATGCAAAATTATGCCAAATAATTTCTGAGACATTTATTAGTAGCATGAGTTAGAATTGTACACGGGCCCAAGTGCATTCAATCAAAGCAGGTTTGAGAGCTAATCTGCAACTTTAGACTCGCGTCTCATTACATACAAACCTGCACCAACTGCCAAATATGGTAGTTTGTGCACTTCAGCTAATGCGCTTATAGCAGAGCTGACTTTTCATTTAGCATGTTTGCTAACTTTGAAAACATTTAGTCTCTTAGCTTCACATTAGTTAATTTTTCCAGATAATTTTTTTGTGAACTTTCAGCTGACTAAAGTTTCACATCTGTGTTAATGTTTTGGTTATAAAGTGTCAAGGATTCTTTAAGTAGTTAGACATTTATGGTCATCTCAGTGATTAGCACATTTCAGTTAATCCACCAATGGGCTAATGGCATGGCTAATTTTTCAGCTCGCATGCTAGTGTTTTGGCTAACTTTGTAATTAGCAGTGGGGCCACATTTCAGATATTATGCTAATAGTAAAGCTAATGTTTTGTTTAACATTTGGCTAATTTTGAAAACATTTAGACTTTTAGTGTTCTATTTTTTGCAGTTTTGCAGTATATTTTCAGTTGAATTATGTTCCATATCTTTGAAGTTTGTTAATTCTTAAGTAGTTACAAATTTACATTTATCCCAGTGGTGGGCACAGTTTAGCTAATCTGCTAATATTGGAGTTAATTTTTGCTTTCTTTCAGAAAGTTGGTGCACTTAGCTTCCCTAAAATTTATTTTTCTGGATAAACATTAAACACAAATTTACTTGGCTGTGTTGTAAACTTTTTCAGATGAATAAAATTTGGCTTGTGTGTTGATGTTTTGATTATAAAGTGTGAAGAATTGTTCAAACAATTAATCTTAGTGGTAGGCACACTTCCGCTCACCCACTAATATGCTAATGCCAGAGCTAATTTTTCTTTTAGCATTTTTACTAACTAACATTTAGTGCGCTTGGCTCCCCTGAAATACATTTTTCCAGCCAAATTTTAAAGTGCTAATTTACTTGTATTGTTTTGTAAACTTTCAATAGATTAAAGTTTGACATTTGTGTTGAAGTTTTGGTTATAAAATGTCAAGAATTCTTCAAGTATCTTGAGATGGGTGAATATTGTTTACATCTACTAAAAATAGAAAAATACAAGCTAAATGGTAAATGTTAAGTGTCACACCAGGTTTAGAGAAAAGATTTCTTAAGCAAATTCTTCATTTTCAAACTTCTACATGTGAAATGCAGCTGATCCATTCCTCATTTGACTATTTTGGGACTGAAATGTGATCCTATATTTTGCCATTTGATATCTTTAAACTTGTCTGTGTGTTCATTAGACATGAAACTGAATGACTGGAACAAAATAAAGCAAGTAATCTGGATTTTTGATGTCTTGGTGAAGCTGAATATTTATGCCTGAAGAGCAACTTGTGACAGAAGCATTCACAACTGTCTCCTCAGTCATTTCAGTGTCAGACACAGAGACTCCTTTGGTCAAAAATAACGCCAAAGAAAAGCATTTTTGTGTAATGGAAGCTCTTCTTTCGTTTGTACGTCTGGTATAAGTTTTCTTCTGTCTTCCTGCTTCCGAACGGCATGTTGATCATCGTGGTTGTCACTTGTTCAATGAGTTTCTCAGCTTTTTATGTTTCCTAAGGCATGTCTCCTGGACTGTAACGAACTGCCGTGTTGAAAAGTACTCCATGTCCAGACATCAATCAGGGAGGTAGAAGAAGGATGGAAATGGTACAAATGTTAGAGGTGGAGAGTCGAGCAGATATCCAAGAACTGAGTTCCAGTAACGGGAAAGACAGCGGATACTTGAAAACCATTAAATTAGTCAACTTAAAATCAATGATTTCTCTGTGATGTGGATATTTGACCTAAACATTGACATGAATGATTGCTCATTTGGGCAATGATGGATCACTAACCCTGTCATACACATTAACTTGCAGCATTCTTTCTGGTTAAAGTGAGTTTTCGATGGGAAAACAACCTGCCTCTAGCCAGCTCCAGTCTGAAGATCAAGTGCTCAAGAAGTTCTCAGGTGTCAGTTTCAGATTTATGCCTTACTTCAGCCTTTTATAGAGATTTGATATTCCAGAAGTTATTTGTCACGTCTTTCCAAGCACCCAAAATAAATTGCTTGCTGTCTGGCAAAGGGAGGGTCGAGTCTCAGTTTTGGTTGTGACAACCTGTCATGTCATCGTGAGTGCTGTCGCTCCTGCTGCTCTTGCTCTCCAGAGCCAGCAGTGATCTCAGCTCTGAGAGTTTCCTCTCCCAATGGATCCCAAAGGTGCCTGCTGTTTGGACTCTGCATGGAGCAAAAACTCTTGATTCACATCGTCTGGGCTCAGAAGTGACTTTTGCGATGTATTTGGAGAACTCTGAGCAGGGGAAAGTTGGTGGAGAGGGGGAGCTTCCTGCTGGAGCGATTCTCTCTGGACAATGTGTCGTTTCTAAAGTAACAGGAGTTGCAGGTTTGAGCAGCTCTTCAAAGGGAAGTGAGCTGGACATAAAGGCCCTTGTGGGATACACAGAGCAGAGTGTCAGCGGAGGAATGGACCCTCCTCCTTTTTGCAACATGAATGCACCGCAGACTCAACTCTGCAAGGATTGTGAAGGACCTGCTGAGAGCTTTGAGGAATATTCTTCAAGCAATGGGCATTTTGAACCGGACGGTGCCCTTGAAGACACTGAGTGTGCAGGGTTAAGCCAACTATATCATGAATGTCCTCAACACTGTGAGTGTTTTAAAGCTTGCAAGTCCTCTGAGCATTGTGCTAATCATAGCTTAGCCTCTAAAAGTAGCCTTTGCTGTGAACACTGCCCAGAACACCTCCTATTATTTCAGCAATGTAAGCCCTCTGATCAACAGTCGGACTCTTCTGATTATGAGCCAGATGAATCGGAAGTGAACTCTGACAGTTTTGGAGAGTCCGAAATGCCTGGTTTTGTGTCCGAGTGCACAGAAAACCTGAAGCTGCCTCTGGATCATCAGTGTGAGGACTCTGACTCGGAACAGGACAGATCAACTGAGGATTCGGAGCAGAACTTCACCCAAAACATCTCTGACTCCATGGACTCTTTAACTTGTGCTGCTAACTTCTCTGAATACGATGAAAGTCAGGACAATGACTGTGATGAAGAGGAGGAGAGCTACGATCATAACGAGATGGAGGTCACTGATGAAGAGTCCACGTTGTCAGAGGACACACCTGGTGACCCCTGTGAAAGTGACGGAGCAGAGGAAAACATTGAGCAAACCTCTACAGGCGATGCCTCTGAAGATGTTGACGAGTTGCATGGAGACGATTCAGAGGACGAGTCAAGTCAACATGGCAACTTTGAATCCTGCGCCGAGGAAGACCTGTCCTCCGACGACTCAAAATCCTTCAAGACTTGTCTTGACAACAGTTTTCCTTCTGATCCCTGCTCAGATTCATCCGAGGAATCCGACAAAGCAGCTCAGGATGATTCAAGTGACGAGCCGATGCAGTGGGAATCCTTCGAAGAGAATGAAGCAGAAAAACAACCGAGCGTCGAGAAGAGTAGCGAGGAGGAGGATAAAAAGAAAACTTCTGCCGTTGACACAGTTATTGAGGACTACTTTGATTTATTTGATAGAGCAGACTGCTCTGGACAGGCATTTGCACAAAAGCAGAATTACATCTCCTGTTTTGATGGGGGCGACGTTCACCATCACCTCCATCTTGAACAGGAAGCTCTGAAACAAAGCATCAAAACTGCTCACAAAGAGGAGACTACAGAGGCGATCAAAGAACAGGAGAAAGATGTGCGTACTGAAGAAGCAACTGAAATAAACACCCAAGAAAAGGATGAACGTTGTGAAGATTCAGAGGAGGAAGACCTGAACCAGAGAGACTCCGGATCTTGTGGTTTAGAGAACTGGACCCTAAAATCAGAATCGAGTTCAACAAAAGATGAAGTTGAAGATAATGAGCCATTTGGTCTTTATCCAGAGTACTACCAGGACTCTGAAGATGATGAAATGTATTATGATGATGAAGCCTGGGGATACGATGGGCAAATTTCTGATGATTACGACGAAGAACCCGAGTACTACCTGGACTCCTTCAGAGCGGAGAGCACGTTTGCACCGTGTGCCCAAGAAATCTCTGTGGAGGGAGATGTTTGTGAAGACAAAGACTCTGTTGGTGAAGACACTGACTCAGAAGGTGAAGTTAAGTCCAAACCCCTCACTGAGACGACCTCTGATTTTAAAGACGATAAGAATCCAGATGCTGAACCGGATGGCTTCTCTGCGTCGTCAGAGATGGAGCCTTATTGGACACTCACCGACGAAGAGCAAGCCAGAGAGCGTTTTCCTGCAGGTGTTGAGGATTACTATGCATATCAGATTAGAAGCATTCAGTCTTCAGATGCACAACCCTTGACCAGATTTATTCTGGACAGCAGGTCTTCTGATGGAAAAGCTGATGATGATGAAGGACCGGAGGATGTCGAGGAGTCATCAACCGTGTTAGGAATTAATGTCCTTGAATTAACCCATAAAGAGCAAAGTCTAGAACCTGAAAATGAGCTGCAGGGAATCTCAGACCTTGCACCTCATCTGGGTGTCATTCATAACGTTGCTTCAAAACATGAGGCCACAGCAAGCCGGGATTCAGAGGAAGAGCAGAGTGACGATGAATCCGTAGAGAACTGTGAATGTGAATACTGCATCCCACTGACACAGCAGGTAAAATATGTGTCATATTTACTACTTTTTAGATCCTCTGATAAACCCAGAGTCATTTAAGACGGAGTGTCAGCATCGGTATCCTGCTCCACATGGTCATTAGGGTCACATACAACCTGTTTGGTCATACCAGTTTGTTTTTAGCATGAGGAATCCAGAGTCACTGAGCACTTGTTGAAGGACAAGATATGATGTTGTGATACTGACATTCTGTATCAACATGGCAGCAGCTGCCGCATCAAGTCTCTTGTAACCACTCACAGAAACACCACAACACATCTAAGGCTGTTAAGTACCTGAAACGGCTCATCGGGAGCCGTTTCAAGTTGCATAGTTCAAAATATGAAGCAATAATTTGGGTTATTTAGCTTAGAAAAAAATTAGGGTTAATTTTTCAAAGTCGTATTTTCACCAAGTTCAGTCATTTATAAACGTCAGTTTCAAAATAAATACTTATTTAGCAAGCCAAGTATTTAGTTTGAAACTAAATATTTAGTTTCAAACTAAATACTTGGTGTGAAGCTAGTTGGCAAGCTAAATATTTGGTTTTAAGCTAAATATTTAATTAGCAAGCTAAATATTTGATTTGAAGTAAAATAATGTAGTTAGCAAGTCAAATGTTTAGTTTGAAACTAAATATTTAGTTGGCAAACAAATAGTGTGAAGCTAGTTGGCAAGCTAAATCTTTGGTTTTGAGCTAAATATTTAATTAGCAAGTCAAATATTTAGTTTGAACCCAAGTATTAGTTTAGAAAACCACATAGTTTAAAACTAGTTGACTAGCTAAATATTTGCCATGAAGGTAAATATTTAGGTGGAAATCCAAATATTTAGCTTGAACCAGATTTAGCTTTACAAACTAAACCTAGAGCCAGCTTTTATTTTGAAAGTCCGCTTACCGGCTTATAGCTCAACATAAGCTCTGAGCTAAAGCTAAGTATTTAGTCTGGAGTTAGTTAACTTATTCACTAAATATTTAAGTAGGTAAAATATTTAGTTTGAAACTGACAATTATAAACGAGATGATGTTCTATAATTTTTTTTTTTGTTAAGCTAATAAGATTGTTGTTAATTTTTCTCTACGTAACGTCACAAACGGCACTCCGTATCAGGAGGCTTGGTTGCTGCTTTTCATGTTCAAAGTCAAACTCTTACCGTTTCCCATGTTTGAGCTTCAGGCGCCAAAGCTCTGCTTGTCTGCAGGTTCCAGTGAAACCACTGCTCTCCCAGTCGGCATCAGACGATCCAGCTAAGATCTGTGTCGTCATTGATTTGGATGAAACTCTGGTGCACAGTTCATTTAAGGTAAGCTGCCCGGCGGGAGCCTCTTTCTCAGTCAGGCTGACAGCAGATATTACAGTCAATGGAATTGACAGACTCTGAACTGTTAGTTGGCAATAAAGTTAATTCTGAAATAGTTTCGTTTACGCTGAATGCCATAAGTTGCTCTGAACATCCTAGGCAAACGCAGCGGGGCGCTCTTCATGTGATTCCACTAAACGTTTCATTTAAGATGAAGAACTTAGCGCTGCCAGACAGAAAAACAGAGACTGACCAACATTTCCAATGTGCTCTGCATCGCAGCTGCTTTTCTGACTGCATTTAAAACTGATGCCTTTCATAACAAATACATTTCTATTCACACATTTTTTTCATTTGTACGGTTTTCCTCATATTTAATTTTTGACCTTTTTTAGATGAAAAATATACAAAACTATTCAGATTCTTTGATTTCTCACAACAAAAATTCCCAGAAATAGTTTGGTCTTTAAATTTGAATGAGACATTTTACACATAAATACCACTGATTACCTCATGTTTTTACATTGGTAATTAAAATGGATGTGTTTTATACATTTCGATTCTTTTAGTGGCTGCAGTGGGCGGAAGAAGCTAATGCTAACATGGTAAATCATGCAGTAAGCGGCGCGTGCGTCCTCCCTCTGGTCACAGGCTGACCTTACAGATTGTCACTGTGCAGACAAGATTATTCTCTTAACTCCATGTTTTATATAAAACTGATACTAAAACTCAGTATTGGCTTCATCACACATCACTGAGAGAGAAGTTCTTAACATTTGTCCCCAGAGTCGCAAACGTAAAATATGGATTTAAATGCAAAACTGCAAAATTAAATGAATGAAATCGGTTAAAGTAACAAATAAACTGTTAAAAATTTACTGATGGGTATTTTTCCTTTTGAACCTTCATTAAAAGAACCAAAGACAACGTATATGAATTTTATGACCAAGCTTTTGCAAAAGGAGAAGACTCAGCAAGCTGCTCCTCCAAGCCGTTCATTGAGCGTCTGAAGAACTTTGGTTACAGCTTGTCTTTTATTATCAAGCAGAAACAGGGAGGATAGCTAAAGAAGACAACAGAGATAATTTATTACTGCACACAGGCAGTTTCTAAGATAGGGAGTATTCCGGTTTATAAGGAGGCACCTGTGAAAACGTAATTTAAGGCCTGAGAAACACACAGTTAACTGTTTCACATGAAGACAAACAGGCAGATGGGGCCTCCAGGTCACACAGAAGAAAGAGAACACTTTAAACTGAACATTAGACTGAATATGAACTAAAGTAATAACAAAATGATTATACCAAAAAATCTCTAACATTTACCTATATACAGCTGAAACAAAATGAAATATTAGAAAACTAAAATAAATGAAAAAATGTGTTCCACTGGCAGATTATTTTATGTATAGGAAATAAAAAGTCTAATTTTAAATTAAATGATCTGCCAATGATTTTCAAATCATTAGTAAGAAGTTATTAAATCAAGATCCCATATCTTGCAAATTAGTTTTGTATTTTATGAAGTGTCATAAGAAAATGGACCAAAAATACTTTTGTTTTTGCAGTGTGTAAGAAAAATTGTAAAATTATCTACAGAAAATACAAATAAGTCTGCAAATACTTTATAACATTTTAAATAAGACAAAATTAACATGTTAATGTTTACTGACTAGTGAAATGACCAGAGGAAGTGATGAGTTGTGCTCGGTGTGCAGCTCTTGGTTCGCGCTGCCGGGTAGATCAGTTTCCGTTTCGCTGCTCCTTCCTAAGAGGAGCCGGTGGAGAGGAGTTCACACGTCTGTCTGCAGAAACCAGAGGCTGGTTAGGTAAGCGTGAGCTGAACCGCGGCGGCCATGTTGGAAATGACGACTACCTGACTCACGTGTCGATGCGTCTCTGGTTGGCGGGATTTCTACCATCCTGAAAATCAGTTCAGATGAAAAGACGTAAAGGAGAACATTATAGTCATTAAACTCAGGGACTCTGCATACGGAAGACCATTTCTGCCATGAAATAACGGTCCAATAGGAAGCCGTAATTATGAGTTTTCAATTAGTAATTAAGTTTTAAAGTTATATTTACCAGGATCAAAGTTATGCTTTTTGAAAGACTTTTCATTTTTCAGGTACGACTTTAAAAACAGAAAAATGACTTAAAAACTTTAGTTGACTTTTATTCTCATAATTGACTTTAAAACTCAAATTTATGATAAAATTCAGAAATGTATTTTATTTTCAATTAACTTTACTCATATTTATGACTTTAAAAGTCACATTTATGACTTTTATTCTCATAATTATTACTTTTATTATTGTATTTATGACTTTAAAACTCAGAAATATCACACTGGAGCTTAAAATTCTGACTTTTATTCTCATTATTCTGACTTTGAAAATTGCAATGACTTAAAGAAAAGCATCTGATCCTGTGGCATCCACACCTTAAGTTGTTATAATAACCTGATGCTGCACTGTGCACACTCTCTGTCAGCGCTGATGAAGATTCTCTCACCTCAGCATGCTGATCGCTTGGAGTTTTAGATGTGTGGCTAAATAATGTCTGAAATTATGATTGATGCATTTATAAAATACATCTTCAAGTTTCATTAATGATTAACTTTATTTGGAAAAGAATTTATCAACTGAGTAGAGAAGCGTTAACGTGGTTTTATGCAGATTGTCTTTAATAACCCACTGTTGACACTTTTCACCGTTACAGAACCATAACCGTAATTCAACAACAATAATAAATGTGATGCCAGAAAGAAAATAGTTGCTGATATTTTAAAACTACTAGAGAAAATGAACAAAATATGTAATTTTTACTTGCTTCTATTTCATTTGGCTCATATATTTTAACATTTTGCCAACATGACACAACAATAAATGGTATTACATCAAATCTAGTTTATTTTTTATTACTTTTTTTTATGACATTAACTATTTCTAATTAATTCAGACTGGCAGCTTTCAGTATTAATTTGTTTTATGTCTGTTTTTCATGTTTTTTAGGAAAATTTGCTGCCGAACCATTTAAAGCAGAACTTGATCTAACAGGGTATCCAATATGCAAACTAATTAAATTACATCACAGCGTCGCCACTCGAGCCCCGCGCCTTATATAGCTCCTCTTCCAGTGATTCAACATCCGAGATGCATAATTCAGATGCTGAGAGTTCACCCAGTAAATCATTTTATTTTTTTTAGCTTCGCCTCCTTGTATCTCTGATGTTTTACTAATTGAATATCACGACTCAAATGGGTTTTTAAAGTTGTAACTGATATGTTTCTTGTCTGTTTTCTGTCTCCACAGCCTTTGAACAATGCAGACTTTATCATTCCAGTGGAAATTGAAGGGATTGTTCACCAGGTAGGAACTTAAATCATTTCATTATGGATGAACAATTTGAGTTTAAAAATCCTTAAAATGGATTTTGATTTGGCTCCGATTTGAATGCAAACCTCCTACTTTTCCTAAATAATGGGGTGAATCGTGGCTTTGCCAGCTGCTTTCGAAGCTGCTGCTCCCTGCAGAGCTGAAGCTCTTTATATTGATGGCTCCCGGCTGCAGGTTCCTATTTCAGGCCCGATAAAATAAGGAGAGCCTGCTAGGCTTCTCAGAAATACCCGCCATCAATCTCAATCTGTATCACATCTTATCCCCAGATCAGCCTGACATGCTATAGCTGCTAGCCGCGATTAGCTCTTCTAGCTGACTGAGGCTTTACTTTCCAAAAAACAACAAAATTCAATCCTGTGAAGTTTTGGGTAGCAACTAGTTACCTGAGTAATGAAAAATTACTTCAGTGAATGCTTTTTATTTTTTCTGGATACTAACTGTGATTAACTTCACTTTTAAAATATATATATTTTTTACATCTTTGTTAAAACTGTTGCCATGTTTAATATGAGACAGATAATCTGTGAAAACGTCGATCTCCCAGAGCTGCTACTGAAGAAATGCACCAAAACAACCAATCAGAGCCAGGAGGCAGGTCTTAGCGCTGTCAATCATGCTCATATATTTGCTACTAAACGTGTTGATGGTGGAGAGATGGCTTACCGTTAAAGGAAATCTGCTTATCTGCCATCATCTGTGGCTATGCTAACTAGCATTAGCATTCTAGCTGCAGCCTAGCAGAAAGAAATCATCACACAGAGATGATTTACAGCGGTAAGACCCGCCTCCTGGCTCTGATTGGTTGTTTCTAGATTCTCTCATTCTGCACAGGGTGACAGTTTCAGCAAATATGAAAACAGAATATTTTTTATAAAAATGAAATACAGCAGCTTTAATGAAGAAAAATCTTGTTTTGACCAAAAATTCACCAAACACACCTACAGTTTGTTAAAATTTTATAAGTTGGAAAAGGAACTGATTTGTAAAAAAATTATTATGCCTGATTTTTGTTATTTTATAATTATATTAATTTTGATTTTGCATATAACTTTACATTTTGCCATTTTTAAATACCATATGATTGTTTTTACCAGTTAAAGCTGGGTAGCCTCAACACCGAATACGTTTGTACTCTTGAGTACTTTCTTGGGTATTTTTTTTTACTGAAACAGTTTAAATCTGTTGAAGTAGTGGTACTTTTAAAGGCCTGGGTCTGTTTCAAGTACTCCAGGATCGGCTTGTAAAAGTGGGGAAAGCCTATTCTGGATGACTTGGTTCAGAAACATGGCTGCCAGCATCTTACAGTTAAATAAGGAAATTCATTTAGAAGAATAACACAATTTCTATAAAATTACAACTTTATCTTCCTTCTACAGTTGAGTTTGTTTCCAGTGACTCTTACATTTCTGTGTCCATCAGGTTCATGTGCTGAAGAGGCCGCATGTTGACGAGTTCCTCCAGAGGATGGGAGAAATGTTTGAGTGTGTTTTATTCACCGCGAGTTTATCCAAGGTTTGCTTCCCTAAATCTTCTTAGGTCGTTGTCCTGCTGGCTTGTAACATCTCAGGACCTTTCACCTAAATTCATCTTTGCTTTTACAGTTTAGCTCAAGGTTTAAAATCTTAAATACTATCATAGTTTTGAGCCATATATATAAATATTGAATTATGAAGTGGTAAAGACAGCATTGATGAACTGTTGCTGTTCACAGCACAGAGGCTGTTTAACAGGGAACTTATTAATAAATATGTTTCTTATTTGGACCAGAGGAAAAAGTACAGAGTTTATTTCACCAAAGATCTTCTGTCTTTCACCAGGAACTAAGCACCAATGGGTGTTTGTGAGCACAAAGTCATTTTCCAGCTGTTTTTACTTTTTGTCATTTGTTGATGTCACATTGAAACAAAACCCACTTAATTAGAGCAGCTACTTGGTTTCAGCTGGAAATGATTTGTTTCCTATGCCTGAGTAAAAAAATGACAGGATTTCATTTGCTAATGCAACATGTAGCATTAGCTTGATGTGGCTATAACTAACCACATATTTAGTTATAGAGTTTGACTGACATGACAAACCTGTTTAGGATCCACATTAACATGCAGCAGCTAAACTCCAAAGAAGTAAAACACAGATTGATTATGTGGAGAAAAGTGAGACCGTCACACCAGTACATGGCTTTATGTATAAAGTATTCAGGTGACACGGCTGTTGGGAGGAACGTGTGAGCTTTGGGATAAAAAGGCTCAGCAAATATGAGGAAATGTATCATCAATATGAATGCAAACAGGAAGTAAACACCCAAATCAGTGCAACCATGGATGTTTGTGAGCATAAAGTTTATCAGATCAACATCCGCTCACTTAGCTTGGATGGTTGGCCTTAGCTAGCATTAGCTTGAAGTCACATTTTAGAACCAGAAATATTGAGAGAATTAACTAGATTGACTTGGAGAGAGTGACATCACAATCCGCGTCCTCAGAAAAACGTTTCAGCATCTACATTACCGTAGAGCAGCTAATCCTCTGTAGCTCCAAGATTTATGTGGAGAAAAGCGAGTCTCGCTCACCAGCACATGACTTTATATATAAAGTATTCAGGTGACACAGCCGTTGGGAAGAACAAGTAAGCATTGGATATGAGCAAATATGACATCAACCTGAGCGCTGCTGCCAGAGTTCTGGTGTGCTAAACTATCATTTTCTGCCTCGTTTCCTCCAGTATGCAGATCCTGTGTCCGACCTGTTGGATAAAGGCGGAGCCTTCCAGAGCCGCCTCTTTCGGGAGGCGTGCGTTTACCACAAAGGGAACTACGTTAAAGACCTGAGCCGCTTGGGCAGAGACCTGAACAGAGTGATCATCATAGACAACTCCCCCGCTTCCTACATCTTCCATCCAGACAATGCAGTACGCTGCTCCGGTGACTAAATGCCTAAAGTCTGAACTTTATTTCCCACTAAAATCACGGTTTTAAACCTCCAGGTTCCCGTCGTGTCCTGGTTTGACGACATGTCAGACACCGAGCTTCTCGACCTCATCCCCTTCTTTGAGAGGCTCAGCAAAGTGGACGACATCTACGGCATTCTGAGGAAGAAGAAGGCTTCGAGTTAACCGATGTTCGGGTACGGAGAGCCACCAGCGACTGTCGATTCGGGGCCACGGAGGCTGGCGAGCCGCAGGCTCCATCGCGCTTCCCACTACAAGGACCACGCTTTAAAAAACAACAACAACGCGCATTTAATCTCACAGCGTGTTGGATAAATCCACCAGCTATCATCGGAATGCTTCATGGACTTACCATAGCCTCTGTAGATAACTGGAGAGCAGAGTGTGTGTGTGTGTGTGTTACATGACAGCTGTGACCTTTGTAACTAGATTGTGTGAACAGTTGCGCAGTCCTCTACAAATAGTCCTGGACAAATGAACCACCATTACTCATTTTAATGTCAGTATAATGTAGCATTTGTACAACAGAATTATTAACACGATCACACAGAAAATAAGGCGTCGACGTAATCGCCTTACTAAAAATAACTCTGGGGAGCTGCAGGCGTGAAGTAAACCTTAAACATTCAATACATCTGGATACAAATGTTGATGATTGTTACTTTTGTATATAGAGACTAAAATGTTTTATGATGTTTGAAAAGATATGCACAAAATGTGCAATGCTTGAAAATAAAAAATAATGCTCATTATGCTAAAACCCTGTTTAAATTGCCTGTTCAATACATGTGCTTAAGAAAATCACACCACTAAATCCCACTTTGACCCAGGAGAGAAGATTTTTAATAATTCAGCGATTATTGTAACAAAAATGAATCTTTAAGGTGACAGTTTAGCTTTATTAGCTATCAGTTTGATTAGCTGTTAGCTGTTAGCGTTCTCATTTCTCAATGATTCTCCACTTCTGTCTGCAGCAGGTAAGATACTGACGACTTCACACATGCTGCTGTTTAATACGCTTGAACCTCTGAGCTATTTTATGAAAGAAGATGTTTCTGATTTATGATTAACTAACTCAGTCTAGAATCAGTTTGTGTAAATGTAATTGAACTGTTTTTAGTTTAAAAAAAACAAATGTGACATCCTGTCAAAGAACTTGCATGTTAAAATACTTTTTTACTATTTAGGAAATGCTTGCTTTGATGTGAAGAAACTGACAAATGAGTTATGCTAATGAACACAAACGGGTTTGAAAAGAGAAAATTTAATGTTTTAACTTAAATAATTTAAAAGGCATTTTTAAAATGGAATCTATTACGAGTATCTTTCCATGTCATCATTATTGCACTGTTTACTTTTTGTCATTTTGACAAAAATGACAAAAAGTCATTTTTGTCATTTAGCTATATGACAAAAATGTCATATAGCTAAATGTCTATATGACATTTATAGACATTTAGCTATAATGTCTATATTATAGCTAAATGTCTATTTAGCTATAATATTTAGCTATTTAACTAAATATTATAAAGAAAAAAAGACTGCAACCTCTGCTCGTTTCCCGGAAGCAGAAAGCGGCAGAAGCCTGTTGGTTCGGCTGCAGCGATGGTGATGGATTAGTTGATCCAGCTAATCCATCACCATCGCTATATGAGCTATATTATAGCTCATATAGCTAATGCTATATGAGCTATAATGCTCATGAGCTAATGCTCATATAGCTAATGCTATATGAGCATTAGCTATATGAGCTATAATATAGCTCATATAGCTATATGAGCTAATGCTCATATAGCTAATGCTATATGAGCATTAGCGTTAGCATAGCCACATTAGCAGTTAGCCGTACAGGAAGTTATCCATCTAATCTGTGTCGCCAAATTGATAAAAAGGTACATCTGACTTTATTTCTTCAATTTTTGTTTTGCAGTTTTCATTGTTTGACTCTGGATAGCAATTAGCGGCTATCCTGTTATTAGCATGACTTTGTTTTTGTACAGCAATATTTTAATACAATTATCTTCTAAATGATGCTCCTCCTCCCTCGCCACCATTCCTACAAAAACAAATCTGTTAGCTTAATGCTGAGTTACCTGTTGGCTTTACATTAAGTAGCTGTTAGCGCTCAGTAGCTATTAGCTTAGCGCTCAGTAGCTGTTAGCTTGACTCTTTATAACTGTTTTCTTGTCTGTTAATTTGTCTGCTGCAGTTTAAAATAACAAACATTTTTATTTCAAATTCTGTTTTCAGGGATTCAGTGTGTAGATTTTAAAACTTAAACACCGGAACAGGATCGGTTGACCCAAACCGTAAATAGTTTCTGAATCATCTCGCTGTTTATTGACAGTAACAGCTTTAACAAACCAGGTCCAGTCAAATCACTTCAACATTATTTACAACACAACAACAGACACAGTTTGAATTAAAGCAGGTTTCAGGAGACAGTAAGGTAGTTTAAGCTGCTTTCAAAGAGACAAAATAAAATATTTATACATTATTGAAGCGTCAGGGGACTGCAGGTTGGGAGTTTCAGGGATTTCCTGTGAAAACAAAACAAAGAAATTTAACATTTTTAAAGTAAAGCTGCTGCAAAACCAAAGTACAAAGAAATTAGTAATTAATCTTTACTATCCTGTTTTTTTGTCCTGATTTCTTTCAAATGTATTTTTATTAATTATTAGTAAATACGACCAAGTATGTTGTACAGAAGTTAACAGATTTTAACCTGCAGACAAACTGAGGTAAAATAAATACAGTAGAAAAAAAGACAGAAATAAAATGAATAGAAAATAATGAATTCAATCAGATCACACAGCAATTTGTCAATCTTGATTGCGATTTAAGAGAATATGTTCTATATTTAAACTTAAAATTTAAGTTATTTGACTTTACAAACATAAGACAGCAGGACTTGTATGGATAATTTGTAAAGTGGAAAGCTTTTATTTTTGTAAATGAGTTTAAAACTTTAAAAATCAGTTAAAACATTTAATTTTTGACAAAAATGTAAATGTTTCTAGATTATATTTTGTCTTAAGTAGCGAAGCTGAACTGTTTTCTGTTTAGTAAACTTGAGTCAGTTTTTGTGGGGAACCGTGAATTTTAATATTGAATAAACTCGTTAGTGCGTCTGTGGTTCAGTATCTGGGTCAGATGATTGAACTCTGTTTAATCTGAGGCGTCATAATAAAACTAAAAATAATCACCAGCAGCTTGTTGGTGCCTGACCTACATACCCACTGATAGAGTCGGATCATAAACACCTTACATTATTTACAGAACGTGGCACCCCGGGGTGCCCAACCGTTTCACCTATTCACTGACACACACACACACACACACACACCCACACACACACACACACACACACACACACAAATCACTTCTCTGCATTTTTATTCACATTTTCAGCTGATAATTCTGGACATTTTGACAACTTTTTCCTTCGTTTTTCCAAATTGAGATGCGGAAGGAACTGAAAGCTTTGTTATTACCGCCCCCTAGTGGTTCAGGTTGAATATTGCAGAGGAAAGCATCTTAATTTTTCTACCAAACTTTTATTGTCATTAAAAATTATAAGAGTAGAACTACTTTAGCTTAGTTTTACTCAAGTAAAAAGTAGGTAAAAAGGTGACTGAAGAACTGATCAAATTATCAATCATTTAATATTTGCATCATCAGACGGACCAAAATACAAAGTTAAGAAGAAATTTTGTATTTTAAGAATCAAAATTAAAATAATTCATCTAAATCGCATAATTCATGTAATAAAATTTTCCAAATCAATTTCTTTCAAAAATAAAAACAGCCGTCAGGCGAATTTTTATTTGTTAAGAAATAACAGTGAAAAGTATCCAAGAAATTAATCAATTGTAAAAAAGAGGCGGCAGTTACTGAGTAACTAATCAAAACAATCATTCGATGTTTAAAAACACAGACGGACCAAAATACAAAGTTAAATCAACATTTTCTATTTTAAAGATCACAAGGAAAATAATTCATTCAGATAACAAAATCAAGCCAAAAAAATTAAACTTTTTTCTAAATCTTTTCTTCTCAAACTGATGTTCTGTTTTTTTTTTTTTGTGGTTAAATGTTTTTCATTCAGTGGGTTGAAAATCCAGAAATTTACTCCAGTCAGAGCAGAAATGCTTCATAATAAAATGACTGCAGTAAAAGGAAAGCTTAGGAAAAATACTCTTAATACATTTTTTTTCAAAAAGTTTACTGCCAGGTTTTGGCCTGATAAAGTTTTAATTCATAACAGTTTTAAATAATTTATAATTGAATCTAAATCTCTTTCAAAAGCAGCCAGACTTTTAGTTTTTAAACTAAAAGTTATCTAATTAAATCAGGTAACATATAGATCTATAAAACGAAATGCCAGTTTTTCAGTATCATATTAAATTAGCGTTACCTGGAGGATTATTTTGTTCTCTAAATATGCAGAAACTTCCTGATTTAGAGAATCTGCAGGTATTTCTGGGTAAACTGGACTCACTGTGTGGCTCTGCTGACACCTGCTGGCCAACAGGAGAACTGACTCTCCCGTCCTTCATTTTCCTGCTTGAGGTTCAACAGTTTCTGGATTTTCTGTTGTAAAAGCCTCAAAATATTTTAAAGCATATAAGAACTTCTATAGACTCTGATACTTAGGCTCAAATATGGAGCTAAATCAGAGCCAAAAAGTTTGTTAAAAAAAGATTTTTTTAAGTTTTAAAACTTTTTTTTTCCAGTTTCAAAGCATTTATTTTAGTTTAATTTGTTTTTGTTAACTAAATTTAGATTAGCTGACGTTTGTAAAGCAGCCATTTCTGTACACTGCAAAAACAAAAAGTCTTTCTAAGTTATTGATGCCAGTACTCATCAATATTATGGAATTATTTAGTTAAACCAAGCTCTAATAATTTGCTAAAAAATCACTTTTAAGTTAGTTTTGTCCCATTTGAAGTGTATAAAAGTATTTTCTGTAGAAACTGCAATAATTACTTGGTGAGATTTTGTGTTTTTGCAGTGTAATTAGTTGTTCCTACCTGCCACTCGGAGCTGAGCTTGACTTCTGGCTTTCCCGGATGTGAACTCCACCAGGCCGCTCATGTCGGCCGCGGTCTGCCGCAGCGTCAGCCTGTGGACCGTCCCCATGTTCTCCAGGCGGACCCGCGGGCCGGGCTGCAGCGGCTCGCCGTTCAGGCTCCACGCCGGGGCGCGGGCCGCCGGCGCCGACACCTCGCACTCGAAGCAGGCGTCGTCCGGCGCCGACACCGCCACGTCGCTCAGCTCCCGCACCATCAGCTCAGACTGGGCTGGTGAACGGAGGAGCGAGACGGCAATCACCGAGAAACACGAGAAAACAGTTTCCTTTCAGACGACGGGCAGATTTTCAGACAGTTTGACAACTAAGAGCAAATCTGACTGATTCCAACCAACGAAAACCAAAAACTACTGGGACAATAATCTGTAAATGATGACATCAGACATCAAATTTAAACATGGCGGTTTCATATCATTTAGAAACGCGGCGCGTCAAGTAAGCAGCTTTTCTGCTTTAAAACCGCATCCAAAGTCCAGGGGATTTTTAATAAAACATAATAATATATACAATAAAATGAACTAAACAGCAAATTAGTTTTAAAGTTATGTGGATTGTAAATATAATTTTAAGAAATTCAGTCAAAAATAGAAATGTTTGATGATAATGTTAGGTTTACTTTATTATTTTTAACCGAATCGGTTTCTCATCAAACAGAAGGAAACCCAGGAAGGCCGTAGTCATGGAGACGACGGTCGGAGCGTTTTTAGTTATTTACGGATTCTAAGATTTCTAATGATAAAAACATGCAAATAAAAAAAGACGTTCTTCTTTAGTACAAATATTAAGGTTATTTGTTATTTAGAAACATAATAAAAGAAAAATAGACTTGAGTTTCTTTGGTAGAAACAAAAATTTTCTTTCAGTGCGACATTAATATTCATGTTAAGATGCAGTTGGTCAGCGTGGGGCGCGGTGTGGGACACGGCGCGGCGTGGGGCGCGGCGCAGAGCGGTTCGGCGCGGCGCAGAGCGGTTCGGCGCAGAGCGGTTTCGGCTCAGAGCGGTTCGGCGCAGAGCGGTTCGGAGCAGAGCGGTTCGGAGCAGAGCGGTTTCGGCTCAGAGCGGTTCGGCGCAGCGCGGCGACTCGTCACATCATGTCAGCAGAACTTAGATCTGCTGCCTGCTATGGATGATACGGGTTTAAAAACTAAAGTTCTGCAGCTCAACAGGAGAAACTGAGACCTGATTTCCTCCAATCATTTTCTTTCCACTGGTATCACCAGCGTTTCTTTCCAGCTGCCACTTTGTCATTAATATTTTTAAGCACAATCCTTCGGTAAGCTAACTGTCGCGGTAAATGAACTGTCGTTTTCACGCAGCAGCAGCAGCAGACCTCAGTTTGAGAACGACTGTGCTGAGCAAATAGTTTTGTAAGACGCGATCCTGCACTTAATAAATTTTATATTAAACATAAAAGATTTAAAAGTAACATAAGGACATGAATTGTCTTAGTGTTTTAACATCTGAGTGCCTTAGCGTTGCAGTTAAACCCTTTGTCTCCAAAACATAAACCGGCGCTGCAGGCTGAATCGTTTACCTTCCACGCTCAGCTTGGCGGAGCAGGTGTAGTCTCCGACCTGCACGCTGTAGGTGCCGTCGTCCTCCAGCGCCACCTGCTGGATGATCAGTTTGCGGTAGCAGCCTTCGCTGCAGATCTCGAAGCGTTCGGAGGGCAGGATGACGTTGCTGCCTTTGTACCAGCGGATGCTGCACCTGGGGTTGGACACGGTGCAGTCCAGGACGACGCGGCTCTTCTCCAGGGCGCTCGTGTCCTGCAGAGGTTTCACGATGTTCACCGGGAGCTCTGGAGCACAAATGGTGTCAAATTTAAGAAAAAAGGATGCAGTGTTCCATTTCTGATGTTTCAGAGAAACATGTCTACATAAAAATGTGTAAAATGTCAATGGATATAAAGATCACAACGTGATAAATTTGCTCCTTTTCTCCCACTGGTGCTGTGGGATGGAGACAAGGACGAATCACAAATTATTTTTGCTGTTGTAGACAAAAAAAAAAAAACTGTTTCCAATTTTTAAAATCCAAAAAGATGTTTTTAATTAATCCCAGGAACAAAAATAATAATTTTCTTCTACAGACTGTTTTTGAGGGACGTTTGTGACGCGACAAATTATGAGATAAAAAATGAAAAAACAAGCTGAGTAAAGAAAAAATCTCTAGGTTTGCATTTTAAGACGATATAAACTTGCCACAGAAAATCTCAAACTAAAAAAAATGACAGTGTTGGAGTGTCACGTTTGTTTTATTTCTGAATTGCAGTCAGGGCCGCAAAAAAATGTATCCAAGGGGCCACAAATGGCCCTCAGGCCACACTTTGGACACCCCTGGCCTAATGAAACCATTGTGTTTAAGAACAAGAGGTGAGTCAGTCAGATTATAGCCACTAATTAATAATCAGACTGAATAATCAACGTCTCTGTTAGTTTTGATTAAAGTTGAATTTCTTACCTTCCACCTCCAGGTAAGCAACAGATTCTGCGTTTCGGGCAACAAACTTGATTTCCCCGGAGTCTTCAGATCGCACGTTACACATGAGGAGAAAATGTTTTGTTCCTGAAAGAAGTCAAAAATGATGTCATCCAGCGTTTACTTCCAGTTCAACCTCCAAAGGCAGCAGCGGCAGCTTTAATGCTGACCTTCCTGCCGGATCTTGACGGTGCTGGTCGGTTGGATCCGCTCGCCGTTTTTGTACCACTCGCCTGGAACGTCTTCCACAGAGATCTCACAAACGAACACGGCGTTCTGATCCTCCTGGATGTCCAGATCCTCCAGACCCTGCAGGACCAGCAGCTCACGCTCTGCAGACACAAATCACACCAAAAACTCTTTTAAGTGATAAAACTACAATCTGATGGAGGATTGAATGTCCCAGAGGTTAGTTACCACGACGCACCAGACCGTTTTCCTGCAACGCAACGGAAACGACATCCTCACATCAATAAGGTTAAGATTCTAACAAACATTTAACCCTGGATTTAACTGGACGACGTGTCAAGTATCCGAAATAAACAAAAACATTCATTATTAAATTCCTGTCCTTCAAAAAACGACTTTTGTCATCCAGGTTTTGGTAGAAAGAGAAAAAAATAATAATAATGCAAATAGAAATTAATTTATCATGTGGTTCATTGGTTTATTCAACAGGCAGAGTCATAAACGCAGGTTGTTTTTTTTTTTACAGATTTATTATAAACGATGAGAAACACAAAGTTTTGGGGAAAAATGTTCAAAATTCACATCAGTTTTGAAAAATTTCCACTAAAATTTTCGTGAAAATTTTAGAAATTTCCACTAAAAATTCATTTCTAACATTTTCAAATTTTTTTAAATATGTTTTTATTTGTAGTTATAAAAACATATAAAGTGTAATACTTGGCAGATGCCAACAGAGGGCAGTGCTGTGCTACACAACAGATATTACATCTTATTTACTACAGGAGCTAATAAAGGAGAATTTTACATGATCTTGTATCTTTTTCAACAATAAAATAATCTCACATATCTTCACAAAGTTTAAATGGAGCCAATTCATCCTGTTGAACAATCACGTTTTTACAAAATGCAGGTTTTTAACGGTGCATTACCGTAAACCTCCACTGCGCAGGAAGTGGCAGCATCACCAGCGTCGCAGGCGTACAAGCCGGAGTCGGCCGCGCTGCATTTCATGATCTGCAGGAAGCGCTTCCTTCCCATCGCATAAATACGCACGTCTTTGCAGGGCTTCACCTCAACCCCGTCCTGAAAGAAAAATAAAAACGGTTAAACTTCCTGTTCAGTTGTTTATTATTCCACAGGAAACAGTTTAATGGACGACTGCAGAGCAGATATTTATTCTCCTTTTAGTCAACATTTATTTGCAAAGGATAAGATAGTTCAGCAGTTTCTTCATTTGCTCAAATAGCTCTAAAGCAGGGGTTTCCAACGTGCGGCGCGTGGGCCATTTGTGGCCCTCAAAGTGATTTTGTTTGGTCCTTCACCACAATACAAAGGTTTTCACAAATGTATTTTTACAGCTCAGGATTGAAGGGTGATGCAGTTTTTTAAAAGTCTTTCAGTGAAATTTAAAAAAAGGTAAAAAATTACAGTCTCATAATTATTTAATAATAAACAAAACCACAGACTTTTAGTGAATCTTGTTGCTGAGAATAAACACAAAAAAATCCAGAGATAAAAGAAAAAACAAATATTTAAGATAGAGTTGTTAAACAAGTCTCAGATTTACAACAAGTTTCTTTTTTTAATCAAGATTCTTCATTTTATTAAAATATTGTGCAGATAAAAATTAAACATCTAGCTTTTTCTGCTTCAATTTTTAATTAAAAGACTTTGAAATATCAATTTGACATATTTTGAGGTAAAAGGTTTGGACACCACTGATCCAGAACAAAGATGAAATAATGTTTCTTAGACAAAATAACAAGTTTTTAATGTTTTTTTCAGTTTATTTCTGCATTGAACTTCCACAGAGAATGACACTAAAAGTCCTAGTAGGTCGGTTTCTGTTTGCTTTTTAAGTTTTTACATAATTCTTCATCCCACAGTAAGAAAAGATCCGTCCTCTTTTTGCTAAATTTGATGCTTGATGTCTTTGTTTTGAATTATTTTAATATAAAAACATAGCAGATCTTTAAAAATGACAACAAGTTTCACTATTAAGTATCTTTTTGCAACTTTAAACAGCTTTAAAAATATTGCAGACTTTTGATTCAGACAATTGAATTTAATTTGTTTCTTTAAATTTCCTAAACGTTTTGCAGAAAACAAACCATTTACTGAACCAAAAGTACTGTAAAAATTCAGAGTTGTATTTCTTCCACTCAGGCTCTTTTTTTTTTTTTACTTAGTCAGTTTTCAAAGGCTTAACTGCCTTTAAATGTTATTAAAATAAAAAATGAAGAGTTTTTTTTTAAAGTTTAACCATCATCAATCAAGTTAACTTAGCATAAAATTGTACATTTTTATAACTTTTTAACTAATTTAAAATCAACTTTATTCCAAATTATGTAATTGAGTCTCAATGAGAAAAACAAAGGTATTTGGATATTATACTGAATTTTCAAAATTCATACAAAAATAAAAATGAAATATATATATATATATATGTATATATATATATGTATATATATATATACATATATATATATATATACATATATATATATATATATGTGTGTGTGTGTGTGTGTGTGTGTGTGTGTGTGTGTGTGTGTGTTTTCTGAAGGGAAAATCAAGAGAAAAGCTCGACCTTCATCCACTTGGCGTCAACGTTGTGTCTGGACAGCTCACAGTCGAAGGAGATGACCGACCCGTCAGGAACTTTCTGGTTTTCCAGCTTCCTGATGACGGTCACTGGAGGCTCTGGAGAAGAAAAAATCACTTATTAAAACAACAAAAACATATTTATATATTTATATTAACTGATCTATGTGGCGTTTCTGGGCTGATCCTCAGCATGTGTCGCGTACGGAGTGAGAACAGATCGACCCGAGTGAACGGCGGCGTCGAGCCGAAGCGTTTCTTTGGACCGTTGGAGGTTATTTTCTTTGTAACGTGAGCCTGGATGAAGGCGGCGGCGGCAGCAGGGCGCCACTCCCTGTAACAGCTGCCATTTGGCCACAACTGCAGCTGCCATCTGTGGTCGCAGCCAAACGATTACAGTTCAATTATTTGGTTCGTCATACGTATTGTACAAATGACAAAAACACAAAGCGACGGGTTGACTTGGACATAATCCTGTATTGACGGACACGTAAGACTGCGATTATGCCTGGAACATGACCAGAGGTCACATCACAGGCAGTTTCTGGAGCATCCGACAGTCAGCTGAAGGGTAAAGGTCATCAGACACAGAGGCTTTCCCAGCTGATGAGGCAGACAGAGGTCGCTTTGTGGCTTTAAATGAGGTCGGTCGTCATGTTGACAGGTGTGAAACGGCTCTGCAGGTAAGGTATGAGGAAGCCAGGAACTGGATGCATCAACTAAAAACACCATAAGGACCATTTTATAACAAAACAACTTAATGTTTGCATCTTTATTTGTTGCATTCTGACTTTCTCCATAAAGTCTTTTTTAATTAGTTTCATGGAAAATATACCTAATTGTGGATATTTTTGTAGAACATGTTTAAAATGCTCTTAAAAAGTTGATTGGTTAGCTGAAATACCTAGCAGCAATGCTACAGGGCCGGCCATTGGCTGGTGTTTGAAAAGCAGCCAATCCTGGCTGCTGATTGGCTGAAGGTAGAATATTGGACATGAGGAAGACCAAGGATGTTAGCTTCTGGTTTGAACTAATAAAAAAGGCAGCTATAATCTGTTCTCTGTCTCAAGTATTCACAGATTTTAGCTCCTCCCCCTCTCAGCTCCTTCAGACTAGCCAGCAGCAATTAGCAAACACCTGCTGAGCTCATTATAGGAGCTACTTCTCAGAACAAGGCTGGTAAAAACATTGTTAAAGGGTTAATAGAGGAGCCACTTCCTGGAGGCGGAGATTCAGAAAGAACAGGAAGTTTTAAAGAAACAGAGACCCAATTTCAAGGCGATAAATATCAAAGTAAAATTTTTTAAGAGCATTTTCTGAATTGACTTGATTGTGCTATAAAATGGTACAAAGACTGAATACTGCCCTTTTAAAGAAAACAAACTCCAGACCCATGACCAGAAATACCTTCAAGAAGCTAGAAAAGTCACATTTCTGTTTATTTAAATCAGGGGTTCCCAAACTTTTTCCTGTGAGGGCTACATAACTTTTCCCTTCTCTGGTGGGGGGCCGGAGTCAGTTTGTAACAGAAAAAGTGTTACACGTTTATCACCTGCGCTGCCGGAAATTGTTGAGGTGGGGGGAGGGGGGGCGTTTCTCGATTGATTTTTACCCAGAAAGCACATGGGCAAAAACCGTTAGTGAAACGGTCACTGGGACTGACTAATATATTCTATTGAGGGAAAGTAACTTACATATGAATTCCTCATATGTTAACATAAAGGCTCGTTTTAAAGTATAAGCTGCTACTTACAGGCTTCGAAGAATTCGACCTGAAATGCAACGTTCATAAGAAACACGTGTTCATCTGCTCTACCGCTAGCAAACAGCCGTACTGATTAAATAACATAAAAATCAAGCAGTTCCCTAAAAGTCCAACAGGTGGCAGCAATGCGCCATGCAAAACAAAACACCCTCAGTTTACAGGACACACTTCCTGCTAAAGAGCCCCCTGGTGGTTGAAGAAAAATCCACATATAAACCGGAAAATACAATATATGAAAAAAAAATCTGAATGCTCTCTGGTATTGTTCAGGGGGCCGGACCAAATCAACTCTAATTGATTGTAATATTGTCAAATGTGGAGGTGGGCCGTAGTTTGGGGACCACTGCTTTAAATGGTTCAGAGCAACATGGCTGCTTAGCTTCAAGCTACATGCGTCCTCTTTCTGACTGCCAGTAAATCACTAGGTGTGCCAGTCCATTTTCTCCCATTGTCTGTGTAATATTGTCACCTTCCTAAAGTCATCTTTTGCCAAAAATATATATTTTTTTGCCCGAAAGATGTTTTGGAAATAAAGAGGTAGTAATATCTTTGCCAAAATTCCTACTTCTTTCTTTCCAAAAGATATCTTAGGGACAAAAAAGCCTTGGGAAGTATTTTAGGAAGGTGGTGATCTGTTGGCCTTCCTGCGGGTTTCCTACCCTTCACAACAAGCCGAGCCGACGTCTTCAGGTTCTCCACGCTGAACACAAAGCTGCCCGTGTCTTCCACCGACAGGTTGGAGATGGTCAGGCTGTGGACTTCCCCTTTGGCGCTCATTCGGAAGTGGTTGGTCGGCTTCAGCTGGATCCCGTTTCGGATCCAGGTTCCCGGGACGTTGGCGTGGGACAGCTCCACCTCAAAGGACGCCGTTTCTCTCTCTGTGGTCTTAATGTCTGTCAGCCCACGCTTGATGCTGATTTTTCGCGCTGTGGGGCAACAAGAGACAGGAAGTTATGCGAGGGACAGACCAACAGGACATGGAGGAGGAATGGTGTCGCTTTCTTCTACACAATGGGTCTGGACTCTGTTCAGCTGGCTGATTTCAGCCATCCGAGCCTCTGAGCCTCAAACCAAATCCAGGTTTGAAAGTGCCAAGTTTTTTCACTTATTGCGGCATACACAAACATTCCCAGTGGAAAAAATGAGTGTTTATTTTGGAGACCTGATAACAACAACCTTAGTTTTGAAGGCCAGGGTGTAAATTTAGACGCGGTGAGAGTAGATCAAAATTCACAGGATGTGCCAACAGCGGCCCGAAGTCCCAACTTTCCCCTTCCCACCTGCACAAGTGTTGAAAGAGCAGCTTTCAATTCAGCCGCTCGCCTGCAGGCCGCAGCCTGGGCAGCAGAAGCAGGAGGAAACCCTAGAATAAGTGCATCTTCATTACCACAAGATGCTTAACAGAACCTCAACGTCAACCAGCAAAATCTTCACTGAGAGAATAATAACGAAATCCTCTCACTGCAAAAACAACAGTTTCTACTGAAAATGCCTCACTACACTTAAAATCATACAAATAATGTCCTTCATGTTTATCAGTCTTTTTATCAGCCGTTTGAACTGGAATTGATTTTCTTCCCCACTCAAGCAGTTTACACATCAGCTGATTGTCCAAGAATTGAAAATGATATTTTCTGTTGAGTCTTCATTACCCAATCGATGCAAACATAATCACAATACTTTGACCTTTTTGAATTCTACACCTAAAACAAAACACTAAAAACTAGCTAATAAACACTAAACTAAAACTTATAATAATAACTAATAAAAACTGGGAAATTAATTTGCTTCTACGTTCTAAATTGAACTTGGAAGCAAATTTTCAGCAAATATATAAGCTTGATTTAAGTCAACAATTCTTTAATATTGATTAAAAAGTTCTTGTTTCACTGGCTGATTATTTAGCTTATAACATGTCGATGTTATAGCATTTTTAAAGATAGGTTTAAAACGGCACCAAAGTACAAAAATGATACCGCAATAAAATAAGTTGATGGAAAGAGAAAAAAATAAAACAAAAAGTTATAATAAAATAAAATAACAGTAATGAGTAAATAAAATAGTAACAGAAAAGTTACGTTGTCAGGCTTCAAGACATTTTTCCGCCAGTGGAACTAGAACTGGGTTGCTAGGTAACGGGGCTGGGGTTGCTAGGTAACGCGGCTGGGCTTGGCTGGGGTTGCTAGGCAACGGCGCACTGCTGCTGATTATGACATAAGTAGAATATTCTACCAGTGGGACTAGAACTGTTTCATCAATATTACAGAATTATTAATTTAAAATAAGCATCTTAAGTGTTTGAAGGTGAAACTGGATCAAGAATACTTGGTCAGATTTGGTGTTTTTTTTGCAGCGCTCGAGTCTGATTACGCCGACCTTGTTCTGCGTCTTTGGTTTGGTTGGGATGTCACCTGTTGGCTGCCATTCCATCCCAGTACATGCTGCCTCTGTTCCCAGTAAACTCAGATTACTGCTAATTAAGAGCGGCCCTCAGAAGCAGGGGGAGCTGACGGTAACGGTGGTAAACAAACAGCAACAGGACATAGTGAGAACACGAGAACACTCACGCTCCACGGCCAGTTGGGCCTGCGTCCGGTCGTGGAGGGTTTCACAGCTGTAGGCGCCCCGGTCCGCCGCGGCCACCTGGTGAATGGTCAGGCTGTGGGTCCGGCCCCTGTGTTTCAGGGTGTACTTGGCGCCGGGGTGGATCAGGATCCCCTGCCTCATCCACTGGACCTCCGCCGCCTCTTGACTGACCTCCACCTCCAGAGTCGCCTCGCTGTACTCCTCGGCTGCAACTGCCGCCATTTTCTTTGTGAACAGCGCCTGTTGCTCTTTAAACGACAAACACAGATTACAGGACAGCAGCCTCTAACATTTAAGTGTTTAAAGCTACGGTATGTAACTTTTATTTACATATTTGTAAGAACTGTCACCATGTAGTGACAGTTTTTTTGAGACAGATCATTTGTGAAATAAAGAAAAACAACCAATCAGAGCCAATTAACAGAACAATTAACAGTGGAACTGGAAGCCATTTTAAATATCCAAAACCACCAAAAACAATAAATAAAATGGAAATAAAAATCTGAACACAACATATTGCTGTTGATCAATTTCATGTGCTCAACGTGGTAACGGCAGAGAAACAACTTACCGTAACAGGAAAACCGTTAGTTCACTGTGATCAGTTGCTACGCTAACTAGCCTTAGCATTCTTCTTTTTTTCTCCCTCTCAGTGACAGCTATGCTGTACGCAGACCAGTTGCCATAGCAACTGACTGACAACAGCTCCACTAATGTATCAGGATTCAACACCAAAAAACACACACATTTCCCACACAAAGCCAGAACATTCAGTTTTATGTTTATTTTGCGATTATTAATCAGTGTTTGCTGTGGTAGGTTAGCTACCGCTGCTAATGCTAAGCTAACACAGCAGTGGTTGATTAGCTAATTTAAACACCTGCTCTACTGATGATCTGTCAGAGTTGGTGTGTAGGTCGCCTTTTATTTATCTTTCAAATGAACCGAAACACATTGAATTAAACACCACATCTGCATGTTAAGGTGGTCAAAGTCAAGCTAGCATAACTGCTAGCTTGCACCATAGTATAACTTAAAACTTTTTTTTTTACTAAGGGCCAGAGGAGCTAAATGTTTAATTAAATAGAAAAGCAGACAGTCTGTTATGAGACATGAAGAGCTCACCTTGGACCGCTAGCTCCGCCTCTGACTCCAGCCCCTCGGCGTCAGCCGTCACTCTGCCGCTGTCCGACACCAAGCAGCTGCTGATGCACAGCATGTGGCACAGGCCGTTACAGGACACGGCGGTTCGCTCGTTCAGAGCCACGTCCTTTCCATTCAGACGCCAAACCAGGGCGGTGTCGGCCGGCGAGACCACGCACTTAAACACGGCATCTTCCCCTTCGCGGATGGTGATGTTACGCAGCTCAGCGATGAATTCCACAACACGGGGGGCTGGAAAGCATCGTTAAAAATCTCTCACATTTTCAGGTAAAAAAAATAACATTAAGAGGAATTTGTTATACAACATTCACATTTTTACATTTTTGTGTTTCCATTTGGGTTTCTCTACTGCTTCTGAAAACAACACAAGCTTTAAAAATACCCACTCAGCTGTTTTTCCGGCCTGTTGTTGATTTTTGGTGTCTGGAAAACGAGTCGTTAACAAAACCTTCGAAATGCAACGTCACAAATCAGCAGGAACTGACCCGTCACCTAATGACCCCAGCTAAGCCCAGCTCGTCGCCTAGCAACCCCAGCAGAATTCTGCCCGTCGCCTAGCAACCCCAGCAGAGTTCCGCCCCGTTACCTAGCAACCCAAGCTGTGCTCCAAAACGTTTTGCCAGCTCGTTTTACCGCTGCACAATGGCTGCTGCACAGCAAAAACACAAAATCTTACCAAGTACCACTAGAAACTTTGGTCTAGTTTCTAGTGCAAATATCTTAGTTCACTTGAAACAAGACAATTAACTTTTCAGGAACATATAGCAGCTTGTTTTAACCCAATAATTCCTTAATATTGATGGGGAAAAGACTGGCAGATTATTTCACTAGTAACTAGAACTTGTTCCATCAATGTTAATTAATTACCGACTCCAATGTCCTACTGAAAAGTTACTTGCAAACCAAAATGCTTGGTTTGTGTTTTTGCAGTGAAGTGTTTTGTTGTCGACTCACCGTACAGAAGCCATTTCCTGCATTTTCGTTGGTTGCACAGAAGGCTCTAGTAATGCTTTTCACAGACATATGGTTGTATAATTGTGCATCTTGCAGCCATCTTTATGTGAGAGTGTAGGCGTTGGACATGCATGGACAGTAGCAGCTTAAAGTGACAGGACGCCCTAAAACAACTAAAACCTCATTATCTAATTGTAATTCTGAACAAAAAGAAAAATGTAATGAACATGTTTTGTATGACCTGTAGATCTATTCTGACCTTTAATCACTTGAGTTTGAGGAATGAAGGCGACTTACTTTCGATGCTGACGGTGGCAGCTGTTCGGTCGTCGGTGGATTCACAGACGTATTCTCCAGCGTCTTCGTCCCTCAGCTGCTGGATGGTCAGGCTTCGCTCCCGGCCTTGGGCTCGTATTGTGCAGCGGCGACTTGGCGTCATCTCCTTACCGTCTTTTAGCCACTGCACGTCTCCTTTGGGCTTGTTCACCTCACACTGTAGTGTAAGAGTTTTACCTTTCGGAGAGGTCACATTCTCCAGACGTTTGACAAACTTCACCTTCATTTCTGAAAAAACAAAAACAAAAACAAAGGAATCACAATTATAAACATTTAACAAGCATTTCAGGGTAAAGGTCACAGCAGAGGGCGTTCTTACCTTCGACTAAAAGACTGAAAAACATTTCATCCGTGTTTACGTCACAGACATATTCTCCAGAATCTGACAGCTGCAGAGGATTAATGGTGAGCTTATGAGTTTTACCCTCACTGGAGATATGAATGTTGTCCTTATTCAACAGCTGGCCGTCTTTCAGCCAGCGGACATTAGCTCTGTCGCTGCTCACTACGGCACACAATGTGGCGCTCTCATTCTCATAAGCTGACATCTTATTCTTTCCTTTTTTATTAAGAAACTTGGCTGGGGGATCTGAGGGAGACAAGAAACAAGTTTCTCAAAGAATTCAAACAAAAAGATATGAAGCTACAACGTCTAACATGCAACTGAAAACAAACAGCTATAAGGACCAAGTTAATGCTGCAGTATGTAACTTTTAGAAAAGATATTTTATTTTGCATATTTGTTGAAACAAACGACCGTGCTAAGCCCCTCCTCCCGGCTCTGATTGGTTGTTTCTCACCAATAGTGGTGCATTTCTTAAGGCAGTAGTAGCAGCTCAGGAATTAAGTGGAGGAAATTGATTTTTTCACAGATTTTCTCTTATAAACTGTAAAAAACATTTTTTTGTAAAAGAAGCAGCAGCTTTAAGGACCTAGACAAGTGGTTCTTAACCTGGGTTCGATCGACCCCAGGGGTTCGGCGGAGCCTCTGCCATGGAGGTAAAGACACATTAACTTGTGTAAAGTCGTGATGACGCCCCGCTTTGCCATCACTTGCTGCAGAGGATCACGTTACATTGCTTAGCCAATCAGAGGATCACGTTACATTGCTTAGCCAATCAGAGGATCACGTTACATTGCTTAGCCAATCAGAGGATCACGTTACATTGCTTAGCCAATCAGAGGATCACGTTACATTGCTGAGCCAATCAGAGGATCACGTTACATTGCTTAGCCAATCAGAGGATCACGTTACATTGCTGAGCCAATCAGAGGATCACGTTACATTGCTTAGCCAATCAGAGGATCACGTTACATTGCTGAGCCAATCAGAGGATCACGTTACATTGCTGAGCCAATCAGAGGATCACGTTACATTGCTTAGCCAATCAGAGGATCACGTTACATTGCTGAGCCAATCAGAGGATCACGTTACGTTGCTGAGCCAATCAGAGGATCACGTTACATTGCTGAGCCAATCAGAGGATCACGTTACATTGCTGAGCCAATCAGAGGATCACGTTACGTTGCTGAGCCAATCAGAGGATCACGTTACATTGCTGAGCCAATCAGAGGATCACGTTACATTGCTGAGCCAATCAGAGCTGCGGAGGAGCCTTGATTGAAGGAGCTCCACTCGCAGCATGGATTTGAACTTTTGTCTTTATTTACTTCAGCAAAACTCAGTTTTTACCAAATTCTATAGTCTAAATCTGCTCCTTAGTCGCCTTTTTTCGGGGTTGCTACTGCCTCTAGTGGCATGGGGGTGGTAACACAACTAATATAATTACATTACTAAATCAGAATACCGCAAAGTATTTTGTGTGTGTGTGTGTGTGTGTGTGTGTGTGTGGGGGGGGGGGGGGTTGATATAAGAAGGGTTCGGTGAATGCGCATATGCAACTGGGGGGTTCGGTACCTCAAAAACGGTTAAGAACCACTGACCTAGAAGGAACGTTCTGATTTACCTTGAACCTCCACGACTGTGACCAGCTTGTCATCGATGGCTTCACAGACATATTCTCCAGAGTCTGAGGGCTGGAGCCCAGAGAGGACGAACTTCCTGACGACGCCGTAGCTGTCGATCCGGATCCGGTCGCTCGGTTGGAGAGCCTCTCCGTTGCGTGTCCACTCCACGTCGGCGTTCGGTCTGGAAACTTCACACTCCAGGATGAGGTCGTCTCCGGTTACCATCACATGATGCTCCGGGTTCCCAGAGTTCCCAATAATCTGCACAGGAGGTTCTGAACATAAACAATCACATTGATTAGCCTGGAGACGAACAAGGAGGCGTTTTAGTTTTAACCAGGGAAAAATTCTGACTGAAATCCCACAGAAAGTGTTAAAACACAAAATATTAAAGTTCAGGCTTTTGGCTTCCTCTTTTGATCGACACATCTGCTGTTCATTAATTTATTAAAACTGCTTATATACTTTTTGATAAAACTGACCTAAATCTTTTGTTTTATTGCCCAGAACTGACCAAAAAGCTGATTTTGCAGTTAAAAGTTAAAATCCTAACTGACCATTTCTCCTGTCTGAGCATAAAGATGAATATTTTTGAAGGATAATTTTTGTACAGAGATTTTGTGATTCAATATATTCATGTTTTCAGTTGTGTTTTTATTTTTATTCCCATTTTATGTATTGTTTTTGTTTATTTTGGATATTTAAAATGTCTTCCAGTTCCACTGTTATTCAGTAGAAATTAAAGTTTATTAATTTTTGATCGTTGTCATAAAAATGGACTGAAAACGACAATATTATCGTTTAGCACAATAATTTCTGGGACGATTCATCGTCCAGCAAAGTTTGTAATCATTCGCCAAACCTTCAAAACCCTTTTTATGTTTTGGATCTACAAAAGAAACGACTACTTATTTCAATGCAGAGCTGTCCAAAATGAGGCACGGGGGCCATTTGTGGCCCTTGAGATGATTTTGACCAAAATGTATTTAAATTGGTTTTATTTTAATAAGGCAAAAGTCTGAAGCCCATTTTATGTTTTGGATTTTTACTGATGCAGATTTAAGAAAAACTGTTTATTGTTGTTTAACATTTTTAACTTAACAAATTCAAAATTTGGTAATTTTGGCCCCCGGCACAAAACGCTTGGACACCCCTGGTTTAATGTATTGAGTTATTTTGATCTGATGACATTAATGACGGAGGTCAGCATGTCTACCTCTCACAGTGATGGTGAAGGCCATCTTGTCGTCTCCTGCGTAGCAGCTGTATTCTCCTGAGTCTTCCAGGCCGGCGTTGAGGACGACCAGCGACCGGAACACGTCCTGCTCTTCGCAGCAGTATCTCTGGCTGTCGTCGATCAGCTGACCGTCTTTGTACCAGCGGACGGACGCGTTGGCGTTCGACAGCTCACACACCAGAATGATGTCATCTGAAACTAGGAACTGCTTTTCTGTCTTTGCATCAGTTTTTCCAAGGATTCTTACAGGCAAATCTGTGAGCAAAACAAAGTATCTGTCATTACCTTGGCTATCAATGAGAAGTCTTAGGGTGAATTCACACCAGTCCTGATTAATCCGCTTTAAATGAACTCCAGTCTGTTTGTCTAGAAAACCCGGTTCGTTTGGGGACTGAATGCTAATCAAACTCTGGTCCTTCTACAAACCTTGGTCTCGGTTCGGTTTAAGTGAACTCTGGTTTGGTTTGAACGCAAATGTGAACACCAGAGATCGCTCCAAAAGCAGGAAGCAGACTACAGCACAGGGCATTCTGGGTAAATACAACCAAAACAAACATGTTAGCGCTAGCAGGAGAAATGGCTCGTGGTCTTTAGCCAAAGACTAAAGAGAAATCCTAAAACTACTAAAACCTGATGCCTCCATTTTTGTTTACATTTGGAGAAGGAGGAAGTTACGCTGAGTGTTTGCTTCAGAGGCTTTTGGTGCAGCGCCCCCACAGGCGAGGAGGGGAACAGGTTGCTCACAGGGTTTGGCTGGTTTGACTCAGAGCAACTGAAAATGCAACATGTTGCAACTTTTTCCCCAATCAAACCGAATCTACCGGACTATTGGGTGTGAGAACATCCTAAAAGAATAGAGTTCATTTTTTCTTTTGACCAAAATTGAACATTTTCTTCCTCTATCCTGCTGATAAAAACATGACCCACCCTGCACTCTGACACTGAAGTCCATCACGTCGTCCTTCGCGTCACACACGTATTGCCCGGCGTCTTCCACCGTTACAGAATGAATCGTTAACTGACGCGTGACGCCATCTTCCAGGATTGTGACTTTCCTGGAGTCCTCCACTTCTTCTCCATTCTTTTTCCAGGTCACCTCAGCGTTTGACCTGGAAACCTCGCAGTCCAGAACCAAAGTCTCACCAACCACTTTCTCAACTCTGCTCGGCATCTTCCGTGGGCGCAAAAACCGCACAGGAGGCTCTGCACATTTAAAAATCCAAGAAGTGTCAGTAAGATGAAAATACTGAGGCAGACGGATGATCTTTACCGTTTCTTTACCTGCTATGTTTACAAAAAACGTCACAGAATCGTCTCCGGTGTCGCACACGTATTCTGCCGAGTCTCTGACCGTCGTCTCAGGGATAATGAGCCTCCGGTAGACGCCGTCCACCTCCAGGAGGAGGTTCTCGCTTTCCTCCACCTCCAGTCCGTCTCGATACCAGCGCACCACCGCATTGGGCCGAGAGATCTCACAGCTCAGGACCATCCGCTCCGACGTCTGCTGACACAGCTCCATTTGGGACTGGCTCGGAGACAGAATCTGAACCGGAGGCTCTGGAAACGACATGGAGGCTTTTTTTATCAAAGTGACTGGAGACAAAGCTGGAGCCGCCTTAAGAAATGAGTGTTTTGAATAAAAAACACCAAATATTTCCAATTCCAAGGTTGGAATTATGTAACTGGATGATCAATAATTCAAATTTGGTTGTTTTTCTCCATTGGACATTTGTAGCACATCATAAAAACATCAGTCACCAATTTGAGAAGCTGGTAAACATTATCATTTTGCATCCAAAATGTTGGTGATTGATCCAGTTATTAGTAAACAAATCAACTCTAAACATTTTGGCTGTATGCTGCTCCTCCATGTTTGGGAATTAGTCTAAACATTTTATGTGGCAGAACCGTCAAGGTGCATCAGGAAATAATATTTTCCAACTACCTACATAGTTCCTGGCACATTTGGTAAAGATGTTGGAAAAGCTAAAAAATAAACATGTACAATGAGAATCGTTGTTTTTCTTTATGAAATTACCTTTATTACCCATCCCTCTTAGACCAGATGCTGTAAATGAGTTTAACAATTAGATTTTTTTCCAGTAAGACAGAAATCTACAATTACAGCATTTACAGCATTACAGCCTGGTAAAAACCTTTGCTAGTTTTAGAAGAGCTGCGCTGATTTATTGCCGCCGATTTCCTTAATTTTGGGAGATCAGTTATTGGTCGATATTTACACATGAAGCCAATCTTGTGCACTGATCTCATCTCCCTCAGTAAAGGTCCAAAATCATCCACTGTCCTCTTCTGCTCTGCTGTTAAAGGTTTGACTGACACACCGGCCCACCAGCTCGTTTCCAGTCGCCCGTCTGATGCCGACTCAGCGACTTTCTTGCTGCATTGAGCAACATTTCAGACAAAAAAATTGGTATCAGGCAAAATCAGAATCAAGCTTCTTAAAGATCGGTAATCAGCCAGAAAACTTCAATTAGTTCTCACGCTTTGCTTCGTGCAGAAGGTCTGGACCGTCGGCTATTGACAGCTGATTGCTTCCTGGAGGCGTGAACTCTGTTGAGGCTTTAAACGACTCAATCGGATTTCACCCAGTGGCTAACATCTGGCCATGATTTGACTGTGAAGGAAGCCATGAAGCTATTAAAGATATTAAATAACAATCCATTCCTTTTGGTCCAACTTTAATCGCTCAATAATAACTGACTGAACGGGTTTCACTTTCTTTAGGAAGATTTCTTGACCGTACTCAGACATGTCAGGTTGGTTTACGCTCGACATGTCCGCGCGGCGCTGCAGGGTCAGATTACATGATTTCAGCGACTTATACACATTTTCCACACCGCGGACCTCAGACGTTTTGTAAATACGCAGACAGTTCAGAGCGGAAAACCACAGTGGACTCAGGTTTGCAAAGACAGACATCTCTGGGTTTTTTCCGTCTAACCCCGCTGCCTAGTGTTGTATGGTTGCCATTAGCACCGTGTGCTGCCCCCTAGAGTCCATCTGAATATGAGTTATAATGGGGATGAACTGCAGAGAATAAATGCTGCAGAAGTTGGGCCGGCCTCATTCATCACACCTGAACCATGCTAGCTGCTTTGAGGACAAGCTGCTCTGCTACGCTACATGGAGCATCGCAGCGCAAAATTTTAAACTGAAATTCAAACAAACAAAATTCAAACTTCCAACGGCAGAATCAGAGAATTTACCCGTAATGCTAAGATGGAAGAATATGGAATCGTCGGCCGTGTCGCAGACGTATTCGCCAGAGTCTTCGACTCTGCTGCAGAGGATCTTCAGTCGCCGGTACGGACCCTCGTACTTGAGCTTGATGTTCTCACTCTCCTGCAGCTTCTGGCCGTCCTTGAACCAGCCGACGGCTCCGTTGGGCCGGGACAGTTCGCAGCTCAGGATGATTTCCTCAGGGACGTGGCGGTCGAGGTGGACGTCCTCTTTGGGGTAAACAATCATCACGGGAGGCTCTGCGGATGAAAAGTGGAATAAAAACGCATCAGATTTCCTGGGAATGTGTTTCCTGAAAGGTGATTTATTACCTCTTATGTTGACTTTAAATATTAAAATGTTGTCTCCTGTGCGGCAGGTGTATGCGCCGGTGTCAGACAGTTTGGCTGAATTAATGATCAGATTTCTCTTGGTGCCCTCGGCCTCCATTGATACATTATTGCAGGGCTGTATTTCGGTTCCGTCTTTGTACCACTGGACCACGCCGTCGGCCCTTGAGACTTCACACGACAGAATAAGCTGCTCTTGCTCCACAGCGGTTCGGAAAAGGTCCTTCTCTGGGATGTCGGTAAACGTTACAGGCGGCGCTGTGAGAAACGGTAAAAAAGCTCAGTTACCCTCTGAAATTCAGCATCTTTTCTTATGCAAATTCAGACTCACAGCACACAGAGTGAGGATCAGTTAATGTTCCTCTACGGCAAACTGAAAACATTTCAGAAGCAATGCGTTGGTGTAAGGAGACGGGTGGAAACATTACAGGTCATGGACATTTCTAAGAGCGTTAAAGCTGCAGTACGTAACTTTTATAAAGAAAATGTTTTTCACAGATTTATTAATGTCATCTTGTTATGACTACTGCCTTAAGAAATGCAAATTCTAATAAAAATATCTTGGAAAAAATAAAAAATGGTCTCAAAACGACAATCTTATAGTTTAGAAACAGGCTCAACAAATATGTAAGAATAAATAAATGTTTGATGAAAGTTACAAACTGCAGCTTTAATGGCGTTGGAATAAAATCCGTTATGGTGCATATGAGGATGGTCATGATTTGCTTTGACATATTAAAGGCCATGAAGATGTGAAGAGTGAAAATAACTTGTCAAGAAAAAGCTGAGCATATCACCTTTCACCTGGAAATCTTTATCACCGTCATCAGCCTTACATTCATACACCCCAGAGCATGATGACAGGGACGACTCCATGACCAGAGCTCCCTTATCGGGCTTTGACTGGACCGCTAAGCTCGATTCTATCCCGTCCTCATACCAGCAGGTTTGGACTGCAGGGTCTGAGTTCTCACCATGTACTCTGATCAGGTTTCCTGCCTCAACAGATTCGCTCCTCACTGCCTCTGAAACAGCTGAGAATCAAACCCATGCTATAGGACTTCATGTTCACTGAGCAACAACCGGACAGCAGTCAGGCTGGCGCAGTGCTGGGCAACATGTAGCAGAAAACACAACAGAATTGGCCGAGAGGTTAAAGGTTATCGGAGCTGGTCCGAAGTGAGTCAGATTCTCACAAACATGTTAGTGCTCATCTTTCTGCGGTCTGCCTGTCAAACAGAGCAGATTTACTTCATAAAAGCTAAAGTCTAAACCGCTACCGTAGCAACGCCAACGTTAAAAGCCATGAAATGCGGTCCTAAAGTCCCAAAAGGACCTTCAACAGAGGCGATAGCGATTCATTTCCCAAAGGACCGCGCCGTGAACAATTGTATGTATCTGCGTTTCCATTACAAATGTGCACAAAACTTTATCTATTTTCGAAAAAACACAATTTTGCAATTGCGATGTCTGGATTAAATAAGAAGTTAATTTGAAAATCTCACGTGAATAAACGTGGCTACGCTATTAGTTATTTTCAAAAACCGGCAGCGCCCGATGTAAACACTCATGAGATTTATTCAGAGGAGACGAGGCACCGGAGCGGCTACTGAAAACGGTAGTCGGCCATTTTACAAAAGAGCGACGGATTCAACACGTGAGAATGACGCAGAACGTTTTATGACCTGCATGAGGCTCTGAGAGCTTTGGTGGGGCCGTCTGCACTTTGTCCAGAAAAAACAAACGGGTCTCCCTCCTTCCGGTCTTCTTCCTCGTTGTTTCCGCCAGTAGTGACATCTGAACGTTAATGTGGCTCCCATCTATGGTTCACATGATGTGAAGACTTATTGAATTTTTATTATTATTAATTGGCTCATTTCCACTAAGCAGATAAGTTTTTGTAATTTCAATTTACCCAATTTTATGGCTAATGGAAATGCATCTATAGTATTAAAAAAAAAAACAATAATCAACCTCCTACTACTTCCTGTCGTCTTCGTCTCTTCCGCCAGACGTAACATCCGGTTGATGATCACGTGACTCGTATGATGCGGGGAAAAAAGCGTTTCCGTGTTTATTTAGATACGGCTCTAAAACAACCTCGTCCTAGCGCAGAAACTTTGATCAAAAAAATTACATTTTATTGAAATTAGAGTGTTTCTATTTATCAAATTTATTATTCTTTCAATGTGCGCAGTTTTATGGTCAGTCGTCGAGTTACAGTTTTAAAGAGAGTTGGTTGAAGACATCTGAAGGGCGGGACATGTTTCTCCCCAGTTGCATTTATCCTCGACTCATTGACAGAAAGTCCACTCCTGTACGTTCAAATTGAAAAACCGCTTGAAACAATTTGAAAAGCCAACATTGAATTTTAACTTGTGTTTGTTTGTTCTCACATGGTAGATTATATACTTACTCAGCTGCCCTGAAAGAACATAGAAGCAGTGTCTATTTTCGGGAAGCAGGATCACATTGAGCAGCAAACCACTGAAGCTTTAAATGCTTCATCATGGTCAATTATGTTTATTTTTATTAATCATTAGTGCAGGTTATGAGAGTTGTAGCTTCATTTTGCCTAATGGTCAGATAAGAATTAAAAGTTAGTTACTCTCACAAAGCTCAAAATACTTAGATCACCTGCAACATCCACCTTGAATTGAATACGGTTATCTGCAGCCTCGCAGCTGTACAACCCACAGCGCCCGACTTCTGCTGATTGAATCACCAGCTCCCTCAGTTTTTCACTGGTTTGGATTTCATATTCTCTCGTTTCCAGAAGCCGTTCTCCGTCTTTATGCCAGTGAACCTGAGCAGCTGTCTCTGAGACTTCACACTGCAGCTTAACTGGGCAGCCTGCTTCTACAAATTTGCTTCTTGCAACCTGTGGTAGCTTTGAGAAACTCGCAGGAGTAGCTGTGGATATTATGAGATCAGTTAAGCTTACATAGTTTCTGTTTTAAAGTTGTGTGGTTCGTATTTTGGTTTGCCTCAAGAGTCTGCCATACTTCATCCGAAGCTGAACGGTCGATGAGGTTACGGGACGTTTCACGCATTCATTCATGGCTCAGACCACCTGGGGAACACCCCACCCACTTCTGCAAACTTTACATCCCTTTGGCGGTTTGCACTGATATTTAGTTAAGATTTGTGCAAATCTACAAGGTTTCCCACAGAAAACCTGGTGAACTGGGATGGTCAGTTCACCAGTGACCCACCTTAAAAATTTTAAAAGTTTTGAAAATGTGGAGGTGCATGAGGGGGCATGATCATATGGAAATAAACCTGGCTCCATTCGTCTTTACTGTCAGTTAGTTGTGTTCAAAAAACTGTTTAGAATAACCAAACAAACTTAGCTTGGTGGGAGATCAAGTAAAGCCTGGTGGCCCGCCAGGCTTATAATACACCAGGGGAAACCCTAGTACATAAAACCGCATCTGATAAATGTTCCTTAAAAGTATTCGTGTCTTCTGCAGAGACAGAAACCGGATAGTGGAAGCGGAGAAGCTGGAGGGAAATATGGACATTGCTGTCTGAGCGCATTTCTGCATAATTCATGGCCACAGACTTCTGACCAATCATGCAACATTTCATGCAGAGCTCTGTCGAAATAGTTTGACCCAGGCCTGCTGTTGAAAAGCAGAGGCAGATGACAGAGTTTACATCTACGTCAATGAGAGCCGATTGTAGCACTTCGGATAAAGTATGAGCGAGCCTTAAGTGTTTACAAAGTTCGTCCATTTATTGATGGACTTGATTAGTTTCAACTTGTGCAAAAAAGATGCAACTTTCCCAAATTGATTATTGATGTGTTAGAAATAAGTTCCAGAAAGTCACCTTCAATGTCCACATGAAAGGTCACGGCCTCATCAGCGAGCCTACAGCTGTAGAGGCCAGAATCAGAGGCCTTCGCTGAGTGAATGATTAACTTCCTCAGGGCGCCGTCTCTTTTCATATCAAGGCCTGTTTTGGAGAAAAGCTCCACCTCATCTTTAAACCAGGAAACCTGAGCAGCAGGGTCTGACACCTCACACTGCAGGAATACTGGAGAACCAAGTCTAATCAGCTTGTATTTTTCTGAAAACGGGGTTGCCATAATCCTTGGTGATTGGCCTACAAGAGGAGAATGACAAAGGCATAAACAAGAGATGAATTCACAAAAACACTCATTCCAGCCAGTCACTTTCTCAAGACCATTTGAAGCAGAGTACACTTGCACCATGCAGACTAAGCAATCTCCCTTCACACACACAGCAATAAGCAATCACCTTTTACATCCACTTTAAAGGTAACGCTGTCCTCTGACGTCGAGCATTCATAGATACCAGCATGAACGCTTTCAGCCGGCGGGATGATTAGGGTCCTTGTCAGACCATCTGACTTAATTTCCACTTTGTCCCAAGACCCAAGTTTCATCCCGTCTTTGTACCAGTCGACATGAGCCGAGGGGTCATGAGAGAGTTCACAGCTAAGGGCAAGAGGTTTTCCCTCTTCGATGGATCTGTTACTGTCCTTCTCTTGCAGCTTTGAGAACTTCACAGGTAGCCCTGCAGTTGTGGGATATTCCAAAAGGAAACAGTAAATATTCAACTTAATTAATGCAATTTATTGAAGTAATACAAGAATTTTTGAAACTATAGCCTCTATCTCAAGTTTATCGACACAGCTAGCACAAGACAAATATCTCACAAAGCATATTAGACACAACGAATATTCAACAGAAAGACAAAAACCAAAGAGTGTCTAGAAGAGGAAAACCAAGAAGGCCGTATCACGTGACATGTCCAACGTCACACTTCGTCCACAACAGAGATTAGAGGTTGCAAACAAGAGCATGTTTTATGCTTACTCTCTTCTTCCACAGGTGTGTTTAGTGTGTCAAAGAATAAGAGACAAGAAATGCAACCTCTTTAATACAGTAGATATTCAGACTCAAACTGTAGGGAGAATGGCAGAGATATTAGGAAAGTAAAGCTCCTGAATTATTGTGTTAAGGTTTTAAAGGTATTTAATTTAACAGGGACCGTTTTAAATCACCAGGGAAACTTCCTTTGTGTATTAGAGAAGCAGAATATTAAAACAATTTTATGTTAAGTGATGAACTCCGTTAAGCACTCAGTGTTAGTGCTTTGCAAGACACTAGAAGCACTGCCAGGGCTTTTGTGCGTCACCTTTTACTTCCACAGAGAACTGGATGTCATCATCCTTTGACTCGCACCGGTACACACCAGTATGAGCTCGCTCAGCGGACGGCACAACCAGACTCCTCACGTTTCCCTGAGACTGGATGGCTACTCCGCTTTGAGCTCTGAGCTTTCTCCCGTCCTTGTACCAACTGACTTGTCCAGAGGCGTCTGACAGCTCGCACTGCAGAGCTATGGGAGAGCCAGCTACCACTGTCATTTTCTGGTCAGCCTCAGACAAAGCTGCGAATGTCAGAGGAGGAGCTACAGGAGTAGAATAAAATTAGTCAATAAGGCGCACTGGGCTGATTCAATGACAAGATTCACTTTTACCATCAACATATGGGTAGTGCATTTTATCAAACTAATAGTAATAATCTCATAAATTGGTAACCATTTACAAAATAGTAAGGTAATATCATGTCTTTATCAAATTAGCTAACATTCATCCATCTTTTCCACTGATTTTACACGTCAGGTAATGGAGGTAACGGGTCCAGACTCCCGGCAGGCATTCCCAGGCCAGGTAAAAATGTTTCATCCCTCCATCTTTTTCCTGCTCTGCCCAAGGGTCTCCTACCAGCAAGACATGCCCAGAAAACCTCCAATCAGGCACCTGAAAGGCATCCCAATCAGATGTCCCAGGGCCATTAGGTGATTCTTTTTGGTGTGCAGGATAAGCAGCTTTTTTAAGCACTAAACTGATGCAAACTTTGACTGTTATCTCTAAGATTGGGCAATCGTCACCCCTTGGACCAATGCTCACCTCTGAAGTCCTAAAACAACCCACTGCTCAGACTTTGATCAGTGAGGCAATTCCTCCCAGTCATGCTAGTCGAGTCCATCAGGGTCTAGAGAGGCTTTAGAAATCCCCGGCTGCTTTCACACGGCACACCACCAAGCATGCCTCCTTGCCCTAAAGCTAAAAATATTCTAATTTGGGTGCAGAACTTTGTGTCGTCATCTGGGCAAGAAGGTTGTAGTCTGGCAGCATCTGGAGCGTTTGACATACATGCTGAACTGAATTCAGACTTTATGATTTGGAAGGACACAGCCAATAATTTTGGAGTAAAAGTTTGTTTAAAAAGTGACAGAAATGTGTGTTTTTGTGTCACAAGTGGTGTCTTACACAATTGTCTCTCCTTGAGATCATTGTATTCTGGCTCTGAATTAGAACAATACATGAAAACAAAACAATGAATGGATCCATATGTTACCCTGAGGAAACTGTCAGGCAATTTTCTGATTGGTCTTTTGATAATCACATGATATTACCTAATGAACTACATTATTATCAAACTTTCACTAAACTGTTCAGCTGTTTTTACTGATATGTAATGTAAACTATGATGTACACCTGGAAATCCTTTTAATTCATATTTGTGACCTTTTTGTTGGACACGTGTTTCTCCATTCTTGTCCTCCAGGATTTCTGCCCTGCATGTTTTAGGTCTTTCCCTACTGACTGCAGTCAGTGGTTGATCAACAGGCTTCTGCAGCACTTGATGGGATGCAGAGGAGGTCATGCAGTTACTTAAATCAGGTGTTGTTGCAAAGAGACACATCTGAAATATGCAGGGAAGTGTTTCCTGAGGACCAGAACTGAGAAACACTGTAGTACGCAGAAAACATGCTCGTAAAAGTCAAGAACAGTGATTTAGGGAAAGTTTTAAGCCAATGGATCCCAAATATTTGCAGTGGTAAGGAACTACAACCTAACCCCCTCAAGTATTCCCACTGAATACTTGAGCACCTCTAAAAGTTCTTGTATTTGCCTATTTTAATAATTCAAGCACCAAATACATGCTAAAATATGATAATACAGGTAATGGAAGCCATCTTGGTGCTACTGTCGAAGCTACAATCTACGATCTTCCTTATCTTTGTTCTTGTGGGCTTAGCCAGTCAATGCGAAGGAAAATTAATGCAACTCTTCGACTGGCTGCTTTGCAAACACCAGCCGATAGCGCCAACCAGCTTTGTGTCGAGGTATTTCAGCTTCCAAAGCTGTATTTTCTTTCAAATCTTTAAGATACGCCCCACAAGAAATCTCTACAAATGGAATTACGTTGCCAAATACTGAACCGCAAATAGGCAGGCGCCCACTGTGTTTCTTTTTAATAGTCACTGCTAAACAATTTATCTGGTTCAGAATAGTATTTCTGTTATAGGTTGGTGAGTTTTATCCAGACTGAACAAAGCTTGGTTGTGCCAAATTTGTATAACTTTACAGATAATCAACGCCAACAGGAACAAATTAAGAACAATTTTTATGTTTTCTCATTCAAATTTGCATAATAAATGAATGATCACCTTTCACATCCACATAAAACTGCACTGCATCATGTGATGTCTTGCAGATGTAAATTCCTGCATGAGACGGCATTGCTGATTGGACCGCCAGCGTTCTGACGGCGCCCTGTGTGAGCAGGTTCTGCCCAGATCCTTCAGACAGATTTACTCCATCCTTAACCCAAGTCACTGGAGCACTGGGGTCTGATATCTCACATCGTAGCTCAATGGGTTCACCAGCTGCAACAGCCTTGTTCCTCTCAGCCTCTTGAAGAGTTTTGATTCTCACTGGCAGAGTTGGGGATGCTTGAGGTAACATCAAGAGAGAGTCATCACTATTAATGACTATAACAAAGTATCTGTTAAAATATATCAAGAGCAAAGGTTCAAAGATTAGTCGTGCCAAAAATATTCTGACGTTAAACAGAACGGTTCCTTGGTTAGACTTTAGCTAGCCACTTAGAGTTAGGTTTTATAACTTAAATGTTTATTCTTTTCTTTATTTCTATAATTTCCTCTAGATTACCCAAACTCAATTTAACTTTAACTACTAAAGTTTTAGTATAGACAAAGTCAGGTGAGTAAATGCAAAGTTTTCAAAATGTCAAAGATTGCAAAAAAGCAATCTTGGGCTTACACAATGTCAACATTGTGTCCATCTATTGTTTGCTTAATGCTAACCATTGAAATCACCTTCAACAGCCACCTTATTAGCAGTGACATTGTCACTCCAGTGACTGTCATGTGTTCTTGACAGATAATTCCTCTCTGACTGGGATTGCGTCGATGTCTTCTTGGTGTCATAAAGGTCTGGAAAGCAAACGACAGAACTTTCTTCACGGTGGTTTGACTGGTCCATTTGGTCCTCTACGGGCTCCAGGTTCTGATGATGAATTTGTTGGACAGTTTTGTCCTTATTTGACAGACATAGCAACTGTGGAAGGTTGGATGCGGACTGTCCAGTGTAATTAAATTCGTCCAACGTGACATATGTATTTGACGTAAGATGTTCAGATTGGAAAACTTCTGCCTCATTATTTGGACACAAACCTGAGGGAAACAAATCCTCTGATAATGCAGCTGATGTCTGTTTGGCTAGGTTTAGCTCCTCTGGCCGGTGAGTTGATGTCCTTAAACAGTTGTTTGGCCTCAAACAGAGGACGTTCCCAGACGGAGAGCAATCTAGGAGCTTTTCAGGAAGAGCAGCTGGTATTTGTATGGACCCAGAGTCTCTGTCTGACTGGACAGTAGTTGTCTGTGTGGATTTTGAGCCCTCCTCCGGTGTTACAGTTGAATCTTTTAAGAGCTCAAACCATTCCTCCTGCTGATGAGGACCAGTTTCTAAGGCTGCATAAAACTTGTCAGGTTGGTCTGTTGAAGCCTGCATGGTGTTTGATGCTCTCCCCGTCAAGGTTTTTATAGTCTTATGGAGGTTATCTGGCTTTAGTTGACTGGTTATTTTCTTTTCAAAGTGGTTTATCTGCATTGACGGGACAGGATCCTCCAAGTTAAATTCAGTTTGTATTGGCCTAAAGTGGGATTTTGTGGTACTGCAGTGAGATGTGGATCCATATGTTGGCTGAGAGGTTGGTGTATACTCAACGTGAACTTCATCTCCCCCACATCCAGTGAAGGTGCCAGAATTGCATTGTGGGGACGTCTGGGTATCTTGGTCAGAGTAAGCCTCTTCCGCAGACGTGTTCCTTTCTTGGTCGGAAGAGAGTCTTGGCGATGTAGCTATAAGCATTGTGGTGTACACAGAGAAAGGTTTTCAGTTGTTGGCGTTCTCATTATTTCTTCTCACAACATATTTTACAGCAGTGGGGGTTAGCATGAAGTTATGGGATAATCCATTGCAAAGACAATCAAGAAGATCGACCAGGATTGGTCTTAAAGCAAACAACATGTCTCCCTTACAATGCCTCCTGTCATGCCATCAATACTAATCCCTTTAAACCTAAAAAGGGAATTATTTAGTTCTCTTAGGAAAAGACTTCGTTGTCATTGCAACAGGCAGATGTTCAGGGCAGCAATGTGAATGACAGGATCTTGAGATGAATAGGACAAAAGATGGACTTTAAGAGTTGCAAGTTGTAAGCAAAGATGACTGTTAAAATGAAGAATGAAGTGACAAACACAACACAGAGATTAGTAGGAAAAGCAGCTGCACAAAAAACACGTCTTTGATTAAGAGCTGAAAGTATCAGTAAGATGACCAAACATCAGGGATGAAAGTGTGATAAAAGCTGTTTTCTAAAGGAAAAAAGATTTACAGATGGCTCACATGACTGGGCTAACAGTGAAATAACCACTACGGTTAGTGGCATTTATGGGCTGGGTTAACATGGATGACTGATTTTAAAAGCTCAAATCACCTTTGACTTCCACAGAGTTTTGGGCTGATGCATCAGCTACCTCACCAACCTGGTCACGCGAGTGACACTGCTCTGCTGTTCGGACAAAGCCAAAGAGAAAACAATGAGGTGGGTGAAAGCTTCACGCATGTAACTAAATTCTTGAGTCTTAAATGTGCAGAGACACCACCTTTCACGTCCGCTCTTAACGGCACGCCGTCAGACGCGTCACAGCAGAACCCGCCATCATCCGACAAGTGTTGGGACACAAGGGCCAAGATCTGGCTGTGCTCTTCAGTGTCGGGTTCTCTTTTAGGATAAATCTGGGTTCCGTCTTTGTACCAACAAGCTTTAGCAATGGGATCTGAAATCTCAAATTGCTGAACAATTGGATATTGCTCTTCGGTTGACCTGGTCTTCTCGTCAGGGTCAAGTACATATGTTGGAGGGGACACTACAAACAATCATTAGGGAATAAGTTCAGTGCATACTGACCTTATTTCTACCTAACGACAGTCTTTCAAAGATGCACACAGAGAATTGGAGCTATATATGCATATATATGACATTTGCAAATGAGAAAAATCACCTTTGTTTACTACTATTAATTTGGCCACATCATCTGCTGTTGCACAATAGTATGCTCCAGAGTTTGAAGGATGAGTTGGTTCAATAACAAGGGTCTCCTTGACATCTCCCGTTTCAAAACCAAATGGTGTGCTTGAATAGGATTGTGAATCTCTCGGCCATGACACCTGGCTTGCAGGGTCTGAGCTTTCACCAACTGGTTCAGGTGGACGGGTTGCTTCGAGTGTCTGCAACCCTCCAGCCTCCTGGCGGGGCGGCAATGTTGGAGCTAAAGATAGTGATTCAAAATGTAACTGGACTGAAGAAAGGCTGAGCCCTGGAGGAATCTGTCAAATCTCAAACTCAATGAAAAACAGCATTGCTTTTACATACTAAACACAAATCTTCATTCTGTAAGTAGAGATTATTTTACAACACCTTTCGGACACACACCTTTAGACACAGCATCACATAAACAGGTACAGAAATGCATATAAATGTTAGTCATATCTAGTGTCTATGAAGCTTTAGGATTTGCTGTAATAGTGAAACAACTGTAAAAAAAAATATCACCTTTATCATCCACAGAGACGTGGACAGTGGCCTCAGTGGTTTGGCAGCAGCACTGCCCTGAGGGCAAGAGCTCAGGGGGTGGGATAACGGGTCCCGGCGGTGAGCCGGTACTTTGTATACCCCAACCCTTTTGCGGGTCGAGCTTTTTACCATCTTTACTCCAGCCGACCGGGACAGTGGAGGCTGCAAACTCACATTCCACCTTCAAAGGGTCGCCCACCTCAAGGGACCCGCTTCTCTCAGCGTCAAAGATAGTAGAGTATGCCACAGGTAGAGCTATCATTGGGAATTCAGGACAACTAAATAAACCCAAGGCTGTGGAAACACCTTTCAAACAGATAGCTACTGAGCAGAAGATAAAAAGAGCTTTGGAGACTTTGAGTTGAGAGAAAGCCACAGCAGTTACACAGCAAGTGACAATAAACAGTCGTTAACATTTCTGTTCGGTTGTGCGAAAGAAGCAGCCATCAAACCACATAGTTCTTAAGCAGGGTTAGTTAGTGGCACCTTGAGAGAGGAGGTGGTGGTTACGATATCAACACTTAAGAAAGGAAGTGAAAAGTCACCTTTGATCTCCACTTGAAACTCCACGGTATCATCGTCAGTGGCGCATCTGTATAAACCAGAGTGGGACACCTCTGCCGACTGAATAACTAAGGTTCTTGTGTTGCCCACTGAATGGATTTCTAATCCAGAGCTGGAAATGAGCTTCATTTCTTCCTTGAACCAGCAAACCTGGGCCTCGGGATCCGACACCACACACTGGAGAACTATAGGGCTGCCAGCTTCGATCAACTTGATCTTCACATCCTCAGGAATAGCTGAGAACTTCATAGGTGGAGCTACAGATATGTTTAAAATTTATGACAACCTTCAGTAAACCTCATGTCAGCCATTTAGAGTATTGTTTATAATCTAATTCCAGACAGCTTAACTGCTAACAGGTTGAAGGATAAACATGTTGCTGCACATTCAATGGCAAGAAGAGCAAAACATCAGACAACACACAACAGTATCATAAGAGTTAGTGGCTTTGCTGAAAAGGAGCTTGTTAATGTTTCTCATGTTGAGGAGAAAGAAATCACCTGTGATCTCCACACTGAAGGTGACGGCGTCGCCCTTTGTCTTGCAGCAGTACAAGCCGGAGTGAGCGACTTCTGCTGAATGGACGACCAGTTTCCTCGATAAGCCTTCGGCTTTGACATCGACTCCGGTCTGAGGGTGGAGCTTTGATCCATCTTTGTACCAGTACACTTGGGCAGAGGGATCTGAGAGCTCACACTGTAAAACAAACGGCCCGCCTGCTTGGATGCTTTTGCTCCGTTCAGCATCTGGAATTGTGGAAAACCTCACAGGTGGGGCTGAGGAGATCGAGAGGTAATCGGTTAGGTGGTGGAAGCTTTAGAAAAGGATATCTTGTTTCTATAAACCCCTTACACAAGATCTCACCCCCATCTCCCTGCCGGAGGGAAAAAAACCGCTAGCTAACAATTAGTAGTAGCAAATTAGTAATACCTACATCTCCAGGCTTCAATTAATTAATCAGATAGTAAGTAAACGAATCGTCTGTTTGCCCTCCAGCGTTGTGCAGGTGTTTGTGATTTCCGGAAGTAAACAATAACATGCAAGGGGTCCATATATTATATAAGAGTGTATAAGAAAGAAACAATAGATTGTACAAATGACACAAAAAGGCTGATTTTATAACAGGATCTCAACAGAAACTACAGCCTCTTACCTTCGACTTCCACGTTGAACCTGATTACATCGTCAATGGCATCACAGCAGTAGACCCCTGAATGCGAGAAGTCTGCAGACTGGATGACAATTCGTCTCATCGTTCCCTCGGACTGAATATGAAGACCTTCCACAGTTTGCAACTCGACGCCGTTCTTGTACCAGTGCACCGGAGCAGCAGGATCAGAGAGCTCACAGTAGAGCACGATGGGGTTGCCAACTTCCACAAACTTGTTTCGATCCATTTCAGACAGAGGTGAAAATTTCACAAGTGGAGCTGTAGATTTTAGGAAAGAGATTTCTGTCATTACCAACTGTTTACATGGAAATTAGTTAATTTCCTCTTTGTTCTTAGGTTGTTCCAGTTCTGAAAGCCTCTAAAACGCTCTTCCTATTGTTATTCACATAAATCATGGTTTCTACTGGTGCATTCACACCAGCCCTGTTTAGTCCACTTTAATCGAATTGTAGTTTGTTTGCCTAGAAAGTTTGGTTCGTTTGGAGAGGTGCAAATGCTAATCAAACTATGATGGCAACCAACAAACCAAACTCTGGTCTGCCTACAAACCTCGGTTTCAGTTCTGCTGAAGTGAACTCTGGTGCGGTTTGAGTTCATGAATCAACACCAAGCAGATTGGAGACCGCTCCAAAGCAGGAAATGGACTACAGTGCAGGGCATTCTGGGTAAATATAACCACTAGCCTCGTGTTAGCGGGAGAAATGATTCGTGATCTTTTGTAAAAGACAAAAGAAGAATCCTACGACCCCTGAAATCTGATGCCTCTTCATTTTTGTTTACATTTCAAAGGAAGTTGCTCTCAGTGTCTTCAGAGGTTTTTGTGTCATTTCCTTCAGTGGTTCTTGGTGCAGCGTCCCCACAGGCTAGGAGGGGAACAGGTTGCTCAAAGGGTTTATTGGTTTGACTCAGAGAAATATATCCCGTCCCTTGAATCTCACCCTTTGACTTTACTGTCACTTAAATTTAACCTTTTTTGTATTTTCCCAAATACTCATCATGCCTGATCCTTCAATGATTCCTTAACTACCATTTCCAGGTTATCTTTAGGCACCTGTGGAGTCTTTAATGCTATAAAGTTATAAAATAAACTATGCATACCTTGAATGTACAGAGCTGCAGAATCTCGGATGCCGTAGGCAATGAATGTAATCTCCGCTCCGTTGTCTGCGTCGCGTACTCCTCGGATACGAAGAGACTGGTGTGTCCTTGACCGGCGGAGGGAATAACGCTCATCGTCTTGAAGCTGAGTACCATTTAAGAACCAGGTACCAATCACCGAAGCAGAAAGCTCGATGGTGAAAAGAGCATCTTGTCCCTCTGGCACCAAGGCGTCCTGTAGAGGAGCTTGAATCCTGGCGACAGGAACTGCAAACAAAAATGACTTTATTAAAACACTTAACAATCAGTGAAAAAAGGGTTGGTTATTGTAGCCGGATTACCTAAATGAACAGTTCTGGGGAACTCAACGTTGTTGCTTTTTCCGTATTTATTTACACTACAAATGCGAAAGCGGTAATCTGCTTCACATGGGACACTGTCTCCCAGGATCTCCACTGAGGTTGCAGAGTCAGTGGTCAGGCACTGCAGCCACTCCTGCGAACCGGTGCCTACTTCCTGTCGCTCAAGCACATAACCAGACGGAGGGTTCTTCCGTGAATCTGGGGCGGGAACCCACGAGAGGAGAGCGGCGTTTGCACGCTCCGTGTTGATCTGAACTCCTACTGGACAACTTGGAGGACAATGTCGGGCCGCTAGAAACAAAACAGTGAGGTTTTATAAACCTTAAAGCTGTAAATGTTTGAGCTTTTCAGAGCTTAATGCAGTAAGAACTGGAACAAACCTTTCACTCTTAACTGAGATGAAGTCTTGGACCGGCCAACGAGGAAGGTCACAAGGCCAGAGTCTTGGGGCATCGTGTTGACGAAAACCAGGATGTGAGTTCGACCAAAGGACTTCAGGATGGTCTGATGCGTTTCGCGCAGCTCGATGCCATCTTTGTACCAATGTATGTCCATCTCTTCTTTCTCCACTTCAACACAAAAGGCGGCATTTTCACCTTCCAAGACATCCACTTTCCTTGGAAGCTTTCGCAAAATTGTACCTGGAAGAAAATAAGTTTTATCAACCAACCAACCATGTGGGATTGAGGAAGGGACATGAAGGTATCCCTCTGCACAGTAATACTCTCCAGAGACTCCTTATCATTCCCACAGAAGAGCAAAACATCTCAGATAATAAATATTCCAGGTGTTGCTTTCTAGTCTGATTTCTTTGGATTTACGTAAATCTGCTTTGGTGGCATAAACAACTGAACTGTAAATCCTCTGTGGAGCTTAAAACTAATCAGATTCTAGAATATTCTACTAAATATTTGGGTGCCAAAAGGTGAAGGCGTTGGCATCTCCAAAACAGTTTTCCTAAACCAGGTTTCATTGTGATTTACAGACATTATACCTGTCTTATGGGATTCATCTGTTGGAAATTACTTCACAAACTGTGAAGCTACAGCTATAGATATTTTTTTTACCTTACTACCAGTAGAGAGGTCTGTATTCTACTGGAATGCCATCTACTGATATCAGAGCCACTTGGTTTCATAAGTACCTTGGAAAACCATTTTTACTTGAAGGGGAGCCATTATGCTTCAGCCAGGATTAGTCTGTGGGCTGGTAGTTAGTTTGTTTATGCAGAAAATCTTTATCAGATGATGATATTTCACCAGTTCTGTCCATTTTAGGTCCTTTCAGAATGAGCTGTTTTTGGGCTTCTGTCACTTTTATGCGTCTCAACATTTACTATTGCATTTTATAAACAAAAAAAATATTTCAAATAGATGTGTAATTGTACAACCGTACATCTTTGACTTTAGTCAAAGCAATTTCTGGATGGTAAGTAAACAACACTTGTCTTTTCCAGCAGCCATTGTACAGTGGTAAAACCAGCTGACTAACTCTGCTTGGGCTCTGGGTGAGGGCTAGTGCCTGCTCATTTGGAAAGTTTGTCAAATGGCTTGTTTTCCAGGCAACACAAAACAAATGACTTGCTGCCAGAAAACAGCTGGATGTTTTTAAAGCACTTGGATCATTTCTGTATGGATCATAACTCCACTTTGACATAAAGAGATAATAACTTGCCAAGATGAGGTATTGTATCATACAGACTGTAAACAACACTACATTTCTATAAGATGTAAGTTATTTAAAATGAATAAATGAAATGTAATGACCTTTTACAGCTACCTCCGCGATGCTTCTGCCCCCATCAGGCATCTCACAGAGGTAAATCCCATCGTCATCAACGCCAATGTCCCGAATCGTCAGCCTCCGTTTGGTTCCCCACTCCTCCATTCCATATTTGGCCCCCGGCTGCAGCCGTCTGTCCTCCAGATACCACGTGATGGGAACTGAATCTTCTGGAACTTCGCACTCCAGAACAGCTAAATCCCGTTCCCAAACTTCAAGATCATAGAGAGGCTGCTTAAACCGGACCGGTGGCTCTGCAGTCAAAGGTCATAAATGAATATTGGTAGTTACAGTTACAAATGTATGCAAGATAAAATACATTATACAGTTTAGAGAATGACAACAGTAAAGTCTTAATACAGTTTCAACTGCCACGCCTGCTCTGGTAGTGATTGATAGGTCATCAATAGTTGATCGGCGGTGCCAGCCGACCAATTCTTGGTGACCATCAGGACTGACATCCAGGTCTGTCGCTATAAGTCAATTAATCGCATGATTAATTAAAGCGATCTAAGTAATTTCCATGGTTTATCCTTTTCTTTTTCTCTCTCTTTCTACCAAAAACTGGATGACAAAGTCTTCAGCCTGGTGTTTTGGTCTCAACTAGCCTTTTCTGTGAAGGATAAATGTGTTTACAGAGACTTTATAATTAATTTTATTTGTGTTTCTGTTGCTTCGTTTACTTATTTTATTTAAAATGCCTTCCAGTGACAGTGCTGAATATTTGTTAGAATTTAAAGTTTATTGATCTTTGAGAATGTGATTGCATCATACCACCATCATGTCATCCAAAAATGGTCTCAAAACAACAACAACAACTTCTGGGACAATTTATTATCCAGCAAAATTTGTCAGAGTGACACGCCTGCTAAAATCTCTGCAGACCCCACATATCCTGGACACAAACCACTTTTTTCTCCTATCAGATGCATTTTCACGACAGATATTATTGTTTTATTGTCCAGCCTACCAACAGAAGCCTGATGCTAATTGTGTTGCAACCAGTAGACTTCAGCTCAATAAAGCTACAAGTATTAGCTAATGTAAGTTTGATGAGATAAAATGACATTTTTATGCTAACTAATGTGCCTGGTAATGCGACTGGTTATCCCTGGTTAGCCTCAGACATGGCAGCTGGCAATGAACAGCGATTTACGTCCAAATCTAACCATTCCTGTCGGATGCCAAAGTGTTTCAGTCAAGCCACTTAGACGTTTCCGTGTCAGCATGCCAGGTTGTTGCATCATGTGACCCCTCCACTCGTATAAACCCAAAATAAAACCCCAATCAAACTCCATGGAGTGCTGGTCATGCTGTGCGACAGCTCCATGAGGGATCCCCTGTGTCTGCTGACCTTCAGTCTGTGTTTTGCCTGACTGTCACTCCAGCAAATGTCTCTGACACATTGCAGCAGCAACGCCACCTCTCAGGCGCTTTACTGCCTGTTCTGGATGTTTCAGCTCCTCGCAAAATAAATCATTTACATATCCATCGCTGGTCTGCGCAGCTAAAGAAAATTGTTACATTATCGCCGGACACTTAGTGCTTCGCTGTTCTCGTCAGTGAGTGTACTCAGGATAATTTGACCCACAGCTATGTTCTTGTAGTGACACTATAAATTCAGATATGTTTTATGACAGATTCCAGCTAAGCAAACGAGAAATCGAAAGACAAGGAACTTATTTTGTTGAGGAATGGGAGGGTTGTAAACACTCAGAGGTGTTAGATAGGGAATAAAGTGCTTGCAACCGACACCAGGAGACGGTACCAGACAGTTGTAAACAACAGAATGTGGGCTTTATTTAGCCATCTGTGTGCAGAGCTCTTCGTTTCCTTATCATCGACGCTTTCTTTGCCTTACCGATATTTTGTGAAAACCAGTTGCAAATATTTTGAGTGGCCTTTCATATTCTAACTAGCTGCGAGTACAGACAAAGAGTCTGGTCACAAATGTTATATTTACTATCTCAAACTGATCCTGTGGTGACCTTAGTTTAGAGTTTCTCAGGCCACGTGAGAAACATAATACCCACTCTAAAAGACTCCCTCACATGGACACATAGCCATTCAGCAAGCCAGTAAGTTTGCAGACTTTATGATAATATGACTGAACGTGGCTTGTTTATATTAATTAAGTTTTAATGACAGTAATGGAATATTTTCGCTTTAGTACCCGTTTTTCTGCGAAGTACATCGTCAACAAGCCTTGGTCAGAGGTCTTAAATCCTCGTTTTCCCTTCTCTCCTTGGCTTTATCCCAGTAAATGACCTCAGTGTACCCTTATATCCTACTTACATCATCCCAGAATCAAATGGACAGAAATCTGAGACGCATCACGCCCCACTCAGCCCCATTCCTTGCTGCAGAAGACATCCCTGGATGTCCAGTGCCCGCTCTTCCTCAACAATGCAAAGGAAATCTCTGAAAAAAGCATTGACCTACCCTTGACGGCGAGATGCACAGCGCTGAGGGTTTGCCCTGCGGTGTTTGATGCAGCACAGACGTAAACTCCATTGTCCTTTTGCTTGCAGTACAGAACTTTGAGCGTGAAGTATCCTTCTCTGTCTTCATACAACAAGTATCGCCTTCCGGACAGGATAAGTCTACCGTCCTTCCTCCAGATTATTTCTGGTTTGGGTTTTCCAGTCACAAAGCAGCGGAATTTGGCATGTTTGCCCTCAGTCACAGCAAACATTTTCACTTTTGTGGACTTTGTCATGGCATCGTCCTTTAGTCGGGTTGGCACTTGTCTGCCAGTCCTTTGTTTTCCCTGAGGAACTTTCCAGTGGCCGTTAGTGTAGCCGTTACGGTTTCCTTCCTCTTCGTGCCCAGGGCCGGCGTCGACGAGCAACACGGCTCCTGCCAACGCCTCTCCAAACTCATTCCGAGCTTTGCATGTGTACACCCCACCGTCCGGAGCGCGAGTCTTAAAGATCTTGAGCTGAAACCATCCTCCATCCTGGTAGCCCACGCTGAAATGCGTGCTCTCAAATATTTCGTTGAGTTTTCTACCGTCCTTTTCCCAGACGACTTCCGGTCGCGGGTTTCCCCAAAGCTTGCAGGAGAAGACGGCATCTTCCCCACGGCCGACACGTGTGGAAAGAGGCTTGATGAGGAACCGTGGCTTGTTTTCCTCTCTGAGCTCCATCTCTTGTGCCTCGCCTTCTACCTTTAGCGTGGCAGCCGCGTACGTTTCCCCGATGCTGTTCTTAGCTTTACAAATGTATTGCCCACTGTCCTCAATAGTAACAGCTGTAATGATAAGGTTGTAAACATTGCCATCTTCAAAGACCCTATATCGTCCTTGGGGGTCAATCTTTTCGTTGTTTCGCTCCCAGATGACAGCAGGTCGTGGATCACCGCCAATCTGACACTTAAGAACTGCATCAGTCCCACTTTGGACCACTACAGGTCTTGGGTAGGCTAAGAAACGTGGTGCGCCACCAAAGACATCCATTTCTTCTCTGACAGCGTCCCTCAAGTCGTTCAGGAGAGATGTGACTTTTCAGTGGACCGAGTCCATCCAAGTTCTGCTCGATATGTTTCTAAAGAAAAAAAACATTAGATTACTTTAACCAAAAATAGATCTCTGGCATTATTATTGACATAAATCTCAAATCCTGGCAGTGGCAGATCCATGGCTTTTGTATAAGATTGAATGCAGGATACGAATAATTTTAGTTTGAACAAATAAATTGCAAGAATTTTTAAAAACTCTTAAAAAAAAACAAAGAATACATATACACATACAGCCGCCCTGATTTGGTGTCATAAGCCATGTTTCAGTGACAGTTTTGGCACACTATGGCCACCTAGTGGCAGCTTGAGTGTCAGCTAACACCAGCTAGCACCAGCTGCCACTCAAGGAGTGACAGGTGCCACAAAAGTAGTTGCACATGTCGTGGAAGTCGTGGTATCCGGTAAAAAAAAAAAAGCTGTGGCACCTGTCACAAAAACTGTAGTATCTGTCCCAAAAGCCGTGTCACACGTCACTGCCATGATTTGAGCTCAGCCTGCTGGGGAATTTGTTGAAGAAATTTCAAAAGCTACAAACGATAAAAAAATATGTAGCAGGAATATTTATAGACATTTGATATCATAGATCACCGAATATTTTTCCCAAAATAGGAAGATTATGGCATCAGAGGAGTTGGACTGAACTGGGTAAGGAGTCACTTAAAGAAAAAAATCATCAACAGTTTGTACAAATGGGTGAATACAAAATCAGCTATAATATGGAAATAAGTTGTGGTGTTCCCCTGGGGTCGGGTTTAGGTCCCAAACTGCTCATATTACACATAAATTACATAAAGTCTGAAAAGCACCAGCTGCTGTGTATATAATGGGTTTTGGCTGTCCTGTTAAAGATGAATGCATTCTCTGACATTTTATGTACAAAAGCTCCAATCCCAGAATATTAAACCTGAAAACACGAGTTCAGTATTTCATGATAATGTTATCCAAGGGAAAATGAGTTAAAATGCCAAGAGTACCTTCTGTCATTCCGACGGTTCCCCTTCGCCCCCAGTAACTGCATGTGTTTCAGCACAAACGGATGGCATGAATATTAGGGTTAATTGAATTAGATCTGTCTGCGTGGGAGAAAAACACAGCCCAGCAGTCGGAGGAGGAGGAACGGCCCAGGCCCGCTTGCAAAAGCAGCCACAACACACAGCCAGTACAGCTGGTGCTGTATTTCAGTGGGAAAGCTCTTAATATAGCGAGCGCTAAATAAAGACCTGTGAGGGGGTGTGTCGGGTGTCACAAAGACAGCCAGAAACATGTGGGCTCACACAGAAGCAAAATCCCAGAACGAATACCTGAAAGTTTTTACTGGAACAATAAGTTGTGGTTCCCGTCCCACAGGACAGAACTGGGGACCCAATCTTTCATTTCAGATTGGGTCAAGAAATCCACTCCAGAATATTTAAGTCAACAAAATTAGTCTTTAATAATGAGCGATAGGCACATGTCGCTAATCTGCTAATGCGCTAATAGCACAGCTAATATTTTGTTTAGTGCTTTTGCTAACTTTGAAAAAATGTAGCACACTTAGATTCTCCTAAACTGTAAAGCGCTAATTTATTTAGCTGCTTTGTACATTTTCAGTTGAATAAAGTTTGACGTGTGTTAAAGTTACTAAATTGTCAAGTAGTTAACCGTTTATGTTCATGCTCTTATTTTGAAGTGGTCAGGACTGTTTCCTCTCCTCATGTTCTCTGTTTTTGTCATAAAACTTAGTTTTATGTCAAAACTAAGTTGGTGCTCGAGGTTTGTAGTCTGTAAAGGGCAGATGTGATCTGAATGGCAGTTAGCACCTTAGCATTAGCTTCCACAAATTACCGTGTTGGTGTAGCGCTTTAGCATTAGCAGAGCTAAGGTTTCTGATTTGTGCTGTAGGGTTAGCACAGTTAACGTTTTAGCTAGTGGTCCTCACCACTGGTCACTTCCAATCAGGATGAACATGTTGGTGAAATTATGAGGCGACTTAAAGCCGACATCTGCAGGGGAATAATTAATTTGTTGTTTCCTGAACTCTGTAATGCTAACCCTAGCCCTTAGCATTGCAGTTTAATTTCTTCTCTTTTTCCCCCCAATAACTTTATTTCAAACAAGAAACTTACAAGAACAAAATAAAAAACTGTAAAGATGTAAACATGAACACAATATCTAAGGGTTTTATAGGACATTTAAATTATAATGTCAAAATTAAACCGGCGCTTGACAGTTGTAGTATTTTTAGAGTAGATATAATTAGAGTTGAAGTTAGCGCTTTAGCATTAGCAGAACTAGTGTGGATGATTATTGCTTTAGCTACATTTTTAGATGGCCACTCGTTCTGTTGAAAGGTAGTTTTCCTTTCCACTGTCACCACATGCAAGCCCAGAATGAGGAATTGCTACAAAGTTGACAAAACAATGCAATTACTGTTGCTAGATGTCTGTAGGCAGGATCGTTGATTGTGATTATAGATTTTATTGGAATATTTAATGACAATAACTTAGCTATAGAAATCGGTTGTTGGGTTACTTTCATATGTATAACTTTTATATGAGTATTATGAAAATTGGTAAGTGAAATATTTCATCATCAGGACCTTCTGAAATCTGAAGTCTTACTGTTAATCCAAACCATTCAGGGTGTGAGTAATTAGCTGCTTTGCTCTACGGATGGATGGCAACGTTCCAGGTTTTGGCTCCATCCTGCGTACGCACACCCTGCAGTGCCAGAAAACATCCCGTACTACGACACTGCATGTTCACATGAACGCCTCCAAACATGTCGAAATAATGACCTCCCCCTGCTCTTCTCCTGATTTAGACTCTAATGGGAACTTATGCTGGTTTTAAAATGTAAAACTAGCTGTAAACATACTGAACACGGAATCAGCTGCTGATCAATAAGATGATAATTTCAATGGGAGGGATTGTTTTTTAATCATTTTGGAAATATTTAGTCTAGATGACTCAGGATAAAGTGACTGTGAGAGATATTTCATTCCCACAGTTAGGATGTTGCAGTTTAAGTGTGTTTAATATTCCCTGTGGAAACTTAAAGAGATGAGATTAACCCCTGTGTTTACTTGTCTTATTAAATTGGAATGACCTTTGCCCTCTCCCGCCTACCTCGCTTCAGTCGCCGGGAACGGCCATCAACACGCATTCCGAGCCTGCAGCCGTGGTCCGAGTCAGGGCAGCGTGTCCTGAGGGCCGAGCCGTGTCCCAAGTCCACTTTAAATTCACACACATGCTAATCTGCAGCAACGCGGTCACATCCTCGGCTTCCTGTCCGGCAGCAGGAGCTGAAAGCTGCAAAACGAACCCAAAAAGCAGCGAGTTCAGAGCAGCGCTTCAGTTCCTGTGTACGTTCTGGCAACTGTCATTGTTCGTGGAGTGCTGCTAAATGCTTTTGCAGCTGCTGCAGCCCCCTAAAAATACTGGGTGCCTTGATGACAGCAGAGCGGATCAGTCAGGCACTTCCACTCAGTTGCCAGCAGGGGCTAAACATAGCTTAAGTAGCATTTCCAGCCAACCTGGCCCAATGTGAAAAAGTAATCCGGTAAACTCAAGAAATCACTTTATGAAAGCCTGACTGACAGGTAAATAAATTACAGTTAATTATTTTGTCTATTTATTTTAAGTAAAAACAGAAAAATGATAAGACCAAGTCATGCGGCTCTAACTCACAACATGCAGCTGCAGTTGGTAACTTTTATTATGTGTTTTAACAGATTTGTTAAACTGTCACCATGTAGTTAGAGTTTAAAAAAGAGATGATCTGTAAAAAAAAACCCCAAAAAAACAACTAATCAGAGCCAGGAGGTGGAGCTTAACGCTGTCAATCACCCATTTATCTGCCGAGAAGCTGATGCAGAGCTGCATCAGAACAGAACGACCTAAAGGCCTAAAATCTCAGCAAACCAAATTTCAGGTTTTTCCTCCTGATAAATAGAAATACAAATACTGGATCAGAGGTGATTGATTTTATTTTGAAAGTTTTCAGGGGGTTTTTTCTGCTTCTGTCCTCAGACAAACCAAATAAAATCACTTTCATACCTAATCACACCAACAGTCCCAAACCAAACTGTCCAGGCTCAGCAGGAAGTCTCAGCCTGTCTGTGGTTCTGGGTTCTGCTGGATAAATCAATATTATTGATTAATTGGCTGCTTCTGCAGGGAAACCGATCAGATATAACCAGGGGTGAAAGTAGCCTGATTTTGGGTTTTATATAAGCTAATGCACGTCTCTGGACATCCTGAAGGTAAAACACCGACTGACAAGAAGACGGACACCTGAAAACACATTGAATTATATTATGAATGAATTCTGACACTTTTAAGTTATTTGCAACACCCTGACTAACATTAGTGCATGTATATTCGGCACTATTACATGTTTTATAGTAGTTTAATACAAAAATCCTCTTTGGCTCATGTGCACCGTCTGAGCCACCTGCTTTCCTCCCGCTGCATGGCGGAGATCAGCTCCTCCTCGACACAATCCCAGTATTCCTCCTCCCACCGCGCATCTTCTTGAAGTCTCAGAAAAATCACAATCAGGCTATGAAAAATAGCTCAAAAGAAGCTTCTTCTTCTTATGTATCAGAAAAACAACTCGAGTTAGGTCGCATAGTAACGAAGCGCAGCAAATGGCGCCTAAAGGTGGGGCGCTATACCCCCCCCACCACCAGGAGGCAGCACCGTGCTACAGGCTCCGGCTCGGCTGCTGAAGTAGAGCCGGTGGAAAAGGGGCATTATATTTTTATTCACAAACAACTCTATGTTGTTAGTTGGGAGCAAACACACGAATAAGACGTAAATACGTGTGTAGTTGGATGGCCCATTTCCGCCTCCTACTCTTCTCTGCAGTCCGCTCCAACTCACGTGACATGACGTTCGAGCTTCAGCCTGTCACGTCACCTTGCTGACGTCAGCTGCCTTGGGCCTATGCAACACACCAGTGACGTGGCTAGATAAGTAAACTGTCCTCTGACGTAACAGAGGGGTTGTACATACATACATATATATATATATATACATATATATATATATATATATATATATATATATATATATATATATATAAGATCTGTTATTTGTATTCAGCTTCCTTCCTTCGCCTACTATCATTATTCGACATTTGAGAAATTTTACAAATGAGTTACTTTGTGAGATTTTCAAATTGGATTGGACCCGGACTGGGGCTCCACAATCTCGAGCGGCCAAAGCTCAAAGCTAGCACAAAACTGTAAGATAGAGGCATTTACTTATAACTCAGCTCTGGAAAAAGCAGGAATACTTCCATCCTGGTAGAGGAAACAAGAAGATTCTGTACTGGAGGGCCATTGTCTGGTGTCGAACTTTTACAATCGTTGCATTTAACACAGAAGTTAAATCCTGTTCAACGCAAACGCCCCGCAATGATTTTAGATACGGTAATATGCCTCTACCGCCACTTCCAGATTTTGATGAAGTGAGACCTAGAAGCTGTTCAGATAAGGTAAAGTAAGTAAGGTCATTTTATTTATATAGCATATTTTCTGCAACAAGGCAATTCAAAGTGGTTTACATGAGTTAAAAGGAAATATGGCAACCTCCTGCCATAACAACGGCAGGAGGTTGTCATAACAACGGCAGGAGGTTGTCATAACAACGGCAGGAGGTTGTTATGTTATGGCCTCCTCCCATAACATAACAACCTCCAGAGATAAAGATATAACATTCAGTCCGCTACGATGTCAGGTTTGCAGGCTTGATATTTATTTTGCGATCAGCACAGCGGAGGTCGATTAGTTCATTTTAATCTCCTGCTATGCTCTTATTTTGGTAATGGAACCGGATTGCGCAACACCTTGTTGAAACAATAATCACTGAGGTTATTATTGTTGTTGGGTCATTAATTTGAACACGTTTTGTTGATTTTTCTGTTGTTGTTCTTTAATAGAGTTACGAACGTTTTAAGCCAATCAGAGGACGAGCTGCTCTCAGCGTCATGCTGAGTTCAGTTTGTCACCTGATGCCGAGATCGACTCAAAACTTTCCACGATCGACATATAAGACCGCTGCTCTAGCAAAGAACAGTTCAGAAACAATATGAAATGGGAACAAAGTTACTTATTAACTGATTAAGTCGTGTTTTAGATTGTTCTTGAAAAACTAATCAGTCACAGCTTCACAGTGAACCCCTTCATGTTTTACAGCAGACAGCCGCTCCTCCCCCTGCAGGTACTGGGTCCCCCCGCTAAATCTTTTAGGGGTAGCGGTACCCTGCCGTACCCCTTTACTTTCACCCCTGGATATAACAAACATGTAGAAAGAAAGCAGAAAATCCTGTTTAGACGGAGAATCAAATTAAGTCTGTCTGTAGAAAGGAGAGCAACTCCGCCCTCTGCTGGCCACCTTCTGTAAGTGCAACATCCCCATTTAAAATTGTTCTGATTTATGAATTTAATGCAATTATAAATACTAAAATTACCAAATCTTACATGAAAATCTGTGTTAAACAAATATATATATTTATTATTCTTGGTATAATGAGTTAGAATACGTACAATAGTAAAAGCTTCCAAAATAAATGCATATATAAAAATACAGAAATATAAAAATTATGTGTACTTATAATAATTATTACTTTTTGTTTTTGTTCCAGCCTCTTGCTCTGCTCAGGATGAACCCAACCCAACAGAACAGGACATTAATGACAGTATTGCTATTTTATCCAAATATATACTATTTTAGTAATGTTTTACTATAATTATCCTTAATTAGTATTATTTTTCCTATTTGTGAATAATATTATTTTTAACAACATTATTATAATACTTATATCATTTAGAACTACATTTATTACTATTTTATTATTAATTTAAGTAATAATCTCTATTAATGCATAAATCATATACATTCATAATTTCTTTATATTTTGTGGCAGCAGTGGTAAAAGTAGAATTTAATTTTTTACATTTTAATACCGGAAAAATATAAATCATTGTTGCATAAATAAAACATTATTTTAACTATAATACTTTTTATTATAGTAGTAGAAGCAATAATATTACTGCTAATTGATCAATAATATAATACGTTTATTTCTTGTTATAAATCAATTTATTATTATTTATTGGGAGGTTTTCTGAGTTCAACCCGTTTCCTTTAGGACCCGGGGGAAGTCCGTGATGTGCAGGTCAGATCCTCCTCCTCCTCCTCCTCCTCCTCCTCCTCCTCTTCCTCCTCCTCATCAGCTGTTCCGGCGGCGCAGCAGCGGAGCCCCGGACCCAGACTCTCTCCTCTCCGCCTTTTCCTCTCCCTCCCCTGGAAGAGTCCATGTAGCGCCCCGCACCGCCCCGCACACGGACAGAAGATGAAGATGAGGTGCGGGGTTCATTTCATTTCTGAAACTTTCGCTCACTTTGTGTCAGAGTAAAACCTGAAAAGCTGTGAACGCGTTTTCTCCGCAGGTGTTGCTCTCGGCTGCAGCTCTTCCTCCGCTGCGTCCTGCTCCTCATCCTCCCGGCTGCGTCGCAGTGGTCAGGTAGGAAAACCTGCGGCTGCCGCCGCGTTTCCACCGCAAACCTGCGCAGACAGATAAACTCACTTATTTGCGCTAAACAGTTTAAAACTAAATGCAAACAATCAGTTTTTCCAGTTTTTCCACCCCCAACATCCTGCATCTGCCTCAAACTTTAACGGTAAAATATAATTATTGAGCAGATTTTTACTCAAATCAAATGTTTGGAAGATTTTTTTTAGCTGTCGTCATTTGAAACCATGTTTGGCTTTTTTTCTTTCTTGCTGTTCTGAATCTTTCATCCTGAACGCTGGAAATCCATCTTAGGAAATGTTTTTCTAACAGATGATGGCGGATGGAAACGGAGAGGATGAAGCTCAGCATTCGGTTTTCTCTTCCCGCGTTTCCCTTAGAAAAGAGCGCAAATCTCTGTCAATACTGCGCTAACACCTGCATCTTTCTTACTATATCCATAAAACTGTCAATATCATGTAATATTTGTTTTCGTTGCAAATGTGCAGCAAAACTGTGAGAATGTTCCGCTAATGTTGAAAAACCAGTTTTACTATCGAGGTGTTTCCATTAATTAATAAATGCAGTTAAAATCACACAATAATACTTTGTTCATTAAAAAAATCATTCTGCGCCATCATCTAACTACCACTTCCTGTCGTCTTCTTTGTCGTTTCCGCTGTAGTAACACCCGGGTGTTGATTATGTGATGCGATAAAACTGTTTCCATTGCAGTTTTGCGAATTAAATCAATTTCAATATGACTGAAAACCTTCATCTTAGTGCCAAAACTTTTTATTGGAAAACAAACGGTTTTGGTTTTTTTTAAAAAGAAAATTGGCTTGTTTATTTTCCCAAATGTCAAATTTCGCAATTGCATGGTGAATGGAAAAGCAGCTCCTGATCACTTCAGGACCCAGAAGAGGATTTGTTGTGGAAACCACATTAAAGCTGCATGCTTTGAATCTTCTTCACCTCTTTTAACCCGAAAATGTGGAGTGTTGCCCTGCGGTTTGTTGGGACCGGGTGGAGAATCGGTCCTCAGGAAGGCCAGCAGCTCTGACTCAGTGTTTCCCATTGCTAAGCTGGGTCAGGAATCCCTATTGTCATGTGATCTTTGACATGCGCCCAGCGGGACGCCGCCGGGGGAGGGGAGCGGCTGCGACGGACCCCAACCGTCCCTTTTAACGGCCCGCTGTCCTCTCCTTTCTGGGCCAGCGGGACGGACGTTGGAAAACAAAACAGAAAAAGAGGGAAACTCTGCTGGACTTTATCTGCTAATCATGGATGAAAACTTGAGTTTTTAAAAGTTTGCATTGTTCTAATAGAGCCTGAAGCTGCAAATCCTTCACAAAATGTGTGGTTGGGGAAGAAAAAAGAAAAAAGCCACCCCATCTGGTCAGGGATAAAGTCTGATTTCCTGCACCAGTTCTGTTCACCCAGTGAACCTTGTGATGTTTAATTCCTGGATTTTCTAGTCATTAAACCTGCTTACGCGTAATCTTCCTCCCTGGAAGTGTCTCAAGTCCCATCGAGCGTTTGTTTTGTCGTATTGTGTCAGCTGCCGCCGTTTAGAGAGTTAATTAGACTGAAGCTAAGTAGATGTTTGCAGACTGACAGTGGGCTTATTGTGGCTGTAAGCCTGCGTTTCTGGGTGGGAGGAACATTAAATGTCCAGTTTAGGTGCGGATCTGATGACTGACCACCCAGATCTCACACAGACATGATGGTGGACGATCATCTGAAGGTGGAAATAGTGAATCTGACTCGTTAGCATCTGAGCTCCAGCTCTTCGGATCCGTCTTTAGACCAACATGACGGCAGGTTTGGTGCTGCAGGCGGCTCTAAATTGGTTCCAGCTTAGCCCCCATGTTATTACATCACTAAATGTCTCCTAATATGTCCTTTAAACATCCCTGAAAAACATGAAGGATTTCTGCAGAGTTAGTCCAGTTAGCTGTGAGCTAACCAGGTTTTCACCCAGATGTTTGACCATTTACTCTTCCCATCACCTTAATCCTTTACAGATTATCAATCAGATTAAGTCGGGACTCGGTCTGGGCCCATTCAAAACGACACATTTTGAATGGGCCCAGTGGAGCTAATTTTTTTAGCTTATTAGCTCTTCAACAAAGTTGTACTTCTGCGGTGAAATTTTGGCTATCGACTGTTTACGCTCTCATGTTCTTCACTGTTAGCGTCAGTTAAACACCGTGTTGATATCACACGTTAGCATTTTCACTAACTTTGACATGTTTAGCGCATTTAGCTTCCCTTAAATCTCTCCAGACAAGTTCTAAAGCAGAAATTCACTAAACTCCTATGAACTTTCACTTGAATTGATTTAGACGTTAGTGTTGAAACGTTGGATGCCAACAGTTTACTCGCTCCCGTCCTTTAGCAATACCACCAGCTAATTGTGTGGTTGTTTTAAGCCTAAACCTGCTGAGGGAATGAATAATTTTGGGTTTTCTGAACTCCAAGAAGAGCTCAGAGACCAAAGAAAGGTCCAGAACCGTAAAGGAAGGAGTAAGTTTACTGTTTTCCTAATAGCTCTGAGTACCAAATTTAGCCCATCTGTAATGCATAGGAAGTGTCAACATCCAAGTCATTCGCTGAAAACACATGACCCAGTTAGCATGTTAGCACACCTGGAAACATAAACAGCTGCCTTTGGTTTGGTTTAGCTGGTTTTCATCTTCGGAAATGCGGAGGTAGGTGAATCTGGAAATCACCAGGAAGATGTTGTTATATTTTGTCAGATCATTTTCCTCCCACATGAAGAAACTCCTGAAATCTGTCATTAAAAAGGTTAAATGTATGAATTTTAGCTGCTGGTGGAGCATGACTTCACACAAGGCTTTTGTTAAGTCTCCTACACAGAGAGGAACACACCCAACCCTCCACATGTGCTCATCCACTTATGGTTTTTACAGAATTTCTATAAAACTACAGCAACATTAAGCCACTTCAGTAGATTAATGTTCAAAAATATCCAAAATGAAAAGTTGTCACAACTCAAACCACCCAAGTTTCTTAGATCTTTATTGGCTTTCCTATTGTTCTGTCTGCTGGTTGATCTAATAAATTCGGTTTAGGCTTATTTGGAGGAACGTGTGTATATATATTTGAACCTGTATGATTCTGACTGTGTATTGGAGAAAATTTACCATAAATTAAAAAACAAAGTAAACAGTTTTTGTTGTTTGCGTATAAATTAGGGGTGGGAATTTTTTACTAACTCACGATTTGATTAAAATTCGTGATGATTTCTGCTTTAATCGGTTGGAAAGGATCCTCATGATCTACTCCAGTCTGCTTTGCGAGGCAGAATGACAAACCGAGACATTAAGGTGTCACGTTTTTTAAATATTACGCCATGTTTAGATGGAATCACTCCGTCCCTGAATCCTCCGCTTCGTTGTAACGAAGTGTCGCGTAGAGAGAGCTTCGCCCACATGAACGACAACGTTGCAGTTTCCATCCAGAATTTTTTAGTCATTTTACAGCATTTGTAATTGTAAAAAATGTGCGTAATTTGTCACCAAATCGGAAAAACACGTCGTATTAATGTCTCCTGTGGACACAAACACCAGATAGCGAACTATCGATGTCGCTCTCCAATAGTATTTCTATGAAGACATTCAGGGATTTTGTTTTCTTTTGCGTTGCAATAAAGTAGTAGTCAGTGACATCTTGGATACTTAAAGGCTCTCTGCTGAGGTTTTTTCATATAACATGTCGTTAGTGAAATATTTTAAGCTTTATATCTTTTTCTTTAGGATACTAATGCACCACAAACTCTCTTTCCATTCCTAAAAGTCCCTAAAACATAAACAAAAACTTTCTGTAAGAAGAAAAGAAAAAGTAAAAATACATTCAAACTGTTTGGATTATTTTTGGGATATTTTCTGCAGAGTTTGGGATATTGTAATAAAGTCGCCTGGAAGTTTTAATTGTTTTTTTTTTGTGTGGGTTTTTAGTCTGAATGGTTTATAAAGGGACATTTTCATACCCCTCTCAACCTCACACAAACAAAAACGTGAAGTTAACAGCTCGGCTTTCAACCAGTTTCTGCACCAAAGAGTTAAGAATGTAAAAACACGTTTTCAGTGAGGCTCTTTAAATGTGAACATATAATTTTAAATAGACATTTGCTGTTGTTATGGCTGTATGCAAAATAAACGTTTTGAGCATTTCTGCTTAAAACATGGCAACACACTTCTGACCAATCCCAACGCGGCATACTGAACTCCGCACTCTGTGACGTAGCTCTGCTTCGCTTAGCTTTGCTTCGCTTAGCTTAGCTCCACAATATGTTTCCAAGGTGATCAATCTTCATTTTACAAACGTTTCGCACAGTAAAGCTCATGTGCGCCTGCGTTTTTCCCGGGAATTCGGGAAAAACCAAAAAGAGTCCAAATGTTCCCCTTAAACGGAGACGGGACCGGATGAATGTCTGATTTTTGTAGTTTCCTCCGCGCATGCGTTCCGTCTCCATGGCGACGTGAGAACGTTGCCTCGGACAGCGGATTTGTTTCACTGTAAAAATTTCTACACTGACTTTGGGACGTTTTTAATCGATTCTGAATGAACGTAGAGTTTAAACCCGTGTCTGTGTTTGTCCTGCCTTCGTTTTGAAAGCTGCTGACAGCTGTTATTTGTATTTCTCTTCCTCGATGTCCAAATGTCGGGTTGACGGCTGCAAAATACAGAGGAACTGGGTAATTACTGGCTGCGCACTGAAAGAAGAGGACTTGTCGAGCACTCGCTCCAGAACTAATGGCACCCTGAGTGCCGCTTCGCCTCTCAGCGCCTCTTTCCTGTTTCAGGTGAAACCTTTACTTATTTGCTCGTCTCTCCCAGGTAATCCAGGTAACACTCAGCACAAGGTGTGAAGCTCTGCAAATTACAGGACTCTACTGTATATACATGTTTTCTATTCAGTTCTGCAGATCTGCGTTGACTGATCTGAGTTTTTACTTTGTTTCGTCCATCTTAGTGGTATGTTGTGTTTCTGTGCGACTCCTCCTTCATAAACCTGACAGTTTTAACTCCACCTTGTTTCTCCACTCGTTATTCGCAGCATTAGAATCTGCAATAAATTAAACACAGAATTCTGCAGCACATCTAGATGTTGAGGTTTTCAAAGTCAAGCTAGCATAACTTCCATTTCCCATTTAATTAAAAAAATACATATTTTTTAATTAAAACTTTTTTCTGGCTTTATTAGTTGTCGTAGCAGCAAAGCTTTGCGCCCCTTCTTTTACATATCATGCATACATTCAAGACTTTGCACCCTATTTTGACAACGTGGCAGCTAAAACCAATGCTAGCCACTTTTTGCGCTCCCGCAGGGAGATGCGCGGTGGGATCTTGCGTGAATCACGTCACATTGCAAGGGGTCTATAGAAACATACCGGAATGTTTCCATTAAGCAAATTTATTCTCATAATTTGCACAATTCTATGGCTAATGGAAACCCAGCTGGTGTTTTCTTGTCTTGGTCAACATAAATCAGGAATGGAAAACGAGTTGACTGGACATCATGGGGTGTGTTGCGGCTAGCAGCTGTTGCAGAAGTTCAAGATCTTTCTCTCCAGTTTTTGCGGCGTAAACTAGAGAATTCATTAGACGTAAAGCGGGGCACGCTTTTCCTCCGGGTGGTCAGCTCGTCTGCTGCCTTCAGTCTGGATGGGAGCTGGTTTCCATGACCACCAGGTGCAGATTATCCCCCCACAAAGCAGCGTTTGGCTGGAGCGGGGGAAACCGGATCTGTGTACCTGGCACTTTGTCCCGGTCTTCAGCTTCAGGTCGTGTTCACTAGTCTTCTTTGACAGCCTGCTGAACACAAAGGGACATGAAACCAGAGACCCTCTCCCCCCCCCCCATCCCATCAACTCCCACCTTCACTCCATATTTTCCTTCTCCGGTTCTAGGAAATGTATACCATGAGCTCTTCACTCTCCATGATTTATGGCTGATGCCAACACTGTATAGACGGCTTTATGTCTCTACTGGTGATGTGATCCTTTTAGTATTATCAAAAAGATGCAAACGGTGTTAAACCCAAGCACCAGCTACCATCCATTTCCCCCATTTTAATGAATGAATAGACCATTCAGCGTTTCACGAGGCCCCTCTCGGGAATGCCATTGTGCATTTCGAACCTCACTTTGCAGTTATATCCCTCTTTTTTTTGCTCTCCTCGTCTGCTTATCTTCTGATTGACTCTCGTGATGTGTGCGCCGCTTTTCAGGGCATCCTTGAATTCCACTCATTCACCCGTCCTTCAAGAGCGGCCGTCCCGTCTCTGGAGGCACTTGCCCTCACAAATCTCACACCATGGGGGTGTGAACTGAGGAGAATCCTATGGGACAGGGAGATTACCACCAAGGCCACAGATCTTGTGACAAAAGGGGGGATTTTGCTGAGTCCGAGACTTTGGTTTGGGGTTTTTTCACCGTAAGCATCAGGAGGCTGGAGGGGGAGACCTCCAGGTGCGTTTGGTTTGGACGAGTTAAGCTTTAAAAGCCAAAGGCCGGAGAAAAGACTCCAGCGGGAGCTCTAGACGTCGCTGCTTGCGTCTCGTCTTACACAAAACAAATAATTTGGTTCCTTATAGCTGTGAAATGTGAATCTGGAGCTCGAGGACAGTTAAAATCACTTCACTGGTGTCATCGCGTGATGAAGATGCGTCATTTTGCTTCCCCTTTTCGACATCGACCCCAAGTTGAACTATTTCATGCAGAGTTTTGTGCCAGCTGTTGTCTGATTGGTCAGAAGTTTGTTGCCATGTTTTATGCAGAAATGTGCTCGGATGGCGATGTTGGTATTTCACTTCAACTGATCCATTTTTGCATTTGCAGGCATCGTAAATACAGAACGTTTACCTGACACGGTGAGGAATCATGTACATTGTTTAAGATTCCTCAGTAAATAACTACAAAGACTATCAAATGGCCAAAAACTCCTGAATGGAAATGGCAACATTGGCGTTTGCAGAAAGGCGGCGCTCGCTACGTGACACTTCGCCAAAACAAAGCGGAGGATGCAGGGAGGGAGTAATTCCATCTAAACATGGATTAATATTTAAAATTTAATAAACGTGACACTTTAATGTCTCGATTTGTCGTCCTGCCCTACAAAGCAGACTGCAGGAGATCACCAGGATTCACTGCACACCGAGGCTAAAGCAGAAATCAAAATTGATTTTCATTGATTTTCATTTCTGGCCCCAGAAATTGGAATCGAATTGTGAGAAAGTGGAAGATTCCCACTCTGCTATGTTCACATTTCGCTGCTAAAAGTAAAACTCTTTGCACTCTTTCCTGTTTTTCCCAAGCTGGAGTGTTTCTTCAACACAAACGGAAAACACCGTCTGCTCCGGTTTTGACATTTCGCTTAAATACTCGGCTTCTTTAACCGGTTCTTATAGCCGCAGGCGACATGAATACTTTTTATCAACCAATCAAATTTTATTTGTATAGCACATTTCAGCAGCAAGGCATTTCAAAGTGCTTTACATAATTAAAATAAAAACAGCATGTGACATTAAATAAACAGTGAGAAAGAGAAAGGGATTTTAAAAAAAGAAGATAAAAACATTAAAACCCCTTTAGGACTAAAGTTAAACGCTGTTTAACTGGGATTCTAACCCTCAGGGACTTTAGTCAAAAACACCGTTTGACAAGGACTCCAACCTCCAGGTTTTTAGTTGAAACTCCATCAACTGGGACTCTAAACCCTGTAGAACTTTAGTTAAACGTTGTTTAAATGGGACGTTTTCCGGGGGCTTTACATCATTAAAACGTAAAAAAGAAATGAAAAGAAATGAAAAACATTAAAGACATAAAAACATGGAAGATTTTATAGTATAATTACGTTTGTACAGTTTCCTCTACATAACTACAAACTGCTACGCTGTCGTCCACAGAGGAGCCCGTCTCTGTAGCGCTTCGTTGGAGCTAAACAGTGGGAATGAGTGTGTCCAACACCGAAGTTGGTGTTGTGTGGGAATACGAAGGTACGGCGACCACATGACTGCGTGTCGACTGCTCGGGTTTGGACGAAGTATGGGAAAGACTGAAGGCTCCCACATTCCTCCTTCTTTTCCTCTAATCCAAATGGATACTAGCAAGTTAGATGGGTTTGCTAACCATCTAACTTGCTAGTTTTCTTCACCACGGTTTAGCTTAGCTTCACCAGGTTATTATACGGTGCACAGCTGGGCGCCTGAATGGTTATGCTTCACACCCTCTGACATTGTTCTGGTCCAGGTGGTTCAGTGGCGTCAGAATTAGAGACGGGAAAGATTGTAGACTGTAAACATTCAGAGGTGCTTTAAAAGATTTGTAAGGCTTTTGGTCCAGACGGTGCCATTATTGGCAGGATTTGCCATCCTCGCTGATTGGCTGAAACAACAGTAGCCGCCATGTTGTTTGGAAAAACTAGTTTACAGCCGTAATTTTTGGGTAAAATCTTTATAATGTTTTCTCCACAAGCTGTGAAAGAAGTGTTTTTCCCAGAAGAGATTTCGTTCTTTTTGTCACGTAAGAAGGTTTTGGATCATAAAATAAATTACTATATCAGACATAGATGACCTGCGTAAACCCAAGAAGCAGTTTTCAAATGACGAAAAGCTTTTTAGGCCACAAATTAACTGTGATTGAGCCATTTCATGTAAGAGGTTTAGCCAGACTTAGGTTGCTTAATACCTGAACTGCAGATATAAGAAACTATTGAAATAGTACGTCTGATGAATGAAAGATAAAAGGATTCCATCAAAAACAGTAGAAAAAACAAAGTCAATAGCTGAGTTTCCATCGACCTTAAAATTGCTCAAATTGGAAATATGAAAATGCAAACTGGTGTTTTTACAGCTGTGTCAAAATTTGTGTATTTCACAAAACAGTTTTGAGTCGCATCAACAAACAGATGTTACTACTGGACACCACATTTGTTAAATTGCGTTTTTTCAAAATTTTTAATGAAATAGCAGAAAAGTTTGCACACATTTGTAATGGAAATTCAATAATTATATAAATTTGAATCCACTTTAAATATTAATGACTTATGAAAACAAGCATTTACTGTCAGTTTGGGACCAGCTCAGTGTTGCCGGGCTATAGAAGAGGATACGCCACGTGTTCATGGGAAACTGATTTATTACAGTTGGTGACTCTCTACCAGAAAACGTCCACAGAGAACGTCCAGTGCACTGTGGCCTAGCCAAAGCCTGGACTTCAGTCCAGTTAAGATGCTGTAGTTTGATGTTAAACAACACGTTACCACTCAAGAACCGCTTGGCTGGTCCACTCATCGCTGTGAGTACATGGCGCCCAGGGTTTGTAGCGCGACCGTTAGCTTGCACAGCTTGGTTTCCTCCTGACACGTTGCTGAGCGTCACGGTAAAACGTCTCCACTTTGGTCTGATGTGGCTAAACGTCGTCATTCCAGAAGTCGTGTTTTATTCAGATGCAGCCATAAATCACGTGATCCTGTTGGTTTTAGAGAGACGCGACTTTCCAAATAGCCGTACCTGTTCAGTGTTTGTCTAATTGTCCTGTCGTGACCTTTAACCTTTAACCTGCTAACTGAAGCTTGTAAAGTCTGAGCTCTTGTTCTTTTATTTTTTTTGGTCCACTCCTGGGAAGACTGGCAGCTTTCTGAACCGTTTTCCTCTTGGGAATAATCTTTCTCCCCGAGTGATGGTGGACTTTAGACAGATTGGAATTGATTTTATTTTCCAGATCAGTTTTTGTTTATTAACAACACCGAACACTGACATTAAGCCGGATGAAAACTAAGCACGGTTTTAGCTGCATTAGTGAAACTGTTGTTTATGATTGGCGTTTCAGGGTTAGCTTAGCCCACCACCTGAGTCTAGCAGGTGTATTTTGCTGTTTCATTATTAATATTTCAGCTTTCACCAACTCGCTCAACATCACCACATATCTCATGCATTTTACAGCCTTTCTATTTATTTCTGCTCTGATTTGTTGCGTGTTTCTAAAAAAAAAAAAACTCAAGTGGTTTTCGTTTCTCATGCCTCATTTGTGGGAAGACATATCCAGCGATTGCACATTTCAGTCTGCATTTCCTGGTAGCTTAGAGGCTTTCCGCCCCCACAGCAGAAATTAGCAAGTATTAGTGGAAAAATGCCTAAAAGGAGGCCAGGATTGCAGAGGTTGGTGAGGCTTTCAGTGGGATTAAGCCGTTGGGCTCTGCTGAGCTGCAGGAAAAAGGAAAAGGTCACTCGTTTCTTTATCAACACGTTTAGTTGCAGCTGTGAAACCGACAGCAGTACAGATGACCTAATTACCTAATTATCTATTCTTTCATCTCTTATGTTGCTTTTAAACCCCCTTTTTTAAAAACCAGTCAGACTCATTACTCTCTCCAGTTTAATCCCAATCACATGGACTGTAAACGGCGTTGCTTTGCCGAGGCTGAAGCGGAGTTAGACCGTGACCTCTGCCATTTTTTTTTTTTTTTTTTTTTGAGCTGAAGTGGCCAGTCTGGGAACAATAACCGCTGGCACCCTGGGATCTGCTAATTGAGGGCCCTGATATTGTCTGGCGGATGAAAGCCTTCTTTGTGGTACCTCCCGATCTGCTGTATCACCCCGCGGCCGCCGATAGCCGCGGTAGCCATGACGCCATCCCCCTCCGAGCGCCATCTGCATTCTTTGTCAGGGATTTAAGTGTCAATTGAAGGTGAGGTGTAATATTTCGAGCGACTGGAGGAATGTTCCAGTTGGACGTAAAGATTTGTTCTTGAACATGACTGAAAGATGAGTTCTGCAGCAGGAGCGGACAGAGATCAATCTTTGTTTGAATGCATGCGCAGGTGCGCAGGCAGCAGCATTTTTCCCCCCCTGATTACAAAGTCCAAGGCCTGTAAAGGCAGGCAGAGGTTTTACATGAAGGGTGTGAAGAAATGATTTATTGAAAAGGGGAAAATCAGCAGAGAGACTCAGAAAATGGCTCTTCTGTTGAGATGTTAAGAGATATCAGGGGTTTATTGCTTGGAGTGAAAGTTTTCTTCAAATTCAGTTTTTAATTTTTAAAATTCAGAAAAAAAATACAAGAAAATTGTCTTTGGATGCTTTAATTTTTTTAATTTTTAATTTAATTTTAGTTTAATTTAAAATCGACTTTTTTTTTAGTTTTCATCATGTCATAATGTTATTCCCTCAAAACATCACACCGGGAGCGTTTATTTGATACTTTAACGCAGGTTTTAGAAATCATTTAATCTCCATGGCAACGCCTGGCTGGACCTAGCCCCGCCTCCAAGGCGTAGCTCCTCCTCAGAAGTGAATTTTATAATTTTACTGAAAGTAATATAGTTAATATATTGTGCTATAAAATGGCACTGTGCCTGGAAAACACTTAATACTTTAATATTCAGTTTAAAATATTTTCACTTTGCTAAAGAGGAAAAAAAAAAAGTAAAATTCAGAGTCGTCTTTGGATCTTTAAGATGCTTCCTTAAAGAGGCAGCGTTGGGTAAAATCAACTTTTTTAGGTGTGCATCATGTTATTGTGTGTTTGCGTCATAAAAACATACCTGGAGTTTTGCTTTGATTCTTTCATCCATGTTTTAGAAAACCTTTAATCTCCATGGCAACCATTCAGCTGTTAAAAACGCCTGGCTGGACGTAGCCCCGCCTTCAAGGCGTAGCTCCTCCTCAGAAGTAAATACTCTTTTAAGTCATATTTGATATATTTAGCATTTTTATAACAACTGACGGTAACAGTGACCTGACTAGGATATTAAATGGCACTATGAGCCTGGAAAACACAAAATTCTGCCCCTTAGGATTTAGTTTCAAAGGTAAAAAGGATACAATTCAGTCTGATTTAGTAAAAGTTCAGAGCAGAACATTAGAAAGCCACCTCTGGACCTTTAAGAAGCTCCTAAACACACACAGACACTATCAAAGCCGTCAAAAGTTTGCTTTGAAACTGGCTTAATGCAGCTTTTGCAGCATTTAAACTCTGAGATGATGTCAATATTCTCCTAAACTGCAGGGGGCAGCGTAGGACACCTACAGGAAGTTAAACAAAACATGTCAGAAGTAAAAACAGCTGTAATTTACCTCTGAAGTTTGAACTTGGGTCTTGGTTTCTCTCTTTTTAACTGTTTAAATGAAGAAAGAAACAAAACAAAATGGAAAAAAAATCGTAATTGCATTAAAATGTAAATTATAACATTAAACATTACATTAAAATGAAATTGGTGCTTGAGGATTCAACTTTGTAGTTGAAGTTTGGATGGTAGCATTAGCTTCCACTAAATGCTGTTGGATTAGCGTGTTAGCATTAGCATTCACTCATTAGCACAGATAGCAATTTTAGCAAACTCCATGTACTTGTGATGATTATTAATAATGTCTATTAATGAAGCTGCTTCAGTAGCTAAAACTTTTCTCTTTAGTTAAAATCTGCTGTTTGGAAACAACCATTTTGGAACTAAGCTAAGCTAAAATTAGCTTGACCCAGACTCTCTTGTGTTAATTTCTCTCTCATCGGGTGGATAAAAACCACCTTCTTCCAGGAAACCTGCAGCCGTTTTAAATGTTGTGGCTGAGCAGCGCATCTCCTGTGAGTGTTTGATACAAGCAGGGATAAATATTTAACATCCTTTTTAAGTGCTTAGCACGAGGCTGTTAGGTGGTCAGCGTCCTGTGGAAGCCACATGGGAATCCTAAGAATGCCCTGGAGGAAAGAGGCGGGCGGGTCTCTGTTTTCATAAATTAAGTCCTGGAGTTCTGTTACTTGGTCCGAAGCCTCCGGCTGCTATTGGTTTTTCTCCTCAGCTTTCAGAACGGCACCTTTTAGCTCAGCCGCTACAGATTTAAGCACCTGTAATGACTCTGCTGTTAGATTGACTAGATTAAGAAACGCTCAGAAGCTCCCTGTGAATTACACCGGAGGGCATCCGTCTCTGCTAAACATCTGAGTCAGGTTGTGGCTTTTAAATGGATCGTATTGTTTCTCTGACGCATCTTTATCTAATTATGCTCCTCCAACGTGGCTCATTTAAGATAAAAAATGCTCATTAAATCTGAAAAACCACTTGCAGGTATTGGCTGCTCCCAAATTAGCCGCTTGGCGTTTTGTTCTGGAGAGACAGAGGTTCTGACTTGTCTCATCTGCTTCTTAAACTTCTGCTGTTTGTGCATTAAAACCTCTCAACAGTTTGGATTAGTCACTACCTCTTTCTTTGTTTCACCGGGGTTTGTTTAGACGATAAAATCTAACAAGTTCTTACGAGTTTTTCTCATTGATTTGAGCAGGAAAAGACATAAAATATTTTAAAATAAACCGCTGTCTTGTCTGCAGCCCCTCCAGCAAAGGATAATTTGCTGGTTCGGCATTTAGATATTAATCTTTAAGATTAATAATACAAAGAAACATCAAAAACTACAATTAAGTCATTAAACTTAAATATTTGTCTCTGTATGAGCCAGATAAATAATTTGGTTGATTATGGGTGGAAAGCTAATCCAAATCTGGGCTCTTTTATTGAGAAAGATGATCGTCCAAATCATGTTTTGCAACGTAATTAGTTGTAATTATGAGCTCACTATTACAACTAATTACTATTAGTCAATTACCTAATGATAACAGAGCTTTATTTCAGCTTAGCTAACTTTGAAAATGTTTAGCGCACTTAGCTTCCCCTAAACAGATTTTCCAGATAAATGCTAACGTGCTAATATAGTCGGCTAGTTTGAAAACTAGCCGACTATAAAACACAAAGTTTGAAAACTTTGTGTTTTAAATTATCGACTGATTCTTTGTCATTAGTTTCAGCTGAACGACATGCTGCTGTAGCGCCTTCACATTTTTTGTTTACTTCTTTTGCTAATTTTGAAACATTTCTTCCAGTGGAGAGAACATTTTCCCCAATCAGCTGATACGCTAACAACAGAGCTAATTTTTCACTTAGCACTTTAGCTAACTTTGGAAATGTTTAGCGTACGTAGCTTCCCCTAAATCAGTTTTTCCAGATTAATGCTAACAGCTCTGATTTGTGTAGCTGTTTTGTAAACTTTCAGTTGAATAAACTGATTGTTTCGTCCCTCACACTTAGCTTCCCCTACATTATTTTGAAGTATGTGCAGACTGTTTACACAGCATTTCCTGTCCTAAAGTTCTCTATCTTGTCCCCCAATAACTTTAAAACATGAAACATTCAGGAACTAAATAAAACAGACAGTAGAGGACAAGATGTAAGTAAATGCAATATCTTAAGAGCAGAATGGCAGAAAAGCACCTTTGGCTAAGCTGTTTGTATCTCGTATTTTCTTTTTAGACTGAAATTAGTTTTCAGCTCTCATATTGTGAATAACTACTAATCAGACCTACACACCACCCCCTTCCCACACAAACTAAGCTGTAAAGTTTATTTCCTGACATTATTGGGCAGCTTCTAATGCAGCACTGTGATGAAAAAGCAACAAAGGCTGCAAGACAAACAAAGGAAAGCAGGGTTTTACCTGCCAGAGTCTCATTTAGACACACAACCTAACTGAGTCATTTTACAGGCTGCAACTCGCTCTTAAAGCCACTGCAGAGACCTCAGCATGTTAAAGCACTTTGCTGTTTGAGGTATGCATCTGCAGGAGCCTCCCTCCAGCTGCAGAAACCAGCATTAAGCCGTACAGCCTCAGAGTTTCCTAATAAACACGGTTGCTAATGTCTTTAACTACCTTTGTGTTGAGGAGGGAAGCGCACAGAAACTGTTGGCAGCGCTGACATGATGGATGATTTCATTTTGCTTCTCTTTAACCTTCAACTTCATGTTTAACCTGAGGGCAAGTCAAGTCAAACCTCCCCTGCTGCAGGGCCGCGTTAAGCTAGCAAAAACCCTGGCTGCTCTCCAAGCGTCACTACATCACAGCAGGTTCACCACGGGAGGTGAAGCGTCCACAGGCTACAAATTATTCCTTGATAAACTCAGCAGGGAGCTAACAGGCCGCAGTTTTCCTACGACTTTACTGGACAAAACAGCTACACAAATCAGAGCTTTAGCATTTATCTGGAAGAGTTAGCTTAACAGAAGCTAAGTACGCTAAACAGTTTCAAATTAGTAGAAGCACTGAAGTGTGAAGTGAAAAATTAGCTCTGCTGTCAGCGCATGCTAAACAAAAATGTGAAAGCAAAGTAGAGTTTAGCTGAAGCTAATGCTAAAGAACATGAGGGAGGAAACGGCTGATAGTTGGTGTTTAAATTTATTTAAATAAACTTTAGCCTGAAACCTGTGCTTTAGAATTTATCTGCAAACATTTGTGTGCTTAACAATTTCAAACTTATTAAAAGCTCTAATGTGTTAAGAAAAGCGCAAAACAAAACATTAGCTTTGTTACTAGTGGATTAGCGTAAGAGTTTGCGCCGCTGGTTAAAAGCGTCCCGGCAGAGATATCGAGTTACCCGCTGAGGTAACCAGGTCTGATCTGACCTAAAAACCTGCAAAGTTGGAAAGTTTCCTCCTCCTTGCAGCTGAAATGTTTCAGTCTTTTGCTTTTTGTTTAAGCTCACAGATGGACGACACCATCGCTGCTACGGACTGCACCTTTAAGGGTTTCATTTTCATTTCAGAGTAAATCACGAAGCTGCTGGGCCCTCCGAGGGTCGCTGCAGGGTTACGGCAAACCAACGCGCTGTTTTAACCAGTGGTGGACACACGTCCGCTAATAGCAGAGCTAATGCTTCGTTAGCGCTTCTGCTAACTTTGAAAGTCATACTTAGCTTCGTCCATCGGTTTAGCGTTAGCTTCCCTAAAACACTGTGTTGGTAAAGCGTTTCAGCATTAGCAGACCTAATATTTAGTCAGTACTTTATGATCAGTGCAGCGAACTTTTAGTGCCCACCACTGGTTTTTACGGTATAATGAAGTCCAAAATTCGATTGGATGAGATAAAAAAATAATTTAGAATGAGATTTATTTCTTTTCAAAACCAAAATATCTTCTTGTTTTAAAAAAAACAGGTGGTAGCAGTAAATCAGCAACACCTGTTGGGGTTTTCAAGAAGCAGTCAGAGGAAACCCCGTTATGCCTTTCTAAGAAGTCATATTTTATTTCCCGCTATGAAAAGATTCATTCCTGAAGTTATTACCAAGGTCTGGCAGCCAAACGCTTCTTGAACAGACGACCATGAGAACATTCACTTCATCTTCAGATGCAGGAGGCGTCCAGATTCATTAGCTGCCCTGAAACCGTTTTCCCATCCGTTTCTGCATTTTTATCTCCTCTGACTTCATAAACTCCAGCCTCTGAAGGCCCTTCCTGTAACAATTTGTAGCTGTCGAGGCTCATGTACTTTCTGTTGTTGAATGGCGCATTGTTTGTCTGGCAGGAGAACGAGGCCACACACATACAAACATCCACTCCTCCTCTTCCTCCTCCTTCCAACAGGAATGCCTCCGCATGAACCTGCGTGTGTGCGCAGCTCCGACTTTCTGGATCTGGGTTCTGAGTGACACACACAGGGAAATCTCCCTGGTGAGAAGTCGGCGCTCAGGGGGGGGAATGCCTGAGCGCAGACAAAAGCGGCGTGTCCTATCCCTAACGCAGCAGGACGGCGGTGCAGAGCTCTTCGGTTTCGGTTCAGATCACAGGAACATCCAGGAAGCTGAAAGTTTTCTGCCGTCTCCATTTGGTGCCCATTTCGATGAGACTTTGGTTAGGACGTTAGAAACGTCACAAACTGACGGTCAGAGCCTCATTCTTGCTTCAGACTCTGGAGGTTTCCAGACTTTTGTTTCTGCTCAGCTCTCTGAAGGTCCCACCAAGGCATTTCAATCACACAGAGGTCTGAACTTTGACTAGGACCTCGATTCTGCTGTGTTTGCTGACGATGTTGGACAGATGGACTCGCATTAGAAGAGATCGTTACTTGGGCCGTTTTCTAAACTTTCAGTTGAATAAAGTTCAGCATCTGTGATGAAGGTTTGGTTATCGACTGTTAAGAATTCGTTAGCCATTTCTATTCATGCTCTTATTTTGAAGGGAGTGAAGAGTGTTTGCACAGCAGTTCTGCTTCCTGTCCTCATGTTCTGTTTCCCTCAATAACTTTATTTCAATCTAGAAACAAACAAAACAAAAGCAGACAGCAGAGAACAATAAATATCATAAATACAATATGTAAATATGTTTATGATTAGAGTTTTAGCACAACTAGAACGATGGTTTGCCGAATCTTTAAAGTCGTTTCTGCTGATTAGAAAATATTTTAAACAGGAAAAAATACTTCTAACTTAATCTGCTGAACCAACTTGTATTTAATCCTACATTAGAGTTTATATTTTGTTTATAGGACCAAACATCCCTTAATTACTCCAAAGTTTTACTGAATGTAATAAAAATGCGTGAATTTGAGTGGAGTGAACTCATTTTGTCCGAGGTGAACGAGTTCAGGCATCTCCAAGGCTTTGACACTAAAAACACAAATATCATAACGGAGAGTATATCAGTGTCAGAATCAGAGCCAAGTATTTGCTCAATGAAGCTGCAGAGAAAAGCAGCCGCTGCTCAAACACAGAGCTTTTCTTCTTCTGCTGCCGCTAAATGGCACCAGGGCAAATAATGCGACACATTGAGACGAGTCCTGTCAGATCTTTGATGTGGAGGATGAAAGGCCTCTGGTGTGCGGGAGACGGTACTCTGAAGAAAACCAGACCAAATATATCAGAAACACATTTATCTTTTTCCAAAGCAGCAAAATCAAAGGGCTCTTATGGTGAAACCTTCTCATTTGGCACGTTTTGGTACTTCCATTTGGATCTCAGTTGATCGTAAAAACAACCCAACGGTTTGAACAAACCCACCCAGTCGCTTTTTGGAAATTATTTAATAATTTTGGTGTCAGAAAAATGAGTCATTTCAAAAACCTTCCAAATGTTAAGTTACATTCAGTGTTACCTAGCAACCTAAGCCACGCCCAGGGTCGTTACCTAGCAACCCAAGCCACGCCCAGGGTCGTTACCTAGCAACCCAAGCCACGCCCAGGCTCGTTACCTAGCAACCCAAGCCACGGCCAGGGCCGTTACCTAGCAACCCAAGCCACGCCCAGGGTCGTTACCTAGCAACCCAAGCCACGCCCAGGGTCGTTACCTAGCAACCCAAGCCACGCCCAGGGCCGTTACCTAGCAACCCAAGCCACGCCCAGGGTCGTTACCTAGCAACCCAAGCCACATCCAGGGCTGTTACCTAGCAACCCAAGCAGAGCTCCAGCATGTTTGGTCATCTAGTTTTATTGCTGCATGTGCTGAACAATGGCTGCTGCACTGCAAAAACACAAAAATTTGTCAAGTAGTTTTGGTCGAGTTTCTAGTACAAATATCTTAGTACATTTGAAATAAGATAAAAGTAACTTACAAATAACTTCTTAGCAAGAAATATTAGAATAATTCAAGTCAATAATTTCTTGATATTTGTGAAAAAAGTACAAGTTCCACTGGCATATTATTTTCGTTATTAACTTTGCCCATTAATGTTAAACTCCTATATTTTGTTGAAAAGTTATTTGTAATGTTAGTTTTGTCTTGTTGTCCAGTTTCTAAAACATTTAGAAACTGGAGCTGAACACTTGGTATTAGTTTGTGTTTTTGCAGTGAAGTGTTTGGTCATTGACTCGCTGCACAGAAACCACTTGCGGCATTCTTGGTGTTTGCGCAGGAGGCTCGACTTTTGCTTGTCAAAGACGTGTATTTGTATAATTGTGCATCTGCTTGCAGCCGTTTTCACATGTGAGTGTAAACGTCGAGTTGGGGGCGGGGCCAGCTGCTGTTTATGTGGATTTAAAGTGACAGAGGCCCTAAAACAATTAAAATCTCATTAGCTAAGAACGATTTGGAGCAAAAAAACGCAGTGAACATGTTTTGTATAGGCCATAGATCTATCCTAACCTGTTCATGTAGCATAAGTGACCACCTGTGAAAGCCTAACTTCACTCCTTTGCAGTTAATGAATTTCACCAAACCGTTATCTGGATTTTTCCTGTGGTTTCTTTTGGGAGTCTAGGAGTAATTTCCCTCAAATAATTACTGGAGCCTCAGAAAATGATTCTGCAGCCGTCTGGATAGCGGCTCAATGCAAAGCAAATCCCTGTTTTAGTGTTTAGGAAGTCAAGGCCCACGTCGACCCGGTGGGATGAATTCAACCGCAACATCTCCCTTTCTCTTTCTGCTGCTGCTCTCCTCCTACACGCCGTCATTAAAGGCCGACAGATGTTAGCCGCATCACATGTGGATCGGAATCCCCCCGCCCCCACGCCAGCGTTTTATTATGCACTTCACTACTGCCGTAAATCTCTCCAGGGAATCGAACCGTCGCCCCAATGACCAAACAAACGTTCCCCCCCAGGCAACGATCGTAGCCGCTGCTCTTCTTCCACACGCAGGAGATTCGGGTATCGCGAATCCTGAACCAACATGATCGGAATGCCGATTTTCCCTGCTTTGTCCCGTCTTTGTTTGACATATTCTTTTGTTCTTTCGGGATAATTTGACCTGGAATGTTTTCGCGTCAGGCTTCAGAGCTCATGGGCAGCAGCTGCTCAGGTTAGAGTGTGAAATCAGTAATCAGACATCAGAGGTTTGGGAAATTTGATTTCTTTTTCTGATGCATTTCTGCAGCTAAAATCATAAAGGATCTTAAAATCTTTTACACCTTTTACCATGCCACACGCTACAATCATAAACTTCTGTGTATTTTTTTATGAAGTTGTAATCTTTGTTGCTCCTAAATAAACCCCCAGCTCTATGTTGTTGGATAACTATTAACTCTAAGTTATCAAGGCTCGTATTTCCCAACAATCCCAAGACTGTTTTCCCACCTGATTATTGGTTCAGTTGGGAGCAACACCACAACATTTGTTACATTTCCAGCTGCTGTGGTTTTCTGCCTCTCTGCTCTGGGTCAAACCAGCCAAACCCTTTTAAAAACCTGTTCCCCTCCTGGCCTGTGGGGGCGCTGCACCAAGAACCACTGAAGGAAACAACACAAAAATATCTCAAGAAGACACTGAGCGCAGCTTCCTTATTCACCAAATGGAAATAAAAATTGTGTGGCGTCAGATTTCAGCGGTTGTAGATCGCTTCAAAAGCAGGAAGTGAACTACAGCCCAAAGCATTCTGGGTAAATGCAGCCAAAACAAACATGAGATTCTAGCGCTAGCGGGACAAATGTCTCATGATCGTTTGCCAAAGACAAAAGATAAATCTTCAAACTGCTAAAATCTGACTGCACTCCATTTTTGTTTCCATTTCACAAAGGAGGAAGTTGCGCTCGGTTTCTTGAAATGTTTTTTTGTCGTTTCCATCAGTAGTTCTGGGTGCAGCGCCCCCACAGGCGAGGAGGGGAACAGGTTGCTCAAAGGGTTTGCTTGGTTTGGTACAAACCATTACTGAAAATGTTACAAATGTTGCAGATTTGTTCCCCAAACAAACCGAGTCTACCAGACTATCAGGTGGGAGAACAGCCTTAAACACACATAATTCTGAATTTAAGAAAGGAAACGAAATCCGGAGCTTGGAGTTAAGAACAGATTCATTAAATTAGTCTTCGTGTCAAAACGTGCTTCTAAATGATCATAGATGTGGTGAGACTTAAGCATGGAAACAAAAGGAAAAACAAAAAGCCAGACCTCTGTCTCCATGAAACTGATGTGAAAAGCAGACCTGGGGCTCATTAAGGTGAAGCAGCCACAGACGTTACCTTCACTGGTAGTTCATGATGATGTGCTGTCTGATAATTGATGACTCAGCAGCATTCAGGTTTGCCTGTATCGTCTTGTCGTTTCGGAAGCATGGAGGCTTTCATCTGCAGCTTTTCCAGCATTTACAGTCGGATTATGAATGAGAATTTCCAGAGTTTTTATTCCAGGGAATAGACGGACTTACCTTTGGCATGATGGAGGAAGAGGGAAAAGATGAAGGGTAAATTTTGAGAAAGGCTAATTAGGTTACCAAACAAACAGATGAGTTTCATCACAGTTTTAAAATATTGTGACATTATGATGGGAGAAGACATGAAGGAAGGATCTTGGGGTTGAAACTCTTCCATTTCACCCCAATCACTCCGTCTTATTGGTGCCTCAGCTGAAACTATGAGGCCTGGACAACTTTAGGTGTTTTGGCTTAAAGGGTCCAGGAAGGTGGAACCGAAGCCATATTGTTGATATGTGGTCAAGTGGTTGTGGGACGTCCATTTTCCTACAAGACGCACCAAACCTTTCCCCCTGTAATATCATCATGCTGTTTGTCCTGCATGCTGCTTACACCAGCATAGTAAACACAGAGACCATGGCAGAGAGGATCGGCTCTTACGAGTTCACAGCTTTGGAGGACATGATGATTGATGAGCTCCAGCATCAGAAAAAGAAGGGTCAGTTCGCCCGCTGCTCGTTTGGTCCAACGGTACGTCCCTCCTCAGCTGGTCATCCCGGTCTGGCTGAAAATGTCTGTCTGTGATGGTCGTCACCCAACTGCACCAATGAGAACGGATTTCGGGAGTTTGCCCCGACCACGCAGAACCACGCAGCAGGCAAATGTGACCATTATCCAACCTCTTCACGGCAGCCTGAACGACCTGATTCTCATCTGTCAACCTCTGCCACTTTATGAAAATAAATTACATCTGACAGTTTTCAAAGCGTCTGCAGTCTGAACAGTCATGCCGCATTTTATCCGACTTTTACACCAGAGACGTGAGACACACGTCATAATTCTGCACCAGAAGAAGCCAAACGAGGCATAAGAAATTATAGTCGTGAAACATGACTGCAGTCTGTCAGTGAATCACATCACAATCCCACCATCTTGGTTCTTACTGCACATGCAGACAGACCATGAGTTGGGATTTCTTTTCATGAGCTCCCTTTGTCTTAAGATCTTGACAATTCTGTCGGCTCCCATTGATGGAACAATGGACGTTGCTTTATGACATTTATGCTGTTATTCTGTGGATGTGGGCTGCTTGGGGATTATAAACTGTTCACTCAGAAGACTGATTGCAGTCACATTTAATCAACAACCAGGCAAAAAAAAAAAAAAGCTCAGGCCGTGACGTCCTGGATGAGCCGCTGATGAACTCTAGGCCTCTGCGCTGTTCGATGGTTCTCACTGGTTCGGTGGAGTCCCAAAGCCTTAAAAATGTCTCTGAAACACTTTCCAGATTTTAGTAGAGATGTTTCTCATCTGTTCTTGAGGTTCCTCACATTGAGTCATGAATCACATGAATTGCTGTTTGGGATCAGATTGAATTGATTGCCTAGTGGTGACCAAAGAGATGGTGGTTAATCAGGTTACGGAGGAGGTGATCACCGCCTCCTATGGCATCTGGATCTGTGGTACGGTTGTGTCCTTTCTGTTTCAACGCTCCTTCATGCCTGGTTGACTGGATAAAACGGTTCCTTTCACTCCGTCACCGCAGTAGACCACCGTCAGTCTCTGCACCTAATGACGTTCAAACACATGACCATGTGTTTTGGTTTAGCTGGCAGAAGAAAACAGTTTGGTTGAGGTTGTTTGAAGCACTGTTGCGTCCAGAGGCCTGCAGTTAATTTTCTGTTTTTAAGCACCAGTTTAGATCACCAGATGACCTTGTCAGTGCAGAAGCGGTTTGAAGCGGTACGTTGCTCTTCCCAGAACTGCTGTTACTTTCTAAGGTTTCATGTAGAGACCATAACCTCCACCACTTTGATGTCATTTATTGTCCTTTGTTTGTTAAATCAATATTCTGTCTCGCTCATATGGAGTCCCAAACACAAGCCAGCCTCTCTGTGGCGAACTCAGCGCCTGGAGTTCCCCTCCGTCTGTTCGCAGCACGGAGAAAACGCTCGCTCCTGACTCATGCTTGCTACAAACCAGCACAGCATTGTTTTTGATCATTTCTGAGTGAGTCACCGGCCAGAAACAAACACGAATCGAGTCTTTATTGGTTTGTCCCGCCAGGTCCGTGACACACGGATGAACTGTGAATTCAAACCTGCTGCACTGCACACAGCAGAGGAAACGCTGGTGAATGCAGTCTGCTTTGCATGTTTCTACTGCGCAGATAAAACTAAGAGGTCTCAGCTTTCAGTTTATGTTGCAGGAGAGGAAGAAAACCTTAATCAGCTGCAAATGAGTGGTTGGGAGAAACAGCGTTGGCCTGTTATCGTTACGGAAACAAACTGAGACCAAATAAACAGTTTGACTCAGATTCTTTCAACATGGAGCGTGACTAATGTTCCACATGGTGGCTCATTTCTGTTAAACATCCTGGCATCTTTTCACAGCTTTTTCTTCCAGTGGATGGATGGATGGATGGATGGATGGATGGATGGATGGATGGATGGATGGATGGATGGATGGATGGATGGATGGATGGATGGATAAACGATGGTTGGCTGATTGGTTGGACGGTTACATGAACAAATAGTTGGATTATTGGATGGATGGATAAATGACGGATGGATGGATGACGATGCATGGATGGATTTATACGTAGATGGATGGATAGATGGATGAACGATGGATGGATGGATGGATGGATGGATGGTTGGTTGGTTGGTTGGTTGGTTGGTTGGTTGGTTGGTTGGTTGGTTGGTTGGTTGGTTGGACGGCTACATGAACAAATAGCTGGATCATTGGTTGGATGGATGAATAAATGACGGATGGATGGATGAACGATGGATGGATGGATGGTTGGTTGGTTGGTTGGTTGGTTGGTTGGTTGGTTGGACAGCTACATGAACAAATAGTTGGATCATTGGATGATGGATGGATGGATGGATGCATTTATAGATGGGTGGTTGGTTGGTTGGTTGGTTGGACGGCTACATGAACAAATAGCTGGATCATTGGTTGGATGGATGAATAAATGACGGATGGATGGATGAACGATGGATGGATGGATGGATGGATGGTTGGTTGGTTGGTTGGTTGGTTGGTTGGACAGCTACATGAACAAATAGCTGGATCATTGGTTGGATGGATGAAAAAGTATTTTCTTTTCCAGACCAGGAAGGAATTTTCCCAGAATTCCCTCTGCTTGCTGCATGCAGCCTCTTTCTCTCGGTGCCGTTCCCTCGTTGCGGATCAGAGTTCTTCCTTCCTTCACACGGCTCTTCTCTCTGTTTACTTTACGGACAGAAACTCTGAATTCCCAGAACGTTCCCGTCGCGTTTTCTCATGTGGGAAATCGGCGTCAGTGAGACCCGGAACACAAACAACCGTCCGGAGGAGCCAATCCCCAGAGAGCACTTCCTGTTCCTCCAGAGGAGGGCGGACATGTTGCCGGAACGGTCCTGAGGGAAAACCCGGACAGGCCACATGCTTATCATCTCCTCACTTTAATAAAGCATCTGGATCATTTATTCTTCCCTCTTTTATTGGTCCACAGCTAATCCTCTCATCAGGCGTTCTGTCGATTTCCCCCTCAGATGATGATAGACGGTAGTTCAATGAGCTGGCAGTGTGTAGTTTGGCCTCCAGTCGGACCCTTTGACCTGGTTTTGGGAGTCGGATGTCTGAGGAAGGAGACGTTCCGACATGTTGGAGCAAACAGCTGGAATGTGCCGCTCCTGCGCCAACCTCTGCACCTCTGGACTCACACGGCTTCACTTTTCCTGTCATCTTTAGAAATATAGCTGTGGTGGAAAAGAAAGTACACCCCGACTCAGCCTCAGGATGTTCGCCACCAGTTTCCACACCAATGATTAGTGGGAGATGTACCACTGATTCTCCTACCGGACCAGCTAACCGATGCTGATTACAGCTGATTACCTGATTAATGAACCAGCTGATGCTGATTACAGCTCATTACCTGATTGATTAACCAGCTGGTGCTGATTACAGCTGATAACCTGACTAATTAACCAGCTGATGCTGATTACAGCTGATTACCTGATTAATTAACCAGCTGGTGCTGATTACAGCTGATTACCTGATTGATTAACCAGCTGATGCTGATTATCGATTGGTTACTTGATCATCATCAGTTGGAGCTCCAATATTAAAGCAACGCCAAGGTGGAACAATGTCAGCCATGAGCTCAGAAAAGCAACTGCTGCTCCCCATCAGTCAGTCCAGGGTGAAAGGTCAAACTATCTAAGCTAACCAAGAGCTTCAGATCAGACTCTGCAGGTCTCAGCAGGTTAAAGGTCAAAGTTCATGACATGACAAGAGTTGAAGAGGAAATGAAGGACAAGACTTCACTCCATTACTTGAAAAGTGGATGGATGTTTGGTTGGATGAATAAATGGTTGGATGAACAGGTGGTTGTGGATGGATGGTTGGAACCTAATTCTAACCCAGTGTCCCAATGGCCTAGTCAAAGTTCAGACCTAAACCGAAGCTCAGTGGAAGGAAAACTGGGCTAAAACGAGCAGCTGAGAGAGAGAGAGATGGCTTTAACAGCCGCTGGGCGATGGGGTGTACTTACTTATTTTATTGTTTTCCAAACTCAACTTTTCCATATTGAATTTACAGAATAAGAGTTAAATGATTTCAGATCCTTGAATAGAGAGGGGTGTACTTTCTTTTCACCTGATGAAGGCGCGCTGCGTTCTTTACCCTCCTGGCTGTAAATGTGCAGCCAGGCGGCGGCGGCGGCGCGCCCTTTGAACCCGGTCACCCCGGCGACCCCGGGTCCGGATTCCTGCAGAGGGAGGGTCGTCTCCTCCAGGTGAATGATTAGTCAGGGCGCCGTGACCCCTCGCTCCGGGTTTACACAGCGAACCGGTTGCCGTCGGCAACACTTCCTCCTCTTGTGTTTGTTTTAAAACACTGGAGGAATCAAAACGTGAAAGTTTCCAGGATGGAAACGGAGGACAGCAGAAACGCGGAGCTGCTCGTCTTTACTTGTGTTCAGGCGTTCTGATTGGCTGAGAGTCACCTGCTGGCGGTGACCCCTCAGCTGACCTCACTGGGGCTGCGTCGCCCCCCGCTGGCGGAACCTGGAATCACACCAGAGAAATGATGGATCCAGTGAGAACAGAAACAGAAACAGTTTGTTTTAAATGGTGAAACGGGATTAAATGGGATGAAACTGGATTAAATGGGAAGTTTGGAAATTATTTTTATTTTTAATCAGATCAATAGAAAGAAGAAGATTAAAACTCTTTTAGACTTTTACTGTTATGTAGATTAAAAAGTAATTATGGGCATCCATCCATCATTTTCCTAATATTCTTTTCTAATAATTTCCTGCCTGTTAATTTCAGATTATTATGTTCTAATCTGTGAATCTCCTCCTGCCTCCTGCATCAGGCTCATTTAGTCTCAGTAAATCTAATTTAATCATTTACTCCCCAGAGCAGTGATGGGCAGCAGGCGGTAACCCGATCAGCTGATCTCCCTGCTGATAACAGAAGTTTGGATATTCGGAGTGAAACCGAGGAGAAACCCTGCAGCCGAGTTTCAGATTAAACCTGATCAGCTCAGCTCAGCGCTGCGTGTTTACGGTCTGCGCCGCAGACGAAAACAAGCAGCCTGTAACGACTTCGTTATCTGCAGCGGCATCAGACGGAGACCGAATCAAAACGCCGCCTTTTGTTTCCCTCCTGCAGCGCTCTGGCTGCAATCTGCCAGCCGCTGACAGCCTGTTTGATTTTCCCCAGGTGGGTTTTTGTCAGCAGCACCACCTGCCGCTTGCTTCTGGTCATTTGCTCATTTACAGGACAGTTATTTTAATCTGTTATGTTTCTGGTGTTGAAAACCTTGTACACATCAGATTCAGGGTTTTAAAAGTGTTGTGGTTAGATTACAAAGGCGGCTGATGGATGTGTGTTTCATTATGAACAGCAGAGGGCGCCATTCCCCGTCTGTTTCTGTAGCTCCTTTCTGAGAGCATTAAAATCATTAGGCTGTTTAATCAAGTTTAGCACCTGTTTTAAGTAAATAATTGATTTTAAAATATCACAAGTTCCATTGGCAGATTATTTCACTGATGAAACATTTTTCACATGATATTTTTCTTATGTTATTAGTGAAATTATCTGCCAGTGGAACTAATATTTTTTTTTAGCAATATGAAGCAAAGCTTAAAACAAGCTCCCATATTTTAAATAAAAGTTACTTCTAGGTTTTCTGTCTCATTTTTAGTGTATTAAGATATTTGCACTTGAAACTAGACCAAAAACACTTGGTAAGATTTTGTGTTTTTGCAGTGCAGATTTAATTTCCTGCTGTTATTATAAATAAATCCAGGAACCACAACAGAAGTCTGACGCTGATGATGCCTGGAACTGTCAGCTTTTAAATCCAACCTGTGTGAATAAATACTCGTAAATCAAAAGGTCTGATTAAATCTTTAACCTTGGAGGTTAAAAAGCAGCGATGGATTTTTGTGGTATTTTAATCTTATTGTAATGATTTATTTGCTCGAGTGTTTGGGTTTACACGGAGACGTACATCTTGATCAGAGCGGTTGAAGTAAAACGCCGAGTCTCGCAGGCTGAACACGGATCCAGCACAGATCCACTCTGGTTGACACTGTAGCCGTTTCTGCGCCGCAGGCGTCGTTTTCCCGTTGTTAAGGAATGCGTCTCCCAGAGAGTGACAGCCAGGCCGTAGCTGCTTGTCTGAGCAGGAACCCTGCAGGCTGGATCTGCAGCAGACGTTGGGTTGACTGATGGAGCCGAGCTTTAACCAACCGGCAGAGGCATTTAAAAAACAAACGGCACAAACTCGGACATTATCAGCGACGTTGGAAAGGGATTCTCGTTTAAAAAGCAGTTCTTACAAAACACTTGATTGGAAAATGAAGATTTTGAGAAGAATTGCAGTTTACAACAAGATCAGTATTATAAGATATTAGATGGAAGAATAAACAACAAAAAGGAGCAGCTAACAAGTTAAATACTTAGTTAGCAAGCTAAAAACTTAGCTTACAACTAAATATTTAGTTTTCAGAGTAAATATTCAGCTTGCTAGCTAACTGTATTGCTTCAAGCTAAATATTTAGTTAGTAAGCTAAATGTTTGACACCCAACTAAATATTTCATTTGAAGGTAAATATTTAGATTCAAACTAAATGCTTAGTTAAATTAAATATTAACCTTAAACTAATCATTCAGTTAGCAAGCTAAATGTTTTTCCTTTAAGCAACCCAATTTTCTTTTTTTTGCAGGCTAAATATTTTGCTTCAAGCTAAATGTCAAATAAATGTAGCTTCAAAATAATGTTTCATACGGAGCTAAATATTTAATTCTGTTGCCAAGAACTGCAAGTGTAATACCAAAATATTGCAAATCTCTTAAACTCCGCCTGGAGTGACTTTTGACTTCTGCCTACAGGCAATTGAATATGATGGATACTATCTAAATGTTTAGCTCTGAGCTAGCTTTGTAAAATAAATATTTAGTTGGAAACTGTGACATTTATAATAGAATGAATAACTTTGTGAAATTAGGACATTTTAAAAAGAACGGCCATTTTTCCTCTTCTAACAGACCAAATAACCCAAATTGTTGCTGTTTATTTTGACTGAGTAACTTTACAAACGGTATGGAATCGTGGCAGAACTCAAATCCACGTCTGTGGCGTAGAAATAACGCAGAATACTACGGCAGGCATTTTAGAGCCACCAGATTTTCCAGGAATGTCCTTGGGTTTCTCACTGAGACAAAGGAAGCCACATTCCTGAGAAAGGCGAGGGAACCGCGACCGTTCTGGGCCGACTGCACTCTGGGCCTGTCCCTAATCAACATTATTGGAGATTTTAGAAAACAGTCAGTACTGTTGGACATATTTGTGGGGAAATTGGCCCAGAATGACACCTGAAACTCTTAAATTTACCAAATGATGCAACTCAAAGGGTGAATGGGTTTTCTCTCGATGTCTTCCATTTACTGTTCGACTTTCTCTGGGAAAGTTTTAACAGTCGATGGCCTGATGTCTAACCGGGGCACGTTCACCCCTCAGGCGGCGTGGCCCAGTCAGAACCTGCCCCTGCAGGCCTGATGAGTCTCCATCTGTGGGAAACCAGAACCCTTTCCCTCGGAGCGCGATAACCGTGACCCCGTGACCTCCATTCTGTTAGACAACCCCCCGCTCCTCTTTCTCTGGCTGTCGCACACACTCAGCGACACACATTCACTGCTCGGAGATCTGAGAGATGGAAGACGAGATGTCGTTTAAATTAGGGTCTTTCAACGTGACGAGCACGGCGGGGAGGGGTGCAGCTAAAAGCTGGAGCCGATGGAGGCCGCGCTGCAGCTCAGGCTGGGTTATTATGGTCTGTTTTACCTGAAGTCTGCTGCTTAGGATGGGCACATGGGCGACACGAAACATGTTCATTACACAAAATTATTGTGCAAAGAAGAATCTCATTGTTCTTAGATAATAAGATTTTACGTGTTTTAAGGCGTTTTGTCACTTTAAATCCTAATAAGCTGCTGCTGGCCACGCCCCCGGCCCCCCCCACTCAACGTTTACACTCACACAGGAAAATGGCTGCAAACAAATGAGCAATTATACAACCATACGTCTTTGAAAAGCATTAGTAGAGCCTCCTGTACAACCAACAAGAATGCAGCAAGTTGTTTCTGGATAGTAAGTCAATTACAAAACACTTGTCTCTTCCAGCAGCCATTATACAGTTCATACAGTGGTAAAACCAGCTGACCAAACATGCTGGAGCTCCTCTTGGCTTGCTCCAACCCAGGGTAACGCGGCTGGGCACTGTGGCCAGGTAACGGTGGAATGTGACTCAACGTTTGGGATGTTTTCAAAATGGCTCGTTTTCCGGACGCTAAAGAACATTCAACTCTTTCCCAACAACCGGCTGTACAGAAACATGCAAAAAGTGAATTTTGCATAACAAGTGCCCTTTAAAGTTTCATGTTTCCTGTGTACCCAGAGCTTACATTTGGACTTAAAATGTACCTCCAGGCTACTTTCCTGGAATTTACACTAAAGGAGCCCAACTAAAGTTTACAAAGCAGCTGCGCGAGTTAGCGCTTTAGAATTAATCCAGAAAAATTAAATCAAGGGAAACTAAGTGCGCTAAATGGTCAAAGTTAGCAAAATTGCTAGAGCGCTATTAGCAGATTGGCAGCAGTGGAAATGGTTATGGTTTCTGTTGAGTGTGTTGCTGCCATTACTCCCAGCAACCAGACAGATTTTTACCTGAAGAAATGAAGTAAATAAGTAAAGTATTTCCTTCTCAGAGCTAGAGAGTTTCTTTCCAAAACGTACCCATAATTCACAGGCTGCGTTCACTAAACTTCCTGATTCTCACATATTCAGGTTTGTTATTTGAATTTAGCAGTTGCCCTCAGAGAAACAATGAATTACTTTCCTGAAACATTCAAAGCTAATGTGTCTACCAGAAAGCGCTCCAGTGATTCCTCCTGCCCTAAAGGGAAAACCGCACCATTTCCTTTGTGTTGCTACTCTTCAGTGGAGCAATTCAAGCTTCCCAGTTTCCTGGTTCGTTATTTAAAGCTGTTCTGGTCTTAAATTAGTCACTGAAGTTAAATTTAGAGTGTTTGAAATGAGCCCTCTGGGTGTGAAATCGGATATGGGAATCGTAGGGATGTTGGTGCTGCAGTGAGTCGATCAGTCACCTGCTCTCTGATGGACTCACTCCTGGCGTTGGGTTGCATCCTTTTGTCCGTTTCTGTGAGGACAGACACACGGCTGGAATTTCATCCCATCTTTAGGATTTCTTAAACATCACAAAAAGTGACAGAAAGGTGTTTTAGTTTGCTTTGTGTTTGTAACCCACAGGAAAACAAGTAACGTTTTAGCTTTTGAATTTGTTAACAGATGCTACATTATCACACTTAAATGACACTTTGATACTATTCTACTTCATATTTAACTACGGAGGACTGAGCCTGCCAAAATTTGCATTAAATATAATTATAAATAAATGGCTTCATAAATTAACTAACGTGAATAATATTGTATCCAAAAACAGAAAATCTGAACTTTCCCAGTTTATTTGATTATAAATTGTGACATAGATTAATATATTTTTTAATAATATTCAACAGTATTATTTTAACATTATCACTATTATTTAATGTTCAATCTTGTTTTATTATTCATTTAAAATATTTCCTTATTTAGTGTAATTTTATTTACTTACTAACCTTCACAATCTGTATTCCTTGGTTATTCACTGTAATTTTTTTTAAATCATACATTTATTTTTTATTTAATATTTTCTTTTCACACTTTTGTAAAATTTAATAATAGTAATATTTAACTTTTTATTTTTTGGATGCAATATTTGACACATCAAGTACTTTATAAAAACCATTTATTTATCTCTATAGTTGCCAGTTTTGGCATGATCAGCCCTCCATAGTTGCCAACCAACCCTTTCATTCTTTCCGTGTTCTTGCCTAGAAAGCTGTAGCTTCAGCTTCTCCCATTCCTTTTTCTCCAGCCTTAAACACACAGTCCCAACTTTTGAACCCCTCAAGCTGTAATTAACGGTGCGACAGCACTTTGAAACAGGAAGTCCTCCAGTCGGTTCTTCTTCATGTCTTACGGAGACTCTTTATTAGCGCAACGAGAGATGAAAGAAACGTTGAAAACAGCCTCACATAATTTCTGACAAACTCCGTAAAGAATGTTCTGCGTTTGATGTCTGGAGATTACATGCGCTAAAAGATGCAGACTTGACGTTGTACACACGTCTTCGGATGTAATTCATGTTTCTGCTTAGTTTTTTCTTCTTCCTCGACTGCAATTACTGCTGACAAGCAAACCTTTTGCTAAATACTTTTGCCAAGTTGACGAAAGGTGTGTTTGGCCACCCATGCCTGGCATGGTTACACCAGAAATTGGAAAAGCTTCTAGTTTATTTTAAACTTCAAGACATCTTGATTAAATGTAAGATAACCAGAAGGGAATTGCCATCTAAAGTTTACAGTGATCTTTAAATGAGGCTTGAAATCGGTCCTCTACTGAAAGGCATTGTTGAAGGCTGAACTCGAGAAAGTCCTTTTGCCTCCTGGAGTTGTCATTATGTCCACAGTTGTAATCAAATTGTCCCGTTTTGGCAGTTTTACAATGAGTGATTGGTTGTTTTGAAGGGTTGCATCCTTCTCGCCCCGAGGGCAAACTGAGATCATTCTCCAGACAGACGACACAAAAACCTGCAGCTTTTCTATCTAAATCAGCAACTCAGGGACTTTCTGTAAGGCGCAAGAAAACAAAAAAAAACATTCCTTCACAATTAAATATTTAACATAATTATCTAATCCTACAAAAACACAATCCTTGCAGACGCAAAACGAAGACTCAGAGTTGTCAACCTGACATTAAAACATCTGTATAAGAGACAAATGTTGACCGTTTTTCAATCACCGACTTTAAACCTTTGTTTCTCTTAAAGCCCACTACTCTGATGGAAAAGACAGACTTCTGCTTTTATCGCCCAGCGGCCGTTAGTGGCTGTGGAGGGTCTGTGTCAAACAGACCCACCGGCGGCATAAGAGACCAGTTTGGGCAGGAAGGTGAATCCTGGATTATTGAGGAGGTTCTGAAACAATCAACTTAAGGAAGAACTGTGACACGTTTCTCCTCAACAGGCTTCACAGCAATCCTTCAACCATAAACGACCAAAAGCTCACCAAACTCTCTTTGAACTTTTGGCAAAACAGACCATTTTAAAGATATTACCATTTAAGAATGTCACATGGAGATCATCATTAACTGCCAGTGCTATGAAATCTACTTTTTACAGATTTGTCAGTTTTAAAGCATAATTGAAAATCCAAATGAAATTTTTATTGCAGAAAAACTATAAATTGCTACGTATGGAAGATGTCTTAATGTTTTTATACAGTTTGTATAATTTTAATGTAAAATTAGTTTCATTCTGCAACATTTTGCCTAAAACCTTCTTAGTGCTGCCCCCCTTGGGCTGAAGGTCGGCTACTGCAATTGAATTTTCTTACTGGTTGCAGCGCTGCAGCTTGGTTGATGTTACCATAACAGTCTCCAGTAACTGAAAAAAGCTGCTAGATTTGTCGGTAAATGTTTTTTTTTATATAAATGTTGCTAACTATAGTAACAAAGTTGCTAACTTGGCTACAGGGTTTTCTTTCACCAGACCACGCCCCTTTTGCCTCTTGGCTCCGCCCACTAAGGTGAAATTTTTTCTAAATTTGCCTGTGTGTGGAGTTTTGTTTTCACAGTTGCACTTAAAGGATTCAGTGTCTTCAGAGGTTTTCATGTTGTTTCCTTCAGTGGTTCTTGGTGCGGCGCCCCCACAGGCCAGGAGGGGAACAGGTTGGTCAAAGGGTTTGGTTGGTTTCACTCAGAGCAGAGACAAAGAACCACAGCAGCTGAAAATGTGACAGTTTGGGCCCCCAGTTGAACCAAGTCTACCAAACTTAACCTCTAAGGATCGTGACTTTCTGCACTGCAAAAAGTTAATGCTCAGTTATTTCAAAAAAATCTTCTTACTATTAAACATCCAACTTGTATGTTTGTTCATAAAGTCCTGGTTCTGTTGTTGTTTTGACAGTTATTTGCAGCCTGATTCAGTTCTTCAGCTGAGTTTCTGGGACATTGTTGTCTGTTCTCAAACTGTCCTCACAGTTTATAATGTTATAACTTTGGTTGAAAACCTGAATCACCATTAGCCTATGTCTATAGTTTTCTAATTAGCATAACTTAACAAAGACGGGAACAAATTGCCCGTCTGTGAAAGCATCAGTGTTGTACCCTGAAAGGACAGGCTGCTGTAACTCTGAGGTATCACTCAGCAGGAGAGATCGCTTTTCACTGCTGCCACAAAAGGAGGAGGAGTTAGCAGCATAAATATTACTAAGGCAGCCAATACGGCGCACTCCTCCTCCTCCTCTGCACTCCTCTGAATGGACGCCCTCCTCTTCACTTCTGCTGGAGTGCGAGTGGTGACAGAGCAGAGGGAAGGAGTGTGTGAGGACTGCGTGGACATGTCATAGTTCCCTCTGGAAGGCTGATTCATCCGGTTGGACACCACCATGAGGAGCTGGTTTAAGGCTTTGCCCCTTCTGACCCTGTGGGTGGTCTACTCCGAGGCTTGGTTCTGGTCCTGGAGTGAGACCGGCACAACGTTGGCCCCCAGGTTGGAACTGGAGGGTTCTGGCATTGCGACAGGTAGCGGAGAGCCTCCGTCTGAGAGCAGCACCACAGCTGGAGCAGAGATCATTGACGAAGGACACGTGCTCCAAACAGTTGGACAGACTTGGGATGAGACCACTGAAGGTCCTCGAGTGACGACTGTAGTTCCTTCAACGCAACCAGAGAGAGGCCGTGGAGCGGGAAAAACCACCGCAGGGATAACATCACGCAGAAGTAAACCCGGTAATGACATCTTCTCATGCAGAATCTGATTGTTTAGGGTCTTAGATCCAAATCTGGCTCCAGACCAGTTCTTCTAACAGGAACTGAGGTAATACCTGTAACACTGTTAGTGGAGGCAGTTTGAAATCTCAAAACCAGAAGTTTCCTAAGGAAGATTCACAAGGAAGGTTCAGCAATTTAGTCTTGAGTCCTTCTTCTCCTCTTGAAACCACAAAACAAAGAAAACAGACTTTTTTGGTGAAAACATTTTACAGACCGACTTCGACTTCAGTTCAGCCTCTAGTAACAAGTCAGCATCCATTACCTCACCAGACTTTTTCCTCAACAGAAGCATCTCATGTCACACAACCAGAGATACACAGCAGCACACCAGGCACTGATGCATCCACCACAGCTGCTCAGCATGAAACGTCCGGTCAAGAGTTAGCTTCAGCTAAACAGAAACAAAACTGAAGTCATTATATTTGGATCGGGAGTCGGCACACAGCTTCAGTTATTACAGCTGGAAACTAGAGATCAGGATGACCTCTGACCTGAACATTCAGAGCCACAAAGACAGTTCCAAAGTCGGTCTTCTGTCACCTGAAAAACATTTCTAGGACAAGAGACTATTGTCTCAGCATTAGAGAAACTCGTCCAGGCGTTTGTTTAGTTGTTTTCACAGCCGAGAAAATACACTTCAAAACATCAACCAACATATTTGATGAATATTTGCTTGATAATTTTGCTTGTTGGTGACTGAATGACGTTTTTATGACGTGAAGCACTTTGATCTGCCTTGTTGCTTGTTTGCTATGCTAATAAACTTGACTTAGCTCCAACTCCACATGTTTCAGATGCTGCTCAACCATCAGTAGGGGAGCAACAACTTAGCCAGGCAGTCGTAGGTGTTGAGGCACCAGCAGAATCCTCAACTGCAACTCATCCCTCTCAATGCTTGAAGCTAGATTCCTCTCTACCTTTCTGCTCCTCCATGATGGGGGAAAACTTTACCGTGCCCAATTACTTCAACCACAGCAGCGTGGGGGAAGTCCGGGCGCTCCTGGACGAGTGGGCGCCGCTGCTGCGGTCGCGCTGCCACCACGCCGTGGAGTGGTTTCTCTGCCTCCTCTTGGTGCCGGAGTGTGGCCCTGCGGCCGCGCCACCCGCGTTGCCTTGCCGGCGTTTCTGTGAAGTGTTGCGGGACAGTTGCTGGGCGCTCCTGGACGAGGGTCGCCTCCCTGTGGAGTGCCAGGCTCTGCCAGATGAGGAGGATGATGGGTTTCGGTGCTTGTCAGTTTGTATCCAGAAAGGTAACTGCTGGTGCAAATGAACCTTATATTTGGGTTCATTTTGAACCGGTTTGAGAATCCTCTTCTTCCCAGTACCTCTTCCCCATCCAGCTTAACCAACTGAGACATTAACAACGTTAACTTGATGAATTAACCGTTGGGATATTCTGGCTGCAGCCTAACAAGCTTGGATCCCGACTACTTTTGTTGCATGTTTGTGTTTCTCTCCGATGTGCTTGTGATTTCCTCAACATGCCGCAAAACTAAAATCTGTCTCAAATTTAACTCATTTTATACTTTAAGGAAGCAAATGTTGGTGTTGGCTTCTAGATTAGGATTTTCTGGTTTGTTGCAGCCATATGGTGGTTAAGCAACAACCACATCATTAAGATGTCATTTCACACAAGAAGCAGCAAAACATGAAGCAGCTTTTCCAAGAAGTAGCTGCTAATGGTGGAGATAATTTTCGTTTAGCACTTTTGCTAAATTTGAAAACAGTTAGCATACTTAGCTTCCCCTAATGTTTCCCATTGTTCTGTGAACTTTCAGTTGAATTAAGTTAGACGTCTGTGTTGTTTTGGTTATTGACTGTTGAGCATTCTTTAATTATTAGACATTTAAATTCATGTTTTGAAATGATAAATCAGATTAATCGTTAACCTGGAGTATACAGACTCAAAAAAGGCAACATGCTCAGAGCAGTAATTAAGCAAAAACTGTTCAAACAATATATACAATTTGCATTTAATTCTAAAAAAACCCTTTGTCTTCAAAACGATTCTCCTATTAATCACCTTTTACTATCCAATTATTAATCAATTAATCCAAAAAATAATCTCCAGGTAGCCTTACACTGCAGATGTTGAGTCTTTCTCTGAAGTAAAGCTATATTGTTGTATTTTTGGGAATACAATTTTCTTACTTATTAAAAGGAATTAAATGGATGTTTGTGTATTTTTATTATTTTGAAAAATAAGATTTACTAGGTTTTTTCTAATTAGATTAATTGGCAAAATAATCAACAGAATAATTGATTACTAAAATTATTTGTTCATAATATTGACCACTTTGTTGTTTTTTGACAGGTTAGCTTTACGTTAGAACCTGGTAAAGGGTACAAAGTTAGAGAGGATTTGTTGTGTTGAACTCTGAATTTCCCCAAATCGCCAAACCTCAACACGTTTTTCTGCGTACCAGGGATGAAATGTTAAGAACCAGCTGTAATCCAGATTAATAGCTTCTTTTTTCTGCTGCATTTCTGCAGGAAAACATCATAAATTAGCAGAATTAGTCAAATCAGTCATATAATCCCCAATATTACCATGTCTCTCATGAGTACGGAGAGACTGGCTCAGTTGTTTAGTCCACAAGTGATTAATGTGAGAGGATCCATGATTTCATAGTTTTGTGTTGAACTGTTTTATGTGGGAAGTCGGTTCTTGCTCTGCCTATCTTCCATATCAGCGGGAACTGAAGATGGTCTTTTTACAGCAGCGTTATCTTTTAGGCACCAAGCTTCACTGACAGACATGAGTGGACATCGTGTTTCTGGTTCCACGACCAGCAGAGACGTCTGGTTCAAGACATATTTGTGTTGATGTGAAACTGTTTCAGGAAGATATTAAGAGTCACAAACTGCAGAAGCCAGAAACCGCAACGTGTTTGCCTGCTGCATCAGTCACTGTGGATCAAACCAAGTGCTTTGCAGCTAAAATCATTTAGAAATAAACACTAAGGGTTAGCTAATGCTAATGCGCTACACAAACACAGTACTTTCACAGAAAGCTAATGGCAGTGTGGATACTGTTGGCTAAAAAGTTAGCTATGCTAACCCTTAAACACTAATCCTACACAGTTGTTCTGCTAATGTTAACACGCTACACCAACACAGTATTTTACAGAAACTAATGTTAAAGTGCTAACTTCAATTTAAATTATATCTGCCATTGAAAGACTACAACTCTGGTTGTTTGTTTAGCGTTTGGAGAAATCCTCCAAACGCTAAAATCTGACACCACTCCATTTCTGTTTACATTTCATAAAGGAGGAAACTGCGGTCAGTTTTTGTTGCCATTTTATTCAGTGGTTCTTGCTGCAGCGCCCCCACAGGCGAGGAGAAGAACAGGTTTTTCAAAGGGTTTGGTTGGTTTGACACAGTGCAGTGAGAAAGAGAACCACAGCAGCTGGAGATGTCGAAGAGGGTCTACCGAACTGTCAGCTGGGAGAAAGCCTTAATAATAACGGTTTAACCAAAGAGGAGGTGTGCGTGATTTTTGTAAACTGTGGGAGGTTCTGAAGCGTCTAACCTCTGAGGAATATTAAGCTATTTTACCTTGATTTCAGTAAAAACTGAAGATAATCTGCTACAATAGTCTGTTAATGTTTCCCTCCCACCCTTTGTTATTAGTCTCATGACTTCTTTATGGTGTCCACCTGCTGAGGCGTTCTCTGACCTTCCATCTTCATCCTGATTATGACGATCCACGGACATGTTTCTCTCCTGGCTGGCTCGCCAAGCTGTGACCTGGAACGTGTATTTTCAGGGTACTGTGAGGCAGTGGTGGACTTTTCAGTGCGACTCCCATCAGGCGTGATCCCATCACCGTCGGGGGTCAGGATTGTTAGGGCTCAACAACTCCTTTAATTACGTTTTTCCATGGTTACCGACCTCTTCCTTGAAAGATGAGCAGTCATTCATATCAGGGTCTAAAGGTCAAATGCAATTTATCCCAGAGGGTTTGAGACAATGTCCTGGGGGGGAAACCATCTTTCTCATCCTTAATTGACATATTCGGGTTGCATCTACAGTCTTTGTTTCGTCTGTTTTTAGTGACCCGACTGATTAGTTGCATGATGTTTCGTCTGAGTTGAGTTGTTCATTGCGTCTCTTGGCAGGGATTCACTCTGACTTGGCTCTCGTTGAGTTTCCAATTATGGCTGAGAGCTGTCCAGCATTTCCACTTCACTCTTAACTTCAAAACTACAAAAATGTAAGGAAATATGTGGATTATAGGAACAACAACCCCTTTTAGAAAAAGATTCTCCTTCCTATGTGTAGATTCAGCCTTTGTTTTCTTTTTTGTTTTGACAAATGTATTGAAACGACATTGAAAGGACTGGGAAGTTATGCTGAATGTAGTTTAGATAACTACATACAGGAGATGTGATTATGGCTGAAATGATTAACTGGATTAAATGTGATTTTACTATTAATGAAATAACCATCAACTAATTTAGTAACTGATTAATCATTAACCTGAGTATGCATAAAAAGGGCAATTTGCTGAGAGAACAAGCTAAAACTGCACAAAAAATGGTTTACATTTTGATATGATTAAAAAATCTTTGTGTGCACATCTGTTCGTAATTCACACTAATATGACAAGAATAGTTATACCACTAATATTACAACTATTCTTGTATTATTACTCTCATATTATTATGATAATAAAGTTTTGTGACAATAAACTCAAAATGCAAGAATAAACTCACAAAAGTAATAATTCATGAATGAGGATCGTAATAATACCGGAGTAAAGTCATAATATTATAAGAATGAAGTGGTAACCCTATAACTTCTGCATAAAATAATGAAATAAAAAGAGAAATATTGAGGATCTTGTGAATTTATACTTCAGTATCTGTTTTACAAACAGAACATTATCTTTCAATGTAATTTTTTTTCTTTGGTGAAACGACCAGAATCGGACCGCTCAGATTCAAAGATTCAAATCCGATTCGTGTCGGACTTGAACGTAACTTTAAACTCTCAGGTGAAACACCAAGGTCTTCTCTCCTGCTAACTTACCACCAGACCTGATTTCCCAAGCTGCGCATGGCGTCCCAACGTATGGGCCGCTTCGCCGACGGGGCATCGCGACCTGCGGAGCTCCGTGCTGGAATGCCGCTTAGAGACAAAGAGCTGCTTTCCTGGTTGGTAGGCAGCCAGCCTGACAAGACAAACTGTCACCATAAACCCAGCAGCTCCTTTCATCAGCAGCTCTTTTATTTTTGGTGCTCAGCTGACCTTGAAGCTGCCATTGTTCAACAGCGGCCATTATGGGGACCTGAATTCAGATTGCACTTAAAATGCTAATGATGAAAGCTTTTGTGTCGCTAGCGGGTTTGCACACTCATCAAACAAGATTCTGTTGCAAATTCTTGTGCAAACTGGTCTAAATTTTCTAATTGCACCATCTGGAAAATTACGAGATTTACAGATTCATGGAAACATTTCGTCTCTTTTTGCCAACCTGCATGTAAAAGGAGAGCACATCTGTTCTGCAGGAGCGATGCTGCCTCTAATGACAGGTTTAGAAAGTTTCCAACAAGATGCAAATATGATGTTTTGGCAGAAGTATTAAAGTTAATTACAAGTGTGAACTGTAGAAGAAAGAGTCGGGAGAGAGGAGACGAGAATCCTCTGGATTACTCAAAGCATGGAAAGTTTTGGATGTTTTCTGTTTAAGAGCCGAACTACAATCAGTTTTTGCAGTTTTCCAAACGTCTGTCCTGAATGAGCTCATGGGAAGCTGAGACGTGTGAGGACGTGTGGGACTCTGCAGGTCTCCCATTCTGAGTTTATCTAAGCAAACATCTGCTCTGCTCGCTGCAAATGACTGTTTATTGTTGGCTGCCATTCATGTAGCAGGCGAGGCGAACCTGAATGCCTCTGAACCTGGACCGCATTCAAACAACGCAAGTGGATATTTTTACAAGGCGTTTGTCAAGATGAGATATTGATAATTAGCAATACGGCGAATCAGCAACCCGGCACCACAGCAGCATCAACCAACTCTTGGATGATCTTGTAATTCATTTTCTGTTTCTCCGTTTACATGTTCATGTTTCCCATGTTTAGTAGTTGAATTAAAATAAATGCATTTCAGATTTCAGTAGTTTCAGCCAGTAGAAGAGCAAAAAATATCACTATATTTCTAAAAGACATAAATATACAACATGATCTGATTAGGCTCTCCAGTCGTTATAATAAAATTCTAATAAGTAATAAATTTAATGTCAGTGGTTGTTAAAAACACAAAACAGAGAAAAGTATCAAAACTGCGGCTTCTGCACATTTCCAGTTTGGTGGAAGATTTAAACATAAAGACAGAATAAACACCAGTTAAGTCCATCAGAGCCGTGAACCTCCAGCTTTCCTGGATTTTTCTGTGGAATTTAATTTGGAGTTAAATTCCACAGAATTGGAAAATTTGCAGAAAATTTGTCTTAACAGATTTTTTCACAGCACATTTTAAAAATATTCTTGTATTATTTAGGGAATATTATAACTTTATTCTTGTATTATGACTATTTTCAGATAATATAACTGTTGTACAATTTACTGTATTAGTATGACTTTATTCTAGTAATATAACTTTATTGTCGTACATTATATTTTTGACTTTTTGGTAACCTTTCTGGTAATTTTACAACTTTATTCTCGTATTAAGACTTTATTTAGATAATATAACTACTGCTGAAGGACATTTCGTATTATTTCGACTCACATAATGTGACTTTATTTTCTTAACCTGGCTCTAATACGCCATCATGATATTTAAGGTCATGGCGATATTTATAAAATTTAAACCTACTGGGACAAAGAATACTGGACAGTGACTAAAGTCACTGTCACATTCATGGCGACCACGATGGTAAAAGCGGTAAAACGTCTCCAAAGCTCTCTGTTTCAGATCTGCAGCACTTTTTCCAATGTGACAAGATGAATTCATTGTAATGTTTTTTACTGTATTTAAATCGGGACGCAGTACAATCATGTCCCTCAGCAGCCAAACATGGAGCGGAGAACATCTGCGTAGCGGGAAGGATTTTTATCGCCGTCCTGACGGGCCTCTCTGTCAGATCCGGCTCAAATCAAAGCGTCTTTATTCCTCGGACAGATCGCAGCTGATGTTTACGGTTTCACAGCAGAGAGGACGATCCGGGCTCCAGCTGAGCGTTTTACGTCTGAACAAAGCCAACAGCCGAGCCGCCGATCTCCTGCTCTGGTGGCTGCGGGGCGCGGCTTTGAACGCAGCGACGCAGACACTCATTTCCCACCAGGTGGTGAAACTGAAACACGTCTTCAAAGCTCCAAAAGTACGTCACACGCGATCCGAAAACGGTCCGAAAACAGTAATTTCTCTGCTTTTCCTCTCAGTACGGAAAAAACATCATTTAGAAGAAAGGAGAACAGTTTATTTCAGTAGTTTCATGAGTCAGGAATGGCTCTTAAGAGTCCAGGTGTAAAAGAATAAATATACACTATCCTTTTACACCAGGACTGTTCAAAGTGCAGTTTGGGGGCCATTTGTGGCCCCTGAATTAGTTTTGTGTGGCCCACATGGTACAAATTGGGCCTTTTCTGTAATTTTTTTTAGAGTGAGATTTTCTGTGGAAAGTTTATCTTCTTAACCAGAGTTAGCATTTAGTTGGCCTTTTGTTTTTGGTCTTGTCTTTATTTTGATCTCATAAGTCGTGCCACAAACATGTAGCGAGTTTTTACCCAAAACAGACTTTTGGCAAACCCATCCATTATATTTGGCTAAGTACAGAAAAGTTTGTAGTAGAAAATTAACTTAACTTTTTCATATTTTGTTACATTACACTCACAAACAGAAGTGAAATCCAGTTTCCTTGGTCCAACTTTCCGACTTTAAATGTGGCTTCAGTTCATAATTTCCAATCACTCAAATCTTTATGGTGTGTGAAACCAGATGGATGTGTTAATTTTTACATCATTTTTCCATTTTTCTGATGGTTCATTTAGATTTCAGCTCTGTTTCTGTATTTTGTTTTCTATGGTATAAGTTGAGTGATTTGTCTGTGATTCTTTTTAATAAATGTTGTTTGTGTTGCCTTTGTGATTCGTCCTCAACCCGCAGCCTTACAGTTTGTGGTCTAACACCAAACTCTGCCATGCAGCCCTCCTTTCTAACACAAACCCGGTCCAATTGGGCCGACAAACTCACTTCCTGTTTCTGTTCTCCAGACAACGGCGTCTCAGTCAAGTCACAAAATTATGAGAGAAAACTTGTGTAAAGATAAAGTCATAATACGAGATTCTAGTCAGAATATTACAATAAAGTTGTAAAATTAAAAATAGTGGTTCAACAAAAAAATTGTACTAATACAAGATTAGAGTCAGAATATTACAAGAATAAAGCTTTAAAAATATAGAAAAAGTAATAATACGTGATTAAAGTCGCAATATTACCAGAATAAAGTTATGAGAATGAAGTCATAGAAATATGTGAATAGTCATAAAATTACCAGAAAAAAGGCGACAAGAATACTGTCATAATACGAGAAAAATAGTAATAATACAATATTAAAGTCATATTATTATGAGAATAAAGGGCTAACTCCAAGAAAATTTTTAATAAAATTAGAAAAAAGTGATGCAACAAAAAAGTTGTAATTATACAAGATTTAATAAGAGAATACAGGTTTCCCTCAGAAAACTAGCTAAGCCTGGTGATAGGAGTGCTATGGAAGTCCACCAATTGCCCCACTGTGTTTTTGTGTTAAATATTAAAAAATGACAAAATTGTGGAAATAAAACATAGACAAAAAAGAAAATATAGCAGTGCACTTAACCCTTGTGTCTAGAAATGAGATCCAACCGACTCCACACACATAAAACTTGTATCATTTGCTACAGTCCTCTATGTTAGCCTCAGTCCTCGCACGCACAAGGGTTAATAAAACTAGCATTTCTGTAGGTTTTGTATGTAGAATCAAATGTCAATCTTTTTTAACTAGATAATCGTCTGCTAAAGGTTGCTGATGTTTTATTATATTTAAACATAGCTTAACTCCTCTTTGCTGTCACTATTACTGGGGTATTAAAATAAATAAAAAAGGATGCTTAGTCTGGTGGGGGGGTCAAGTAAAGCCTGAAGGCCCGCCAGGTTTATAACACATTGGGGGAAACCCTGGAATAGTCATACTGTTATGAGAATAAAATCACATTATAATGAGAACAAAGTCATAATAAAATTAAAGATATATTACTAGAATAAAGTGGTAATAATGAAAATAAAACCATAAGATTAGGAGAATATAGTAATATGAACAAAAATTTATAATGACAGAAAAAAGGTCATAAGACAAAGTTGTGATAACACGAGAAAAATGTAGTGCCCCAAAAAAGCTGGAATAATAGAGAATAAAACTAATAAATCAGGAATAATGTCGTAATAATCCAGAAAAAAGTTGTAATAATACTGAATAAAGCGGCAATATCAGCAGTATAAAGTTGCATTATGTCCGATCAGACTCCAGACTGACTTCCTGTTTGTGTTTTCCAGAAGACAGCGGCGTGACGCTGCTGCAGCTGATCGGCGATCCTCCTCCAGAGAAGATCCCGGAGGTGGATGGCCCGGACAACAGCCCCGCCTACCTGTTCGGCCCAGAATCTGCCACGGGCCAGCTGGCCCGCGCCCACTTCCCCAACCCCTTCTACAGGAACTTCGCCCTCATCTTCAGCCTGAAGCCCACCTCCGATGATGGCGGCATCGTCTTCTCAATCACTGACTCCTCGCAGCAGGTCATGCACCTTGGCGTCAAGCTGTCAGCCGTTCAGGGCTCGGAGCAGAACGTCGTTTTGTTCTACAGCGAGGCCGGCGCCGGACAGTCCAAAGAGGCGGCCAGGTTCCGAGTACCGTCCATGACGAATGCCTGGAACCGCTTTGCTGTGGCTGTGAAGGACGATAAGGCCATGCTGTACCTGAACTGTGACGTGGAGCCGCAGGTGATGCGGATGGAGCGATTGGCGGGGGAGCTGGAGCTGGAGTCAGGGTCTGGGGTGTTCGTGGGCCAGGCTGGAGGGGAGCATCCTGACAAATTTAAGGTTGGTAAAACATGTCCGATGCTTGACTTTTTGGTCAAGACTCGTATCAAATGGCGCGCACACACAGGAACTTCTTGAATTAGGCCATTGCATTTCCTCTCCCGGTAACTTTGTACAATGGTGAATGAAATATTGAGAGAGGATCTTGGCTTTATTTACTGAAATTAAGAGTATGTCATTGGGAGTTTCTGCATCGTGTTTGAATTCACCAGACAATTCAGGTGTTGAGAGAGTTTGGCGAGTTCCACAACCTAGCTTGGCACTGTCGAGAGTTTCTATCAGAACTATTTTCGTCTCAACAGAGGCTAGTTTAACAACATGCTAACGCGTATCGCTGCCTGCATCTCCTGGTAGGACACCACCTACAGGCCACTGCGCCACATAGCAAAGTCTTTTTGATTGCTTGACGCTCCAGATCCAGCGGGAAAAGTTAGATTTTAAAACTACAGCGTTGGATGAGCATCAAATGCTCGGTGCGCACAAAATGCGTGTGTTAACATAAAGACTTCATGTAAACCTGACGCCCCTGACGCTCAAATCACATTCGGTCTGAATGCCGCATTAGACCAAAGTTGGAACAGGATCTAATGCCATTCCTGCAGTGATGAGACTGAACTTTTTGGATTTCCTGTTGCCATAATAAATATGTGAATCTGATGACTCTCATGTGATCCATTATTCTGAAGCAGGTTGACACCAAACATGCGCTTGTACTCCCCTGCCTTTCAAAGCTCCAGGTTTTAACCTCATTACCATCACTCAGCTGACATGTATTCCAACTACAAATGCTGACCTCAGCAGTTTGGGCTGCACTGCTTCAGATAAGATGCTCTGTTATTATTCACTGAACATTTACTAAGCAGTTTTACAGACGTTTCAATGTCTTCATTCTATGGTAAAAGTTTCTGAAAATTTTTCATGCCAAAATTCCAGACTTTTCCAGACTCCTTACTCAAGAAAGATATTCCTACAGAGGCCAGAGAGATGGACAAACTTATGTATGGATGTATGGATGGCTTACCAAATGGTTGGATGAGTAAATGGTTGGACAGATGGATGTTGATTGAACAAGTGGTTGGACGAATGGATTAATGGTGGACAGACTTGCACTAATGTGCCAATATTGAAGCTAACTTTTCATTTAGCAATGTTGCTAAAGTTTGGCGCACTTAGCTTTTCATAGGTTAACTTTTCTGGACAGATTTTAAAGTGTCAATTTAAAAATTTGTTTTAAAACAGCATTAAACAAATTTTATACTGTTTATTGCAAAACAGCATAAAATTAGCTGTTTTGCAAACTTTATGCATTACTTGGCTTAATTCTTCTGACTAATTAGAATATCTATGAACATTCACTGTCTTGAAAGGCATGAAAATAAATAGAATTAGCTTTTAGCCTGTCTAAAAGCTAAAGTATAGGTCAGTATGAGAAAAAAAGTACAAATTTTAAAAGAGACTAGGCTGTTTTTTGACATTATGAGGTGATTTTAGTACAAAGTATGTTCTAACAGCATTTATGTTTAACCTTAACACCAACTTTAATCAAAACTTAATTCACACCATTCATTAAAAACATAAAAAAGGGACCGTACTTTGGTCCCCGCAAGGCCTTCAGTCCTCTTAAGGTATGTAAATATACCAGGTCCTAGCAAAGCAACATAAACAAGTACACACACACACACAAACATGAATGGTTTATATTTATCATGGTCAGCCTGGAGTTAGGTGATATTCTTTTATCATTATTGCTTTATTACATACTAAACTTCATTAAAAAAAAATGTCCCACCAAATTATATGCCATGTTATCATTTACCGGTCCAAAAATAATAACATATGAAAATGGAAGACTGGAAAAGCCTGGATTGTTTTTGAAACAGAAAACATGGGAATATTTAATTCATCTAAAGGAGGCTTAAACTTTATTTGTTGATTATAAAACTTCCCAAATCTGTCAGTTGTGCAAATTTATTTTTTGCCCTAAGTGGATTATGTTTGGCCCGAATCCTTATGTTTACAACATATATTAAATATGGCTTCCATTAAAAACCAGTGAATGTGCCACATTGACTGTTTAAACCTTTTCATGAGGCAAATCTGAAGATTTATGTCGAAGATCTGACGCAGTGCGATGAAAGGAGCCTGGTCATTTGAACGTTGGAAACATTAAGATGAGAAAGTTCAAACGCAGTTCATGTAAAATTCCTTTAATGATTCACTCTGGACATCAATACGTCCTAAACGGTCAACTTCAAACATGGCTGCAAAGAAAGCTCTTCCACAGACTAATGGCTCATTGATAGAGAAGATTCGCCTGCTGCTGCGAGTGTGAGGTCTTCCAGCAGATTGGATGTTTGAGGAACAGATAGCAAAACTTCACACAGAAACAGACGATTCAATGGAGCCACTGATGTAGGGGGAATTCCTTGGGAATGTCAGGAAACCCACGGCAACGACAAACATCCCTGTTTATACGTCCGGAGGAACACGTGTGGAGTGTGGGTGATTATACGTGTCGTTGAAGATCAAACAGCGGTGGTGTGTGTGTGTGTTTCAGGGTGCCATCAGCGAGCTGCGGGTGGTGGGAGACCCGAGCGCCGCAGCTCGGTTCTGCGAGGAGGATGACGACTCTGATATGGTGAGCGACGAATAATCGCATTTCTGCAGATCAACGGCTGTATGCAGTTCATTTTCTGCAGGAATGCTACATATTTTATTTCACAAGGTTAAGGAAGGTATTTCTGCTTAAAAGAAATTGTTCTGTTGATGTAATTGTGTTAAAACGTCCATCTGCTGCAGCTTAACCTGAACTTGGTGGCAACATTTTAGATTTATTCAGTTCATCTTTTCAGATTTGTCAATAATGTTTATAATCATCTCATATTGTCCTGGTTCCAAATTATTATTTGTTTACTTATATACCAGGTTGATATTCCTTGTCATATTAAAATGTTTCAGATCACCATATAAATTTTAATAGCAGGAAAAATAAAATTGTTTTTCTATTCACGTTTACCTAAAACAACATCTTAAATAATCTGTAAGAACAGACAAAGAGCAGAAAAAATATGTCATTGAGGAATCAAATCAATTTTGGTATCGGAAAAAATAAGATTAAAAAAGAAAAATGTGAAAAAAAATGAAAAACTTCACATCCACCTAAATAACATCTTATGGAGAGCCAAAAGGGACTAAATTAAATATGTAATTTAGAAAAATTTAGAAGTTTTTCAATCTAAACAAATAATTCATATTCATAAAATAATCTGTGTAGAGGGACAAAAAGGGACAAAAATTAAATAACATAATCACCTTCGTAAAAAAACAGCCCAGGTTATGTTTTCCCAAAAAATGATTTAGCCAGAAAAAAATGAAAAGAAAAAAACACCCATGGCAAAAAATGACTTCGATCATTATTTTAGGAAGGTAAATTGGCAAATTGGCATTAAGAAATAAAGACTAGAAAAATAGTTCACTTAGCTAAATAATACTTTTTACAAAATGGAGAGCCAAAAAGGAACAAAATTAAATATGTAATCGAGAAAGATGATAAATTTTATCAGAAAAAAAAAAAGGTTTTTCACTGTAGAAAAATATTCAACATTCACCTAAAAACATCTTAAAAGTAATTTGTATGGAGGGAAAAAAAATAATAATAATAATAATGCCAATAAATAATGAAATAAATATTTAAGTCTGGTGTTCTGTTTGTGAAATGCTGGGTTAGTTTGACACCAGATGTAAAGAAATGAACATTCCAAAGAAGTTCCACTTTGTTTCGTCAATCCACATTGTTATGGAAGCCCAAAAGGGACAAAATCTCATCAATAAATAAGTCATTAAAGTATTTCTGAAGTGTACCATAAAGTAACTAAACAATTAAATGCCCAACAGAAAATAAATTTATTAAATATGTCATTAAATTATTAAAAAGCGTCACCATGTCAAACTCGACCTCCAAAGTTCACACTTCATAGTGATGAAGTCCAGGAACAGAAACCATTATATATTTGAATACATATTGAATTAATTATCTGCATTGGCTATTATAAGTTTGCTTTTTAGCGAGTTAATGATAAATAAACAGTTTCAATGTTTAGATTAAAAACATTTGTAATATTTTTTTTCTCATTGGTCTCCTCAGGCTTCAGGAGAAGGAAGTGGCTACGAAGAAACCAGACGGCCAAAACCTCTCAGTGAGAAACCTCAACAGACGGTATGAAAACATGATTTTCTGACTCTATTTTTCTATTTAAACTGAATTATTATCCTGAAATATTCAGTTTAAAAATTAATCTTCGGATGTTAGGAGGGATTACATAAAAGCACTTTGCTGCAAAGGGGGAAATCCGTCAGTTCACCCAGCCATGCCTGTATTTCTTAGACATAAAACGTGAAGAGCAGAGCTGTGTTTTATGTTTCAGTGAAGCCTCGAGTTACTCTGTTTAAGTGGATAAACACTCATCCCAGAGGGAAGATTAAAAACTGCAGAGCTGATGCCAGGAAATAGAGCTTCGTCTGGATTTTTTCTGTATTCAGGAAGTTTTAGGAACTGGAATTTTCTTCTAAAACTTCCCTCAAACTCCCCAGATCAGGGATGTTTCTTGCTTTATGCTAACTTGGCAACTGCTCCTTCCTGAGATGTTCAACTTCAGCTGAGGAAAATTAAGATGTCCTGTCTTTATCTGTTGCATATTATTACATCTTTTATATGAGTAAAAATTAAAGATAAGGCAGACATAAACTCCAAAAATTAACTCTGCTGGAGTTTCTTCATGTCTGTCATTTTGACAGACAGAGCCAAAAATTCCCGTCATAATCCATTCTAAAGAGTCTTGAAATGAAACCTGAAGATAAAGTTTAGTGAAGTGCGCCACAGCAAAGGGGGGAAACGCAGAAAAACCATTGAAGAACAACTCAAAACCACAACTCTCTGCTTCAGCTATGCTACACACAGGCCCGTTTCCATAGCAATTGACTGACAACAGCTCCACTAACGTATCAGGATTCAATACCAAAAAATACATGCAAACATTTCCCACACAAAGAACTGAACATTTGGTTCATTACACGTTTATATTTTCAGGTTTGAAATTTATAATATGATTACTAACAAGTGATCGCTGTGGTAGATTAGCTACCACTGCCATTAGCTAATCTACCACTGCGATGGTTGAGTAGCTCATTTAAAAACCTGCTCTACTGATAATCTGTCAGAGTTTTGTATGTCGGCCTCCTTAGTTTCTTAGTTTTTAATTTTTTGAACATAACTGAAACAGATCATATTCCACAGCACATCTACATGTCAAGGTTGTCAAAGTCAAGCTAGCTGATGGATAGCTGACTTACTTCCCTCTCGCTCGCTATTTTTTTTGTTTAAAACTTTTTTCTGACCTTGTTATCTAGTTGTTGTAGTGTTGACAAACTAGTAGCAAAGCACTTTCTCTTACATATCACACATATATTTAAGATTGTGTGTTATGTTGACAACTTGACAGCTAGAGCCGATGGTAGTCATCGTCGGTGAGCAGCTTTTTGCCCTCCAGCAGGGAGATGTGGGGCGTGACGTCACACTGTGCTTATTCTGTCATGAATATAATTCTAGATCTATTTATTCGGATTCTATCAAGAGTTTTTATTAACACTTAAAATCTGCATTTTTTATTGACTTATAAATTACTGCTCTTTTCTTTGTATTATAGTTTACATAGTTCAGTTTAATTTAGATTTGTAATTTTAACTGTCTGGCTTGCAAAATGTAATAGATTGTGGAACATCTAAAGGATTAGGAATCTCGTCATTGTACTTTGATAACCCAGGGGCCACAATAAAGCTAGAAGTGGCCGTGACTAGCATTCCTCATGCCGTCACGTCACTTTCAGGGAGTTTATCCACTTCTTCTTCTCTTTATCTCCTCAGCTTTCCTCTTTCTGCTTTCTATCCGTTACATTTTGACACCAAGGCTAAGACGTGCTGCAGCTTCCAGCCAGTTCAAGTGAGCGCAGCGTTTTTACAATTACAGAGGAGTCAGAAAAACCAGATGTCAATTTGGATCCGGTCCGATCCAAGTCGGAGGCTTCCCGCCGCCTCCAGGCGTTGGTATTTCCACTGGTTTCTCCATCAACGTGCCTTCAGGAACCAACAAAGTGGAGTTTGAGGTTGAGGTCAGGTAGTTCATTTCGGAAGTCTAGTCTTGAGCAACTTTTATGAGGATTTATTTTCTTTTTCGTTCCTCCAGACGTTTATTAATCAGCATGTTGTATGAAAATGTCATGTTTGGGGAAACAGCTGGCATTTTAATGTCCACCTGCCAATGTTTTTCCATCTGACGAGGATCTGTTCACACGTCCCGTCTCATCCTCTGCTCGCTCGTCCAACCCTTGCAATTAAGAGGCAAGTTCGGGCGGCGAGCCGTTGGAGGCGGAGAGCAGAGGTGAGACTTTCCATTCTGTCTTCCTGGAATCCACCGTGATGGATGGATGGCAGAGCGAGTCTTTAACGGGTCACTGCCAGATCAGGCTCCCCCCGTTAGGCATCAGGTTTCAGGTTTAACGATTGCTGCTACTTTTACCGAACATCTTGTAAAAAGATGGGAATGAAATCCAGTGTTAAAGGGGACCTATTATCCACAATTCACATTTTTGCTTCCATTTGGGTCTCAACTGCTCCTAAAAACAGTTGAGTCCCAGTGCTTAAAAAACAGTCTGCTGTTTTTGACAAAAAGTTTATGTTTTGTGGTGTCTGGAAAATTGAGTTTGATTATTTAGTCACATTCCACCGTTCCCTAGCAACCCCAGCGGAGTTCCGTCTGGTGACCTGCCATTCCCAGTGGCTTTCCGTCCCGTTACCTAGCAACCCCAGCAGAATTCCGTCCCGTGCTGAGCTCCAGCACGTTTGGTCAGCTAGTTTTACTGCTGTATGCCCTGTACAATTGTTGCTGAAAAAGGCAAGTATTTAGTTGTTGAAAAAACACTTACTGCATTCTTGCTAGTTGTGCAGGAGGCTCCACTTCTGCTTTTTAAAGATGTACAGTGATATAACTCTGAATCTGTTTGCAGAAATTTTCTCCTGCGAGTGTAAACGTTGAGTCGGGGGGGGGCAGCAGCATTTTATTTGGATTTGGTGATAGAGGCCCTTAAACAGTTCAGTAGAGGCAGAACCTGTCAGACTAAAACCTAATTGTCCAAGAATCATTTTGTACAAAAAATGCAATTAACATGTTTTGTATGAAACACAATCGGTCACCTTTAAGAAATAATTTTTAAATAATCATCAGTGTAACAATTACGGTCCTCAGAAGTACAGAGCTCCTCATATAAGCCGTATACTGCTGGAGCCAGGAGTGAATAGCAGGAACAAGGCCGGACTAGGACCCATTTTGCCCGCTAGTGCTAGACTGGGACGTTTGTTTTGGTTGTATTTACCCAGACTGCTCCTGCGTTGTAGTCCTCTTCCTTTTTTGGAGCCGTCTCCGGTCTGCTTGGTGTCCACATATGCATTCAAACCACACCAGAGTTCAACCAAACCAAAACCGAGATTTGGTTTGTAGGCGAACCAGAGTTCACTTTCTTGGTCAAACTGATGGAAATAGCTCCTCTTGTCTGTCCCAACCTTGGAAAATGTTACAGCAGACGACTGAAATCTATCCTCACACAAAAGATCTCCATTCTCTGACTGGTTTAATGCTCGAGTTAAACAAAACAATGCAAACCTCTGGTGCCACATTTTCTAAACGTCTGGACCAATATTTTAACAGGCCTTCACTGTACAAAACAACAAATCTTACCAAGTATTTTTGGTCTAATTTCTAGTGTAAAAACTAATTTACAAGATTCTTTTCAACAAGAAACAGGAGCTTATTTTAAGTCAATAATTTAGTAATTTTGATGAAAAAATGACTAGTTCCACTGGTAAATTATTTCACTTAAGGGAAAATGTTGAAGTAATGGAGTGACTACTTTTTTATTATTGAATCAAAACAATCTGAAAACTAACTTCTAAGTTAGTTCTGTCTTATTTCAAGTGTACTAAGATGTTTACACCAGAAACTAGACCAAAGATACGTGGTAACATTTTGTGTTTTTGCAGTGTTTTCATTCTGCAGAGGGCAAACACTGAGCTAACCCCGTGTTAGCGGCTGTGGAGGAACGATATCTTCACTGACTAGAAATGCATCAACGCTAAGCAACCTGTCGTTAGCCGCCATGACGGATGGTTTAAGCGATCAGGCCATTCTTCATCACAATAATCCATAAATCAAGTTAAAATAGTGAGGATTCTCAGGTCAATCAATGCCGTGCAACAGAGAGCGGAGGATGTTTCCCTGCTGAGAAATACAGTTAATTATCATCACATCAAACCTTCGGGTGGTCCTCATTTCCTCCTCCTCCTGAACGTTTCTACACGCTCCCGTCTTTATCCCACAGGGAACAATCTGAGGTTTTCAGAAACAAAGTGAAGAAATCTGCCTCTGTTGTTCTCATTTCCTCTCTCAGGCCTGATGCGTTTATAGGCTGGCTGACTGGAGCGACCACAGAGTGATTCCAGAGAGTAAACAGGAGCCAAACGACCCAAACAATCCACACGTTATGACGGATATGCTCTGCGGTGCGAGCAGAATCAAAGGGAAAACAAATCACACCGAAACCGTTTCAAGCATTACAACATTCATAACGCCGCTGCCTTTATAATGTTCCAGATGATTTTTCTGAAAAATTGCAAAACATTTATGGCAAACAAGTCAGGAAACATATTGCCAACTTTAATTTGACAAATTTCCAAATGTATTTTGCATTTTTAATCATTCTACTTACACAGAGCTATGAGAGGTCAAAGAATTATACTTGTTGAAAGCAACTATATTCTTTAAGATGCCAGGTTTTATTATGGAGAAGCATAAGGATTTAAACTCCTTTATGGGACAAATATCCTACATTATTCTACTAACAAAAGAAAAAACGTAGCAAAACAAGTCAAGGTGGTGGAAGCTAATGAAAACATCTGGATTGAGGAAAACTGCCTTTACATTTTCATGCAGCGTTAAACATGAGATATCTGAAACAAACAAACATGATTGGCTTGTGATCTACTGTTTAAAATATTAGCTAGAGCTAACACCACTAGCTAGAGCTAACACCACTCATTAGAGCTAACACCATTAGCTACAGCTAATACAATTGTCTAGAGCTAACAGTATCTCTTACTAACACCATCTCAAGGTTTACTTTCTCTAAGCAAACATCATTTTCAAATTGTTCAGTTTAGAGTTGCAGGCGCTACATGTACCTCTGATTTTAGCCCCACTCTCCGTCTTTCTTCTGCCACAGCTTATTGCTATTGATGTGAGTAGCGGCCATATTGAAACGTGAAGTTGATCTTACAAGTCGTAACCAGAGATGGTCGGAGGTGGAAATCTGACTTCAGAAGAAAGACTCCAAATAAAAAGAATGAATGCTAAAAATTAACCAAAGGATGCTTCAGTAAAGCATTAAAATCATATTTTTTCCACATTTTGCATGTTTTCTACAAAGGATTAGTTTGTTTTTCAGCTTAATTGTAAAGAATAAAAGTCTATTAAAGATGTTAACTTTCTCCATATTTGAGGTTTTATTCTTTAAGGTATTTGATGACTTCACCTTCACAGCCTCAGCTAGGTAAAAGTAAAGTTGTGCAAAAATATGCAGAGTAAATTAGCCACAAATGAATGAAAACAGGCGGCACATTGTGTTGTGAGAAGCTTGGGATCGTTTGTACAAGCAGAACTCACTTCCAGTCTCCCAACATTAAAGCAGTTTGCAGAACATGACTCATTTGGCTTGTGATTAATGTTTACAGGGAGAAACTCTTTCCCATGATGCAGCGTTGTTTACAAAAGCTTTTCTCAGTGGGAGGTACAGATGGAGAAAATGGAGCAAAATCACTGCAGGTTTTAAATTTAAATTGGGATCTGCTGTTTCTCTGCAGACAGCCGACGAGTCTCTTCCTCCAATCCAACAGCCGCCGCTGGAGCAGCCCGTGCAGAAGGCGCAAACGGGTAACATTTCACATCATTTCTTCATTTACTTTTATGTTTTTTCACATTGGATCAGTTAAATTTTTGTATAAAATCAGAACATTTCACACTTAACCCTGTTGGATCTGCTGTTTCCTGTCAGTTATTGTTAAAGGACTTCAGGATTCTCACTTTTGGAGATGTAAATGCGACGGAAAACTAGGGTTAGGCTAAGAAAAAAAAAAACAATTACAGGAAAAAAGTCAAAATTACAAAAATACTTTGACTCATACTCATAATGGTAGGAGAATAAAGTTGCAGTAATACTAGAAAAAATTCGTAATAATATGAAAATATACTTATATTATTACCGGAATAAAGTCACAGTAACTAAGAAGTTGAACTAATACAAAAAGTCAGAATATTACCAAAATAAAATGTATTAATATGAGAAATAAGTCTTAACAAAATATCACAAGATTAAAGATGTAAAAGATTAAAGATTAGTAAAATAAAGTCATACTTTTTTTTCCTTGTAATACTAATATGAGGAAAAACTTGTGATGACGAGAATAAAGTCATAATATTACCAAAATAAAATCATAATATTACAAGAATAAAGACATAAAACGAGAAAAACGTAACATCATACCTTGGCATTGATTCATTTTAGAAATGCTGTGCCCTTATTCTGCTAAACTTACTTAATCATAATATTAGGAACTTATAATTTCAGAACAAATCTCTTATTCTGATCCTAATACTCCACAGTACATTTGTGGCTCTAAAGACAAACTTTAGCATCAAGTCACATCGTGGGACAGACGGAAGCGTTTTGTGTTTCTGGGTCTTTAAAGGGAACTGAGACGATCAGAGGGCATAAAAACACGTTGACTGATAAATGTCTCCATCTAGTGGACAATACGAGTACTGCAATAAATAAAGAGGCTTAGAGAAAGAAGAAAAGTCTCTAATTCTTCTTTTGCTGCAGTGAATAATTTGTCTCCACTTAGTCCTATCCTCTTCGTTCTCACCGACTTCATCTCCTCTTTCTCCACATCCATTAATCCCTCTTTGGGTCTTCCTCTCTGTCCCGTGGCTCCATCCTTAGCACCCATTCTGCAGATATAACCATCTGAAAATGTCCACGCCGTCTCAGCCTCCAAAGCATCTACCACGAGCTGTCCCTCTGATTATTCCTGGTCCCTTCCATGCTCGTCACTCCCAAACAGAACCTCAACAGATTGGGATCTGCAGCCTCCAGTTCTGCCTCCCGTCTTTTCCTCATTGGTTCTGTCTCTAAACCAAACATCTCTGGTCTCACCATTGCCTGGAAAACCTTTATTTTCACTCTTGCCAAGAACATTTTATGGCACCTGACATTTTTTCACACCTCTCTATCTCTTTTCTCACTCTAGATCCAAAGGTTACGTTCATACCAGCCCTGTTTGGTCCACTTTAATCCAACTCCAGTCCATTTGTCTTGAATGTACGGTGCGTAGTAGGCCCAAAAAAGCAAGTTTTCTTTTTTTGGTCCAACTACGCAAGACTATTTGTAGAGCACATTTCAACAACACGGCATTTAAAGTCCTTTACATACAGTCACCAATTACGAAACAAGCAATAACACGTTTTGTCAAATGCCATCATCAAGCAAATGCGATGAGCAATATTCCAGCTACTACTGATCAAAGGCAACTCTAAACAGGTGGGTTTTAGTCTCGACTTAAAGGAAAGAGTAAACCGTTTCTATTCCCTTCAAAATAAGAGCATAAATGTGCTCTTATTTTGAGTGAAGTCTAACAGCTTGAATTCTCGATGGTCAATAACTAAAATTCAAAAGAATTTTACTCAACTGAAAGTTTACCAAACAGCCAAGTACGTTAGCTCTTTAGGGAAAGCCGAGTGCTCTAAGCTTTGTCAAAGTTAGCAAAAGCGCTAAGCGAAAAGTTAGCTCCAGTATTAGCACCTTAGCACAGCTGTACCCACCACTGATATGGGGCATTGTCAAGAGGAAACGGAGACACCACAACCAACAGTGGTTTTGCTAACTTAACCACAGGCTAAGTTAGCACAAAAACTGAATATTCTGTTAGCTGCTTAAAAATATATATATTGGCCTACTTGGAAATGTTGATTAAAAGAAAAAAAGGGTCAGGAGGAGGAAGATTCTGAAAACCATTCTGGCTGGACTGATGTTTTAAAGTAGGTCATTAAAGCCAGGAGGTGGCATCAGTTTATTTCACGCTGCAGAGACGTCTGTAACTGATAACCCGACATTTAGCCTCAGTCATGTTTCCAGAAGTCATTCCTTGGAGCAGCAGGCTGCGTTTCACACCTTGCTTACTGAAAGTGACTCATTTATCGGGATATCAAGCATGTCGGGTCAAATTGGGTCAAATCGCAGGCAGGTGGGAGACGTACCGCCACTTCACCTGGCCTCTAAACGACATAATTACAGCAGGAATCCTGCTTCCTTCCCTTTCTCCTTCTGGGATCAGGGATCGTTCGTTTTTCTCTGGGATGCGGTCGTTCATCATCTACCGAGGTTTTCATCGGGATGTTAATGGATGTGTCCCGTGGTTATGCTTTCCAGGTGCAGTCGCCGCTAAAGGAGAAAAAGGCGACAGAGGAGAGAAAGGAGATCGGGGCCCGGCGGGGCCGAAGGGAGACGCAGGCTCCGGCTCCCAAGGGGGAATCCGCGGACTAAAGGTCGGCCAGACAAAACGGAGCATTTTTATCCAAAAACACCTTCGGAGCTGCAGTTACACCAGTTTTTAACTTTTCAATACACAAGTCAACAAGCATAAATAACATTGAAATTCCTCTCAATGACAAGAACACCAAGTGTAGAACGAAAAAACTGATTCACTTGTTATAAATGAACCGTCATCAAAATCGAAGCAGCAGAATCTTTCCTCGGGGTTTCCCAAGGAAAACACGCCAAGCCCGGTGGTAGGAGCCACCGTGTTTAAAAAAATGTTTAAAAGTGGACAGGAAATTTGAAAATATCACTTGGTAATTATGTTATTGGAAGACATGATAAACACCTAAACAGTAACTAAAGTGATTTAATATTTAGAAATATTTCATTTGACTCAATATCGCAATTTGTATTTACATTTTAGCTTTTACATCATCAGTAAAAACCTTCCAAAAGCAGATTGTAGTTGAGTTACACCAAATCAACACTAGAGGGAGCTAGAAGCCCTGCAGCCAACACCACCAACCCATCCATCCATTTTCTGAAACCCTAGCGGGGTCTGGAGGTGCTGGTGCCCATCTCCAGCTATCGTTCTGGGCGAGAGGCGTGGTCACCACCAACCCATGCAGCTTATTCTAATTTTACTAAAATATTCTGAGAAAAAAAAAAGGAAAACTTCTGGAAGTTTGGGTGGATTTTCCTGCCATTTGCTCAACAAAAACAGAAAGTTTTACTAAAGTTACTCAGCGTATTTTTATTTTCCCATTTACAGCGATTTGTACTGTATTCTTAAACTGGATTATAATTTATATTTTTTGTTTTATTTCCAGGGAGAACCAGGTGAAAAAGGAGCAAAGGTAAGTCACAGCTGTCTGTCAGATTACCGATTAGATTAAAAAGTTGTCGTCGCCTTGTCATAGACGACGAACAGATCCGTCCAGAGAGGAAATCTTCTTGTTTTTGATCCGATATGAAGAGAGACAAACAGTTCTGAGTTTCCTGAGATGAAGATATTATAAACCTGTTCTTATGAGGGTGTAACAGTAAACGGTTTGGTACAAGCCTGAGCACCGAAAGGCTTAAATGAGAAATCTGACCAATATATCCCCCGTCTTTTCTTTTTTATTGTCGTTTTTGTGTTAATTTTGATTATTATTTTCAGTTCACTTTTTCATGTTCTTTACCGTTTCCCGGTCTCTCATATGCTAAAGCTAACTTTTTAAATTAAGACAGTTTTTTTAATTATAAAAAAATAAAAAACTAATACTCACTATGGGACTAAATATGACTAAGATGGCCGTTTTTGTACATTTTTTTTTGTTCAATTTGTTTTTCAAATCTTGGCTAATTTTTTATTTGGCTGATTTGCAAATATTTAGTCAGCGACCTGAAAATTCTAAGTCTTTTCCAACAATAAGCTATAAATTCACATCTTCTAGTCATCAGCTCACCTGTCTGACCAGTAGCTTCGCCGCAACTTAACCAGTTAATCTGCTGACGAAACTGGAGACTCAAATGTTTTTGCCTTATTGATTAAAATCAAGCATGTTATCATCATTAGCTGCTCTTTATTAAATTTGGTGTGGCGTTCTTTAAATATTCGTTTAACCTATTGATTTCTATATCAGAAGTATTAGAAGTGTCATGATGTGGACCCTTCCTTTGTTCCAGGGCAGTGCAGGGTTTGGATATCCGGGTTCAAAGGGTGAACCAGGCCCTCCAGGACCACCTGGGCCCCCTGGATCTCCAGGAGCCGCAACTCAGTATTCAGTTGACCGAGACGGGTCGGTTGTTTCGAAGGTTCCTGGGCCGCGTGGACCGCCTGGACCTGCAGGTCCTCAGGGGCCACCAGGAGAAGATGGAGAACCAGTGAGTGGATCTGAAGGAAAGACGTGAGACTTCTGTGGAGACGCTGAAAGTCACTCAGGTGTTCTTTGTTTTGTCCCCGCAGGGTGATCCCGGTGAAGATGGAAAAACTGTATGTAGTTTCTGCTTTTTCTTCCAAAATAAAATGTTTCAGGGGCCGAAGATCATATTTGTCTTTTAAACAGGGGCCTCAGGGACCTCCAGGGTTTCCAGGAACTCTGGGTGACGCAGGAGCTAAAGGAGAGAAGGTTAGATAAACCCAGTTTGCAGATTGTTGAAGGGTTTCAGTTTAAGTCCTAATGAGGCGGGTTCGTACAGGGCGACCGTGGAGAGGGCCAGCCCGGCCCCAGGGGCCCCCCAGGGCCTCCAGGACCACCGGGTACAGGATACAGATCTGTGAGTCACATCCTGCTGTGAGGTAAAAACTTCGTCCTGCTTTCTGCAGCTGATTCTAAAACAAATCTTTCAGACATTCGAGGACATGGAGGCCTCTGGATTCCCTGATTTGGTCTCCGTTCGGGTGAGAACTAACAGAACCGGCCTTCTCTGGTCCTCATCAGTCACACCAGAATCTATTGGAGGTGGAAATATTTGTAATCTTTATAATTGTTGATGCAGGGACTTCCAGGTCCCCCAGGTCTTCCCGGTCCCCCGGGTCCTCCCGGTCTTCCCTCAGCAAGCACATCCGTGAACTCTGGAGCTTTTGGGCCTCCAGGAAAAAATGGAGCACCTGGCCAACCTGTAAGTGGAACAGTCCACTCCAATCGGAAACCACTGCAGGAAACCCGGAGCATCCAGATGAGTGGATGCAGGGTTTCCGACTGAAAACGGGATTTCACTCGTCTGCATTCTCTTGTTTTCATGCTAACAAACTGCCTGCTTATGCTGATGATAGAACGCTTTAACCAAAATCAAGTTCCGACAACCAAATCTTTTGGACTTTAGGGTCTGCCTGGTTTACCTGGTGCTGATGGTCTTCCAGGAGCTCCTGGCCCGAGGGGCGAAAAGGTACCGATTTACTGGAACATACGATTTATCATTTAAATGCTAACACCATCTAATATGCAGCAAACATTGATTCTGCCTGTAGAAAATAGATTTTTAGTTAAAAGTTTGAATTAAAACACATGGTATCTGTCAAACCATCTCTTCCACTGATTATAACAGATAATGACCGAATCCCCTACTCCAACATCCTTCTAACAATACAACAAAGAAATTAAAGAAAAGCGGAAAAAGCAAACGAGGTGGATTAGCAGAGCTTTTCAGGACATGCTTTTGCTAAAAATGTGTTTCTAAAAAAAACTCAAAAAACCTAATGAGGTGAATAAAAGATTCAAGTTTTAATTTTGCTGTGAATAAAAATGTTTCTTTTTCCTTTGTTACGTCCTTAGGGGGATTCAGGCGACCTTGGACTCCCAGGAGCAATTGGACAAAAGGTGTGACATCACTATTTTTAAAGTTTATTGCAAAATTACCAAGAAAAGTGAAAAAAGTGAATTTTTGAGACCCGTGTTTCTCCTCCACAGGGATCTCTAGGAGAATCTGGTTTACCGGGACCTGCAGGAGAGCCTGGACTGGCTGGCCTGCCAGGACCCATGGGACCAGTTGGTCCTCCTGGACCTCCTGGGCCTCCAGGACAAGGTCATCGGGTTGGATTTGTGAGTTCAATTAACATGCAATGAAATTAACAAGCAGATATGCTTAAACAAAGTAGTATTCAGTGGTGGACAGACTTCCACTAATTCGCTAATGTAGCAGGTCTATTTTTTTAGCGCTTTAGCTAACCTTGAAAATGTTTGGCACAGTTAGCTTCCCCTAAATGAATTTTTTCTGATAAATTCTAAACTTTACTTCTGTTGATGTTCTTCCTAACTTTATTTCAAATAACAAACATTCAGGAACAAAATCAAAAACAGAGAAAAAATACAAACAATGTCTAAGGAGAACATGGAACACGTAAACTATAAGGTCGAAATGAAATTGCTGCTCAAGGGTTGTAGTCTATCCACGGGCTGAACTAGTTTGAATTGAAGTTGACGCTTAGCATTAGCTTCCGCAAAATACCTTGTTGGTGTATAGATTTATCATTAGTAGAGGTAGCTGTTCTAGCTAGCTGTGCCCAGCACTGGTAAACAAACTTATGGGGGAGGGAGGGCTATGACATGAGAAACAAGTCCATGATTAAAATGCATAGTCACTGGTCGCTACGGTAATTCCTGCCTTTTCTGTAATAGCCCTGCCTATAGATTGTGCTACACTATCAAAAATCTTGAATGGTGAGGTGCAGAAAATTATGAATACAGCATAAACCAGTGAAGTTATGAGTTATGCCAGTTCAGTTCAGATACAGTCCAATTTTCTGTGAGCCATTAAACAGGAAGCTGGGCTGAAATTTCTTGATTTCGCAACAGAAGTCCAGCCAAAACCAAAAGTATAGCATACTTTTCTTAATCAAGCTGCACAGCTTTTGTTTCAACACTGATGGGGGAAAAAGAAGCAAGAGTGGTACATTGGAAACGCCTGATTCCTGATGCAGCAACATAATACTTGGGCTAACTAGCAGCAATACAAGCAGATAAACACACTTCATAATGAATGTGTTACTTTGCCCTAACACTGTTTCTCTTGTTCTTCAGGATGACATGGAGGACTCCAGTGGGATTTTCACTAATGGACTTCCTGGTGTCAGAGGACCAGAAGGGATACAGGTACCTTAATTACTCCAGAAGTCTAATAAAATATGGATTGAATTACGTTTAAACTAAATCAGCCCTAAATGCGTCTCTGATCTGTTAGGGTAGAAATGTCTATTAAAAACTGTTAAAATAAGCTTAATTTAATTAAATGAAAAGGAATATCAAAGCGCAACTGTTAATTATTTACTTTGGCTGTGAAAACTTATGAGTTTCAAATAACCAAAGCACATGTTGTATTTTCAGGGACCTCCTGGTTTACCTGGACACCCAGTAAGTAACAAGCTACAGTGAAAGGTTAAAAGAAGAGCCAAAGGGTGGCCTTCTGCCATAGTTTGTCAGTTTTCAGGTTAATCATGAAAATGTTAAATGATAATCTCCAAGTTTTTACAATTGGCAAAGAAAAATTGGAAAAAATGTTGAAAAGTCTGGAAAATGTGAAATATTTTTGGCAGATAGCGAGACCAAAGCAGGCAAATTCACATTTTTTGTGTAAATTTAACATATTTTACTTATTTTACAATGTTGGTCTAAAATAAGAGCAGCTTAAAAATATTTACATTAATAGGATTTTGTTCTCATTTGTTTACATTTTAAGAAAACCCAACTTTCGTCCTACTATAACAAATCTAGTTAATGTTCTGAAGTTGGTAACAACTGGAAAAACCTTTCAAAGTTTCTCCATCCTATCAAAATTTGGCACATTTTTTCCTCAGCCAATCAAAAGGTTCAAAGGTTTCAGATGTTTTTTCTTCTTTCCTTCCCTGTAAATCTACCATTGCAGGGTAAACCCGGTTTCCCAGGAATTCAAGGTCCAAAAGGTGAGCAGGGTCTGGCAGGAAGAGACGGACTGCCAGGTCTGGATGGCTTCCCCGGACCGCCGGTGAGAAAAACTGAACTTTATGTGAAAGCTGTACAGCACAGGATGGTCAATCAGTCGGCTGATCATCGAGATTTGCATACATGGATCATGTTATCTGATGCAAAGCTCAACAATTAGGTCCGTTTTTAATCAGTTTATAACACAGACTATAAATTCTAAATCTGTGCACCATCTGCTTAAAAATTACCAAACAAGCTGATTTAATCTAAGAAAGTGACCTTGAGGCACCTCCAAGGTCAGAGTGCTTCAGCTAATGGACAGATATAGACTGCAAATAATTCTTCATCAGCTAATAACAGAGCTACATTTCTGTTTAGCACATTAGCATTTTGGCTAACTTTGAAAACATTTAGCCCACTTAGCTTCCCCTAAATTAATTTTCCCAGATAAATTCTTGGATGTTTTGTAAACTTTCAGTTGAATAAAGATTATTGGCCAATGATCAAGAATTCTTCAATTAGTTAGACTTTTACATTCATGCTCTTATTTTGAAGTGGGTGAAGACAGCAGTCATGTTTCTTCTCCTCACATTCTCTACCCCCCACCCCCCCCACAACTTTATTTCATACAAGAAACAAACAGGAACAAATTAAAACATATCTTTAGATATGTACATGCTTGTGAAGTGAATTAGGTCCACATACTGTCAGCATCAAATATCAAACCCCAATTATCAGGGCCTGGTATTTAAAGGAGCAGTGCTTTTTTGATCTATAATGCTGTAAAATGTTGTTTCTCCTGATCTTGACAGGGACAAAAGGGTGACAGAGGTGACAAAGGAGAGACGGTAAATATGATCTTAGCTAAATTCCTGGTGCTATATGTGAAATTTTTACTATTAATACAGAACGGCTTCATGTTGCTTTTGTGGCTTATTTAGCTTAGTTTTGTGTGCGATAACAGACGGAATAGTCATTCATTGCTTGGTGGGTTAATTTGCTTCGACAGGGTGATGCTGGTCGAGATGGAAACGGACTCCCAGGCCCACCTGGTCCACCTGGACCACCGGGACAAATAATCTACCAGCCATCTGACAACGTGAGTTCACATAAAACAACTACGAACTTCAGCCCATTTCAGCCTCTAAATCTCAAAATGTTTAACTTCAGCTGACAGTTTGTGTATTTTTCCGTCGTGTTGCATTGGTAAATATCAGGATGAGTTGATTAGGTCTCTGCATTTTCCCTGAATGTTTAAGAAGAAACATTAACTGGTTTCCTGTTCTTCTCAGGGAGTGGCTGGTTTACCCGGTAGAGCTGGATTTCCTGTAAGCTTTCAGTCTTATTTGATTCCTTTGTTCTTCATTAATGCTTGGACTTTAGTTGCAGAACATTTAACCACATCTAAACAATGACAAAAAACATTTTCAGGCTCAATACAATGATTTGCTCAAGTTTCCAGGCTGACCTGCATGGCTAATTGTAATGATTGAGGCTGTTTATTTCTGAATCTCTCACTTTAATATTTTTATTTGTTTGCCAGGGTCCTGTTGGACCGAAGGGGGACAGAGGTGACCCTGGTTCACCAGGTTATGGCCTGAAGGTGAACTCCTGTTATTTACATCAACTGGAAATCAAGCTGCTAATCGTTTCCATCATCTTCATCATCAGTTTTGTATGTTCAGGGTGAAAAAGGGGAACCAGGCCTGATAATTGGACCAGATGGAAATCCTTTGTATCTGGGAGGCCTAACAGGCACCAAGGTGAGTCTCATCATCCGTCTGTTTATTCCCATTAGCTCCTTCTTGTTCCCATTTGCTATGCCAATCATCTCCACTTTGTTTCTGTAGGGAGACAGAGGACTGCCAGGACCTATCGGACCTTTTGTAAGTTTACATTTTCAAGATTTTTAAGTGTCTGCAATTATTTATTCAATGTTTTATTATATTATTTTGTCTTGTTGCAGGGTCCTCAGGGGCCCCCTGGACTGAAAGGTGAAATAGGAATGCCAGGAAGACCCGTAAGTACATTTATTTCAGAGTTTCTGAGGCTTTATAAAGTGCAGGAAAAATGATAAGTGATTTTTATCCATCAGGGTCGTCCAGGTGTGAATGGATACAAGGGTGAAAAAGGAGAGCAAGGAGGGGGTGCAGGTTATGGCTACCCGGTAAGTTGGATTCGTTTTCCTGTACTGCATAAGTATTATGCAAAAATCACATTTTGCTCTTTTTTGTACTTCTTTTTTGGGTCTCAACTGCTTCTAAAAACAGCCACTTACAAGCACTTAAAAAAAACAAAAACAAAAAAAAAACATCCAGCTGTTTTTTGAGTTGTTTTTTGCTGTCTGAAAAAAGATCAGTTTAAAAAAAACCTCCAAAATGCAACGTCACAATTCAGCAGGCAAAGTTCCTCACCTAGCAACCCCAACCCGTTACCTAGCAACCCCAGCAAAGCTCCGCCCTGTCACCTAGCAACCCCAGTGGAATTGATTTGAACAGGCAGAACTGAGTAGACTAAAATCTCATCGTCTAAAAATGATTTGTGGAAAATTGTAATGTATCGCCCGTAGACCTATCCTAACCTGGTGAAGGAAGCATAATAGTTTTAACATCAGCGCGAGTCTGTCTGGGTTTTTCTTTTTCAGAACAGCTTTGGGCTTGCTTGGTTTACCTGCTACCAAAATGAAATAATGTTTTGGTAAAAAGTTGTTTGACCATCTAAACATGACCTGGGAAAATTAATCTGCCAGTAATACGCCGACCACTGGGAACATATTGAGTTTTACTGGACAGCAGTTTAAAGATCATGAGATGGAAAAGTTGGATGGGAACGTTCAGCCATATCTTCGTGTTTTTGTCAGAGCTACGCAGACTGTTCCTGTTACCTAAACAGCGTTTCATGCTGAATCTACACCAACCATAAAGTCATGTGTTTCCTACAGGGAGTTGCCGGCCCACCAGGACCTCCAGGACCACCCGGACCTCCAGGCCCAGCCATTTCTCTGGATCGCTTTAATGTGAGCCCAAAAGAGCCACGTCTAGTTTTCCATGCCAAGTTAATGCAACTCATCTACCTCCAAACTGATTCCGTTCCTCTGTTCATTCTTTAGCGCTTTGATGAAAACTCAAGGGGTTACCAAGGTACGGGCGCCATAAAACAATGTTAATAGATTAAATAATTTACAAGCATGTTTCAAGGGTTTTAAATGTTATTTTCTGGGAACTTTTAAGACTACTTTTTAACCTACAAAGTAATGGTGAGATAAAAGTGGGCGATCAGACGTTAAACACCGTTTTCACGGCGCTATATTTGTTGTAAAATGCTGTTTTCTGCTGCAGTGGTAAAGGGAGAAAAAGGAGAGCGTGGCGACCGTGGATCTCCTGGGATCCCAGGTAATCCTGAAACATTCATCTCTGTAGTCCTTCTCCGGAGTATCTTCATCACTAAAGTATCTCCTCCTCTTCCTCACAGGAACTGCGTCAAACTTTGATATCTACACATTTAAGGTAATCCGCCTCATCTTGTCACCTCAGTTTAATTTTCTCTGATTTTGGGATTGCAGTAAACTGACAAACGATCGTAATGTTCTTTGACAGAATGAGCTGAAGGGAGACCAGGGAGATCCAGGAGTGAAGGGGGAGAAAGGAGAGCCAGGTGGTGGATACTACGACCCACGTTATGGAGCACCAGTGGGCCCACCAGGACCTCCTGGAAACCCAGGCCTACCAGTGAGTTCAGAGAGAGCCACACACTTACAACGCTCAACAGTCACTGCTAGCTAAAACATTAGCTGTGCTAATGATAAACATTAGCTATGATAATACCAACATGGTAATTACGGGAAGCTAATGTTAGAGTCAACCATGTGGACCTGACCTTTCAGTCATGATTTAAAACAAACTAAAACTGAATTTGCAATTATTGCTAAAGCTAACTTGTTTTCAGCTAGATGCTCCAGGAAGTTGGAAAGGTTTGCAGATGCTGGTTAGAGCCATCTGTCTGTTTTTAAATTTCAAAAACAATCTTCTCATATTGAAAAAGTTCAAGACTCAAAGTTTATTCAGTGATGCTCACATTTTTACTAATCTGCTTTTTCATTTAGCAATTTTGCTAATTTTGCTTTTTCTAAATTTATTTGTATGGATAAAATCTGAAGTCCGAACTTACTTGGTAGTTTTGTAAACTTTCAGTTCAACAAAGTTCTGAGTTGAAGTTTTGGTTAATAACTTAAGAATTCATTAACTAGTTAGATATTTTTGTTCATGCTCTTATTTTGAAGTGGGTGAAAACTGTTTAAACAGCACTTCAGTTTCCTCCAACATTATTTGAAAGAAGAAACATGCAGAAAAGGACAAAGTGAAATTGGTTGTAGTTTTTCCAATGACTGATGTACTTTGAATTGAAGCTTTAGCATTAGCTTCTCTTAAATGCCGTACTGGTATAACACTTTACTCTTATTGGAAATATTATTTGGGGTTAGCATAGCTGCCTTTTTAGTTAGCGGTGCCCAACTCAAATCTAAACATAATGAAAGAATAAGTATGAAAAGGTAAATAAACATTTACTATATTAATGAACGAAAGGGAACAAGTTTAAAATTCTGATTTACCAGACAATAAATTGTGCGTAATGCAGAAGAACTAAGTGAAATAAAACATAAAGAGGAACACGTGAGCTAGTAAAACATAATCCCTCATAGCAAATTACCACTGTTCTGAGTGATTTTAGTTTCAGCACCAGAATCTCTTTTGAAGAAAAACCCTGATCCGTTTCCCCTTTCCTGTTAGGGTCCAAAGGGAGAGTCTATAGCTGGACCTCCTGGACCACCAGGACCTTCTGGACCACCAGGTGTTGGCTACGATGGCCGTCCAGGTCCAGCAGGACCACCTGGTCCTCCAGGACCTCCTGGGAATCCCTCATTTTCTGGAACATACAGACCTAATTATCGTAAGTAGTTTTTTCTGAGCCTGTTTTTAGCCAGGCTGTAGAAAACACAAGACCTCCATCATGAGACATCAATACTGGGCCATGTGATCACATGAGCTGGTTTGTTTCAAGAGACAAACTGGACAAAGAAATTAAATAGTTTAAGTTAAAAACTTGTTAAATGAAAGCAAGAAAAAGATTGAAGCTATTTTTGCAAGACACCAACTGTGATATTGTTGTGGACGAAGTGAACTTTGGCGCAGTTTGAATACATATGTGAACGCCAAGCGGACCGGAGACCGCTCCAAAAGCAGGAAGTGGACTACAGAGCAGGGCATTCTGGGTAAATGCAACCAGAACAAATACATTAGCCTAGTGCTAGCAGGAAAAAAGGCTTGTGGTTTTTAGCCAAACACAAAAGAGACAAAAATCTGACATTACATTTTTGTTTCCCATTCGTAAGGAAGGAAGTTGTGTCAGTGTCGTTTTCAGAGGTTTTTGTGTCGCTTCCTTCAGTGGTTCTTGGTCAGCGGCCCCCACAGGCGAGGAGGGGAACAGGTTGCTCAAAGGGTTTGGTTCGTATAACTCAGTGCAGAGAGACAGAGAACCACAGCAGCTAAAAATGTAACAAATGTTGCAACTCTGGTCCCCAGTCTAGTCTACCAGACTATCAGGTGTGAAAGCATAAAATAAAAACGAAAAGCAATTGAATATGTAATTATTATTTTAAAAACTGATGAGTCCAAACAGATGACACCAAAATTCAAAACAATGTCTGGCACAGCATATCAGCACTAACATGCACGGTAGTGGAGGAATAATGATTTGGACTTTAATCTAACTCCTTGTAGTCTTCCTCTGTAAACCAAACTGCTTTAGAGTCAAAACACCAGGAGGAACTGGTTGGGAGTTTTTGTACAGATTTGTAATATTTGAGACCTTTTTACTAACTTCTGTTTGTGTTTTGACTTGAAGCCGTCAGCGTTCCTGGACCTCCTGGTCCGCCAGGCCCCCCTGGAAGCCCCGGCCTCTCCTCTGGGGTACGAGCACCTCTGTATTTTAAATGACCTTATGTCTGTCAGCTAATGTGCTATGCACCTATTCTTACAGTTATTTATGCTCTAAAGATGGTTTATTATTTCCACAGGTGACGGTCTTGAGGTCGTATGACATCTTGATTGCGACGGCCCGGCAGCAGCCGGAAGGAAGTCTCATTTACATCCTGGACAAAGCAGACCTCTATCTGAGAGTGCGCGACGGACTTCGACAAGTCCTCGTACGTCTTCACACCATCATCTTCATTTCCATGAATATGTGTCATTATAATGTTCAAAGAGTTTAATGTAAAGTATTAACCGACAGTTTTTCTCCTCAGCTCGGAGATTACAGGACCTTCTTTGGAGATCTGGTGCGTTTTGAAGAGTAACTCGGTTTGACGTTTCCCGACTCGTTCTGATCTCCGAGTCTCTTTGTTTTTCATGTAAAGGGCAACGAGGTGGCAGAAGTGCAGCCCCCACCGGTGGTGGTGTACCCCCACGCCCCAGAACGGACCTCCAACAACGGAGCGGGTCATTACTCCCAGAGCAGTGCGGTTATCCGACCCGTTGAGCCCCCGCTGCGGCACCCCAGCCCCCCTGTGGTGCCAGCTGCTGACTCGTCAGAATCAGGAGTGAGTACAACAGTTAAACGCATCACTGCAGTATAAACATGACAAAACGGCCACCATTTTTCTCTTAGCCACTCTTTAAGATGGGAAACATAAGAGAACATACCACTAAACGCACTCAGAGTTGTTTTGATGTTAATCAGAAAATGGCTACAACAAACATCTACTGATCTAAACATTTCCACATCTACAGCAAAGCCCCATGATTAAATTAGAAAAAATTCCACCAAAGTGGGCGGAGCCAAGTGATAGTGAAGGGCGTGGCCAAGAGTTTGGATGATCACAGAGGGTTAAGCGAGACCCTCTGGCAAATTTTTATCTGAAATGTGACTAGAGGCAAATCTGTCGACTTTTTTCTGTCTTACTGGAGACTTTTTTTGCTCTCCATGTTCACTATACCAACTCCTGATTGATTAAACCAAAGAGGGCAGCACTGAGACGGTTTTAAGTTTAACATTGCAAAATTAAACCAAGTCACACAAATATGCGCAGAAACGTAAGGATAGCAACCTTAGGGACCAATTTATACATTTTATCTGCAAAGTTGACTTTGATTATAGTTACCCTTTAAAGAAAGTTTAAATAATAAACTCTGACCAACAAGGTGAAGATCCAGGTTCGTCTTCCTGCGAGGAAGATGGTAAGAGAGGTGAAAACATCTCCAATGCTCAGCAAAGACCAACACCACATCTCCATAGCAACCAGTAGATCATCTACATTCCTCATCTGTCCTACCATCACAAATATAAACTCTCCAAGAAATTTAACTGGACAACCAACTCTGATCAAACCTTGTCACATACATTTACAATGTGAGAAAGCATCTTAAAATAAAAAGCTAAAGCTAGCCTCTCTTCTCTTTCAGCTCCACCTCGTAGCGCTGAACGCGCCTCAGATCGGCAACATGCGAGGGATTCGCGGGGCGGACTTCCTGTGCTTCCAGCAGGCTCGTGCTGTTGGTCTGAAGGGAACGTTCAGAGCCTTCCTGTCCTCCAGGCTTCAAGACCTCTACACCATCGTCCGCAGGTCGGACAGGAACGGATTCCCCATCATGAACCTGAAGGTAAGACAACTGTCCAGATACATCCTTTACTTATCTCGCCAAATCTAAATTAAAATGTATTTTTATGAGAACTGGCCACAAAAGCTGTAAAACATAAAATGAACAAACTTCAACAAAAGTTAACGCCAAGGAAAATAGATGTTGCTCCATGACTGGATCTTTGCAAACACTAGTCAGTGCCATGTCAAGTAGCATTAGGGCACTTTAGCTTCCCAAGAAGAGGCTGTGCTAGGGTCATTTTGACTGACTGGGTCAAAAAAGATGCTGCGATGATCCATTTTTACCTCTGACTTTTTAAAATTATGAAATCTCAAATACACTTAGAGAATCCTGTCTGTCAAATGTAGTTTACCATAAATAAATAAGACTTTGTCAAAGTCTTTGAATAGGAAACAAAAAGAGCAGGAAAGTATTTTTTTGGAAAACATCTTCATCAGTAAGATCAATCGCTTCTCAAATAGCTGCTTTTCATCCATTTTCTGAATCTGGTGCTTTGAAATGATCTAATTTTTGTTCATGGATTTCTTTTTATGAGTCTGACCATTTCCTTCCTTCTCCTTTCAGAACCAAGTGTTGTTCAGCAGCTGGGAGTCCATCTTCAGTGAGGACAGCAACAAAATGAGGGAGAATGTACCATTATACTCGTTTGACGGCAGAGACATCCTCAGGGACAGTGCATGGTGAGTCTTTGTTAACCGTTCCAGATTTTAATCCGTGGCCGTGTTTGTTTCCACGCCTGATTTAAAGTTGTTGTTTGTTTTTTGTTCCCCCTCCAGGCCAGAGAAGATGGTCTGGCACGGATCAAGCCAAAAGGGCCACCGGCAAATGGATCATTACTGTGAAACGTGGCGGGCGGGCGAGCACGCTGTGACGGGCCTGGCGTCGTCCCTGCAGAGCGGCCGCCTCCTGCAGCAGACGCCCAGCAGCTGCTCCGGCTCCTACATCGTCCTCTGCATCGAGAACGCCTTCACGTCGCCCTCCAAATAATAAATCCATCCTCTGCATTCAGGGCCCTAGCTAAATACATTTTTGTAAACTCAGCTGGTAAATTTTTATCCCCCTCCTTTTAATTTTTATGCTAACGCAGCTTGTAAACATGAGGACGAACTGCCCCCCGAGGGGTTTTCCTGCCTGCCAGGACGTTCAGCATCCAGAAACGCTAAAGAAAAGGATCCAGCAGGAAACTGTTGGTCCTTTATCTCCGGAGCAGTGGCACATATTTTCTTTTAAGTGCAGAAAGTATCATTCTCAAATTAATTTTTTTAAAATTCTGTATATTACATGTTTGTTATTTGTGTTCATTTTTATGTTATCAATGTTTTTTTTGTCTTCATCCATCCTCCAATTTTTAGCATTTCTTTTAGGAGTTGAGTTTTTACTTTTATTTTCTCATCTTCAGCATAGATTGGGGCAGTGGTGGGCACCGCTAGATACGATGTTAGCTGCGCTAATCCTAAAGCATCACTCATAAACAGTCCCGCTAACGCTAAAGAGCAATCAATTTAGTTTGTTTACAGGAACATTTTTACATCAAATGCTAATGCTAAAGCTGCCGCAGAGTTACAACTACTATAGCTTTAATAAATCACATCTTGTTTTCAATTAGGTTTTTTTTTTGTTTTTATAAGCCTTACTCAAGTGAAAGTTTACAAAAAAAAACAATTAAATTGGTGCTTTAGGATTTATCCAGAGAAATTATTTTTAGGAGAAGCTGTGTGTGCTAAAAACAATAGTAAGCAAAAATGCTAAAGTGCTAGACAAAGAATTAGCGGATTAGCGGAAGTGTGCTCACCACTGGACTTGGGGTAATGGTGGATTACAGCAAATTTATAAGGATTATTTTAAAATAAAAAAAGAATAGATATTTATTTTTAAATGAAGTTATAAAATGAAAAAAATAATACTCATTTTATTTTCACACAACATAAAAAAAACAGAATACAACTGTGCCTTATCACACACCCCATCACTACAGGCTTTTCTGCTGATAATTTCCAGAAGCTGGTACATTTAACTGAATTAAAATCATTCATGTTGGTCATCCGGGGAACAATGTTCTTTTTAAATTAAATGTTGATCCTGAGATAAATATTTTTGCTCTTTTTACCACACTGTGAAACGTTTGAGAGCAAACTGGCTAATATTTGTCAGAAAAACCAGCATGCTGAGGTCAGAGCTTCGTACTTTTCCTGGCCTGATGTCTCAACTGTTTCTGTGAATATGCTTTTTTTTTTGTATGACTGTATTGTTTCACCCAGGCACTGAATTAAAGACTTTTTCAATTACTGTTGTGTTTTTCTATAAATAAGTTTGAGTTGTATAGAAAGATTTAACCGTTCATTTTGGTGTCTTGCATCTAATCAAAGGCAACTCTAAAGAGTCGAGATTTCAGCTTTGATTTAAAGAAACTGTGTTTCGACTGTTTTACAGAGATTTGCTGTCAGTTGTTTTGAACAGAACACTGTTGTAAAGACAGTTAAACTTTTACTTAAGGGTTCTTCTTCCTGCTCAAACAGGAAGAAGAGGAACCAACATCTGCTGAAGGTGAAAGCTGATTGGCTGCTGCCTCTCTGCACCAACATGTGATTCACACCAGAGCCCAACCCCGTTTCTGTATTCAGGAAGTGAAACTAAGTCACTGCGACTGAGGAGAAATGGAGCAGCAGGCAGTTCAGCTGGACAGAGAAACTTTCTCCTGTTTGATCTGTCTGGATCTACTGAGGGATCCGGTAACTACTTCCTGTGGAGACAGCTACTGTATGAACTGTATTAAATCCCACTGGGATGAAGAGGATCAGAGGAGAATCCACAGCTGCCCTCAGTGCAGGGAGACGTTCACATCAAGGCCTGCACTAAAGAAGAACACCATGCTAGCAGCTTTAGTGGAGCAGCTGAAGAAGACTGGACTCCAAGCTGCTCCTGCTGATCACTGCTATGCTAGACCTGAAGATGTGGCCTGTGATTTCTGCACTGGAAGAAAACTGAAAGCCATCAAGTCCTGTTTATTCTGTCTGGCCTCTTATTGTGAGAAACACCTTCAGCCTCATCATGATGTGGCTCCTTTAAAGAAACATAAGCTGGTGGAGCCGTCCAAGAACCTGCAGGAGAACATCTGCTCTAAGCATGATGAGGTGAGGAAGATGTTCTGCCGCACTGATCAGAAGTGTATCTGTTATCTCTGCTCTGTGGATGACCATAAAGGTCATGACACAGTGTCAGCTGCAGCAGAAAGGACTGAGAGGCAGAGAGAGCTGGAGGAGAGACGAGGAAACATCCAGCAGAGAATCCAGGACAGAGAGGAAGATGTGAAGCTGCTTCAACAGGAGGTGGAGGCCATCAATCACTCTGCTGATAAAACAGTGGAGGACAGTGAGAAGCTCTTCACTGAGCTGATCCGTCTCCTCCAGGAAAGAAGCTCTGATGTGAAGCAGCAGGTCAGATCCCAGCAGGAAACTGAAGTGAGTCGAGTCAAAGATGTTCAGGAGAAGCTGGAGCAGGAGATCAGTGAGCTGAAGAGGAAAGACGCTCAGCTGAAGCAGCTCTCACACACAGAGGATCACAACCAGTTTCTCCTCAACTACCCCTCACTGCCAGCACTCAGGGAGTCGACACACTCATCCAGCATCAACATCCGTCCTCTGGGACACTTTGAGGACGTGACAGCAGCTGTGTCAGAGCTCAGAGACAAACTACAGGACGTCCTGAGAGACTCATGGACAAACATGTCACTGATGGTCACTGCGGTGGATGTTCTACTGTCAGAACCAGAACCAAAGACCAGAGCTGGATTCTTAAGATATTCATGTGAAATCACTCTGGATCCAAATACAGCACACACACAGCTGGTACTATCAGAGGGGAACAGGAAGGCGACAAGGACGGGTAAACAGTCTTATCCTAGTCATCCACACAGATTCACTCATTGGGAGCAGGTTCTGAGTAGAGAGAGTCTGACTGGACATTGTTACTGGGAGGTGGAGAAGGCAAGAAAAGAAGTTGATGTCGCAGTCGCTTACAAGAATATTAGCAGAGCAAGAATACAGAATGGATGTTTATTTGGACGAAATGACAAATCTTGGGCATTAGAGTGTAAAGAAAACAGTTTTATATTTTGTCACAACAAAATCCGAACCTCCATCTCAGGTCCAGTTTCCTCCAGAGTCGGAGTGTACCTGAACCACAGAGCAGGTATTCTGTCTTTCTACAGCGTCTCTGAAACCATGACTCTGGTCCACCAAGTCCAAACCACATTCACTCAGCCGCTACTGGCTGGAGTTTGGGTTGGTTCAGGATCCTCTGCAGAGTTTTGTAAACTCAAATAGATTTACTCTCTGGTTGTTGATCAGGGTCTATTGGTCTGATGTCTCTCTTGTTCTGTTCTTCACTACATTTATGGTTTAAATGTAGTTTAAATCAGGAGCTATAAATGTCATCAATGCTGATATTTTTTTAATACAGAAATATTTTTCCATGTGAAAATCTAAACTTCTCTGGGTTCCAATAGGTCTGCTTTGATATTTTTGTACTGATACATTTTGATGTTCTGCTCTTTCTTCTACTGGTCTGCAGAATAAATGTTGCTCTGATTTAAATCAGTTGAGGCTGAAGTGAACTGTGAACTGCTTCCGTTTTCTTTATTGTGATCCAATGACACTGAAACTAATGTCAGCATAGATAGAACTGATCCTGTTTTCTTCTAAACTCTTTAGATTTAGATCTGAAAAACGAATGTCAACAGTCTTGTCTTGTGTTCTTCAATAAACCAACTTAATTACACACAAAAAAAATTATGTTTTATTTTCATTACTGTGAGTTTGGTCACAACGTGCAGAAGGGAGCAACAATCCAACACATCTTCATGTATTCCAGTCAAAAGATGTCAATAAAACCTGGCAGACAAACTTTCTTCTTTTTACTTCTGACAAAAGTTGTTGTTCTTGGACCAAAATCTCAGAAAAATAAACTAACTCAATTACGTGGCAGTAAATAATAAAGTTAAGAATCTGTTACTTTTTTTTACCAAGATATGTCATTTAAATCCCATATTACTTTTTCCAGGATTTCCTCACTCGGTATTAACGTCAAAATTAGTCAAAATATCTCATTTTGACTAAAACTGGTCCAGATATTTGTTACTTCAAGGCTGGATTACAGCAATTCTAATAAAATTCACAAATACAGTTCAAAGTCTTCAGCTGATCCCAAATGCTGCAGCAACAATTCTGATGAAAATTAAACACAGGTCAAATTTCTCCATTTTCAGATTCCCTTCTTTGGCCCCCTGTTAAATCCAGAACAGAATTAAGATTTTATCTTTCTCAAAAATAAAGCTCTTAATAATGAAGCTTCATCCTATATCAGAGACCTGATTGGTCCATATGTTAATAACAGACTGCAGGTTTACTGCTGGTACATAGAATTTGAAAACGTAGAATGCAAGGCAGATCTTTGAGTTATGTGGAACCAGATTCCTGTTTTAATCACCCTGATCACTTTTAAGACCAGGCGGAAAACTTTCCTCTTTCATCAAGCTGATTGACTGGCTTAGAAATATCCTGAGATATTTATGTTCTTATGCTGCCACAGACTTAAGACTACTAGAGGACAAACTGACCACTTATTTACGCATTTTTTCCTATTTGCATTATTTGCTGTTATTTTGACAGAACTTTTTGTTTTCTCTATTAATTTTCTCTTTACATAAGCTACACCCGTCGGTCGCAGCAGATGGCTGATTGCACCGAGTCCGGTTCTGGTTCTGCTCGAGGTTTCTTCCTGTTAAAGGGGAAAGGAGTGTTTCCTGTCCACTGTCGCTACATGCATGCTCGGTATGAGGGATTGCTATAAAGTCAATGACGCTACGCTACCTGCTCATGACTGGATGCAATCTGCTGGGATTCCAGAAACATTTTAAACTTCTTTGAATAAATAATTGAGCTTACTGTGTTGTTTGATAACTGGGATTGATTGGAATGCATGTATGATTGAATAATTTTAATTTTTTAGAAAAATTGCTGTTAATTGGCGCTACATAAATTAATTTCCTTAGTCTTACTTGCATCGGCCCCAGACAGACATCTATAAGTTTGTTTCTGACCACTTGATGGAAGATAAAAACTTTAGGATCTGTGCCTATCAGTCAATAAAAAAATTAAAACGCCATAAAATGATTGGATTAAACATTTGGAGCCTAAAGGCATCGTTTTACGGATCCAGTCTCACATATATCCATTAGCCCGTTGCATAATAAGTAGCAGGACAACCTAAAAATAATCAGGATAAGCTGTCACTTCCCACTCAGTTTTATCCAATCTGCGTGTTCAGATTTCCAGCTTCGAATGGTTAGAAGGCTTATACCAATTGACTGGAGGGCTCAGCGTCCCCGCAGACAGACAGGAAAATAAACCAGCATCATAACTTCCTGCTAAACTCCTCGCTGTCCTCGCCCCAGTAACGCTCAGGGAAGAGATCCGGACTCCCTGAATGGCATGTTATTTATTAAAGTCCCCATGACTGACGGCGGTTAGAGTGGGAGCGAGCGCTGACCCACAGCTGCAGAGTGGGACGGCTGTGTTTAGTGGAGCCTCAGTAATAGCTAAGTACTGTGAAACGACGCAGTGAGGGTAATGATACGACCACGCGACAACCACATATTGGGCGCCTTTAATTACACTCAAGGCGGAGACGCAACGCTGCAGTTGTCAGATCTGTAAGCTGTATTTACTCAGTGGTTCTGACTCACTGACACCCAACCAACCCAAGTTTAACTAAACCCACAAAGCTGCTTTGTTCTTTGAGCTTCTAATGTAACTCCTACAGCGAATACTCTGGGAATTAGAGCAAAAAACAACCACCAAGTTTACAATGTCAGGTAATATGCTGAATTATTTGGGAAAACTTATTTAACAATAGAAATATATTTTATTGTCCTACAGTGTGTAGATTCAGGTATATCAGCATCTTAAGAAACAGTTTAGAAAGGATCTTATTGGGAAATATGTTGTATAGCATGTTATTTTTGATGTCTAAATAATTCTACATTTAAGGATGAGAGCGTGAGGTTTAAGTGTCATTCAATGTGAAAAAAATTTAAGAGTTTATCTGGTGTGAGATTTAAATGTTCGTAGGTTGATGAGTACGAGGGGGCAGGAAGATTTTGTATCTTCTACCTGATCCTTTTCGAACAAATTATGTAAAATTACATGTCAACAGGCATGATAATTTGTTTTACTTTTTGTCTTTTTCATATAAATAAAGTTAAGAGATAATAGAAACATGTTATTTTATTTAAAATAACATTCAGATCAAAAGGAATATGCAACTCAGCAACAAATTTAAAAACATGTTCAAGATGTTTATATTTGTGCATAGAAAACAAACTCAGACTAAAAGAAATAGAAAAACTGTAAACAGAAAAGATGCAAACAGTTGCCGAGTTTGCTAGAAGCAAACTCCTGGGGGGAAGGATATGCAATTACGTTACTTTGTGCACTTCGGATGCAGCAGTAATGCTGAAGGAAATGGATAACCTGAGATATCAGGATACTGTAATACTTGTGCTTACAGTATTTTTGTGCTTGCAAAAGGACCAAGAGTTGATCACCAAAACTTCAACACAGATGTCGAACTTTCTTCAACTGAAAGTTTACGAAACAGTCAAGTAAGTTAGCACCTAGAATTTATCTGGAACAAATTAATAAAGAGTTATAAAAAGAATTATCTCCACTACTGGTGCATCAGCAGACTAGTAGAAGTGTTCACTGATGTCAACAACTTAACCTGACAACAGGGTAAAAATCTGATAGTTTGTGAGTTTTCTATCCTTAGTTTACGAAAGAACACGAGGTCATTCTAACGATAAGAAAATAAGAAAGCAAACATAAAAGAAAACTCAAACACTGAAGCGTTTTTGATTCCAGATTATTGCAGGTTTTTAATTTCATTTAAACTTTTTGTTTGATCTGAATTTAACCAATGCCCGTATTCCTCCAACTACCATTTCCGTCCTGTCTGAAGGTTCAGGTGAAATTTATCATACAATATCACTAACTGTTACATTTTTGCTTTAAATAAGCTGCTGTATCAATAAGTGTCTCATCTTTACTGAATTTTAAAGTGTGCTACTTCTGATTACATCCCAACATTCCCAGTTGGAGATGTTTAAGACCACAGCTAACTGACATTTAATCACATATGTAACACGGCTCATTGTCTTTAACCCTCTGTGTGAATCTTCTGCCATTTAAGTGTTTTTATCTAATAAAAGAAATGCTAAAGCCACTTTATCACCACCTCTAAATCAGATGTGTATTTCCAGCATCTTCCTCTCTCTCCTGGCTGGTGACGATGCTCAGGTCTGCAGGATGGCGTTTAAAGCTGCTCCATCGTCCTCACACAGCTGACTGCTCCCGGTCATCAGTGCAGTCGGCTACATATTCGATGTGACATCTCCTTCCATCCTCTAATGAATTTTTTATGTCTGTTCCTCTCCCGCTGACACACAGACGGGCCTCGTATCGGTTCTGTTCGGTAAACTGTGCCGTTCTAAATGGCAGCGCTGCTTTGGAGTCTGGGCCTCCTCCTACTCTCTGCTGCTGCGCTATGGATGCTACCGTCCACAGCTATTGGGAAATTAATTTTCTTTCCAAATTATCAATCCAGAAATTTAGAAAGAAAAACAAACAGACCTGCAACCACATAAGAACAATATTACTTTGACTTTTCCATAGTGGAGTCTAGTCGGCACCTTTAAAATATTAATAGGCCCTGAATCGAGACATGGCTAGAGAGATTGATGTATTTTCATGATCAGTTTGTGATCATGAGAAATTGATGGTTCTCTATGGTAAAGCAACTTTAAAGGAAACTGATTCTGTTTGTTACAAGAAATCAGTCCAATCCAACATTTTCCTTCCACTGGAGATCTGGTTCCATGTTGGAGCTTTCTGACCTCAACTGCACTTTGATTGGCCAGTCCAACACCCAGTCCCTGCATCCGTCCTTCCTTCCTGTTGTAGTTACTTCCTTCTTCCTTTTCTTCTTATCCTCGCCTCATCCTTCACATTTTCCTTACTTTAGTCCCTTCCATCTGTCCTTCCCATCATTGCCTCTTCCTTCCTTCTTACCTTGCTTATCTTTTCTTTTTGTAGTTGTGCCTTTTTACTTCCTTCCTATCTTGAACCTTTTCTTTCTTCCTATTTTAGTCTCTTCCTTCTTTTATATCTTAGCCCCTTCCATCCGCATCTTTCCTTCCTTCCTGTTAATCCTTCTGTTCGTCCTTCTTTCTTATCGTCTTTCCTTCCGATCATCATGTCTTCCTTCCTTCCATCTTATCTTAGTCCCATCCATCTTCCTTCCTGTCATCACCCCTTCCTTATACTTTCCTTCCTACGTCCCTCCTTTCAGTTTCACTCTTTCCTTTCTTCCTGCCTTTGTCCATTTCTTCCTTCCTTGCCATCTTTGTCCCTCCCTTCCTTCTCATCTGCCACTACCGACTGGGAGAAAACAGAGACCAGACACAAAGAGAAACAGAGGAGCTGATCTAGGAGTACTTTCTATGTTAAGGGAAAGTAGAAGCATTCATGGTATAGTGGCTCCTCTAGTTGCTTCATCTTGGAGAGAAACCGGTGATCTCTCAGTTACAGGCCGTAAATAAAGAACTAAACCATCCAGCGTTCACCATCCTTCAGACCAGCAGCTTTCCAAGTTTCTGTTTACTTTCTAATTGTTCCAGCTGGATATGAGCGACTGCGCTGAGGCTGGCTGTCCCTGCTGTGATTGGCTGATTCGTCTCCCGTCTGCCTCCACCCATTGGCCGGCTGCAGCAGGTTGGGAGGGGCAGCTCTGTGCACCCTCCCCCTGCTCCTGTAGCTGAGCTTGTAGATGTAAAGAGTCTTTCTCTGGCTTTTATCTGAGTGACTTCAGCGTTCTGCCTCTGAGCGAGTGTGTGTGAGTGTGTGTGTCGGAAGGAGAGTTAAAGAGAGGAAGGAACGGAGAGAGGGAGGGAGAGCCAAGCGGCGTTTATTTTTCTCCCCCCTGCTCCCTGTCACTCCATCCTTCCTCCCCTGACCTGGACCACCCTCCAGTCCTGCTTCCAGCCCGCACCGGGACCCCCATCCACCCGAACCGCCCCGGGACCCTTTGACTCTCCTCACTTCTCCGTCCCACCAACCACCACCCTGACAGGTAAGTCTCTGCTTCTCCAACCTTCAGTGCTTGATTGCTTTTCTTCTTTGGGAGTTCTTACACCATTTGTCCAAAAATATTCCATGTCATCTTTGCCTTTTCCGGATGCACAGTCCAAGTTTTCCCTTCAGTAAAGTGACAGTTCCAGGAGATGCCGTCAGCGAGGTCACGGTGCTTTCCCTCCTCCCTTTGATATTCCGATATAAACTTCCTCACATGCACATTCCCAGAGACTTTCCAACTCTCAGCCAGGAGCAGCGACTGAGTAGGAAAAGGTTCTGTTTCTCCTGGTTATTTACCGTTCCTGGAAAAGCTGCGGCCACTTCCAAACGGCGGGATAAAACACAGGGCTGTTGGTCGGCTCCAGAACGCATGACGTTGCACAAAGCGTAATGACTTTACAAGGCAGTGAGACGCTTGATTGAATCAGGCAATCCTTCTGGCAGCGGATCGCCGATATTAACGCGGCTCATAAAGCATTCCTGGCAGCAGCAGGGAGGAGAAAAACTGCTTAGTTCTTCAGCAGCACATCCTGCACTCCACCAGGAAGGGGAAGTGCTCGCTGTGTGTGTGTGTGTGCGTGTGTGTGTGTGTGAGAAAGAGAGAGACAGTGTGTGTGATTATACCGAAGTGCTTTAGACATCAATACTGCCAGCCAAGAGATTTTAAAGCCACTTTATCAAATCTGAAAATTGGACCTTACAGCAAAGACTAAAAAAAAGCTGCTTCAAATTCCTGCAAAGACAAATTAATGAACGAAAAAGATTTTTGCCATTTTGAATTTTGTTTCACTTGTTCCATTCACTCACCCACCTTTAATTTTATGCTTATTATTATTACATTGTAATAATTTCAGAACATTAAAAATCACCTTTTCATATTTTTGCCAATTTATTTAAATACATTTACATATATATTTATTTAAATTTTACTTGTAATTACATGAAAATATATCATTAAGAATATTTATATTTAAATAAAGTTAAGACTATTCATTTTTCATAAATGATTAAAATATGAAATAAATGAAAACTATGATTACAGTGTAATAAACTGTAATGCAACATTAGATTTTAGGTATTTAATTTAAAATGCAAATCGAGTAAATCTAAATAAATGCAAAAATATATTTTTTAATTCATTAATATAAATGTTATAAAGTTATTTTAACTGTATACGAGGTTTTCCTCTCAGACTGAGGTTCAGCCGATAAGCTGGAAAACTGACCACTTGTCACTGTAAATGAGCCAAACATGAGATGCTCAAAGTGAGTCAACGTAAATTTGAAAACATGTTAGAGTAATATATTCTTGGAAATTTTAGATTAAACCAATACTTTATTATCCGTATACCATTCTTTGGCTGAAATTCCTTTTATTTTTGACATTTTATGATGTAATCTGAGCCTCATGAAGCTCCAGTTGAATCTCCATCTTGTGTATTTAATTCACAGCGAGCAGGTTTACCTTAGTAACACTGAGGGAAGCTGGATTAAGTCAAAGACGCGTCTTCAGAGCTCTGCCCTATTTATGTGACGTAGCTGGACTATTAGCAAACGCCCACAGCGAACCGTGAGCCCCGTTTCCTGCAGAGCCGGTGCTTTGCAGGAAGGCAGCTGGCTCTTTGTGTCCTGGCCTTTTCGAACCGTTCCGGTTTTCCCGCTGGCCCGGCTCAGCGCTCCGAATGTGGCGGGAGTTTCCTGAGAAGGATCTGGCTCAGAGTTTGATGGTAGCTGTTGCAAAGTGATATAGCGTTACGTTTTAATCAGCGGTTAGCTTGATAAAGACAGACTCATGCTGAGATGCTTAATTTATAAGATCCAAATCAACTTTTAAGGGTTTCCTCAAAACTTCAGAGTCCAGTGAGGAACAAAATTAAAAATTTGGTTAACGAGGTTAACGGTTTGCTTTAATTGATTTGCATTAATTAATGTCCGAGTTTTAGCTGTTGTGTTGAGCTTTGTTTACTAGGAAGACCAAAGGCGGCAGATCCAAACTGCAAAACAGAAGTAAGCAAAACCCTTAAATATTTTTAAGGCAGAAAACCAATAAATACTGAAAGTATAGAACCAAAAAAAAAAACCACATCCGCTTCCAAATGTTTGTTCAGAGTGGATAAATAATTTTAAAACACTTTTTGGCATAAAAAGGCAGTATATTGTATTCTGTGTTATTCTATATTGCATCTGCTCTGATTTTCAAGTCGACCAGGAATCCTAAACCTCTTCGTTAATCAGTTCTTTTCTCTGTAAGCTTTTATTTTGAAAGGCCCATATAATCCCCGTTTCATCACTGGTTAGACCCCATAAGGACATTCGTACCCGTTCTTTAAATCCAGACTAAATAATAACCCCCCTGAGGCTTTTATATTGAAGGGTGTATTTGGGCTTTAACTTGAAAGGCCAACATAATCCAGTTTTAGGGCTTGTTTTGTTGCTTTAGTGATGTTAAATCTGCTTTAATCCAACTGAAACAGTCATTGTTATGTCAGGCAGCAGTAGGATCAACAGGAGACAGACTGACAAACGGTATCTGTCCCCTAAATTTGTGATAATCCATTTTTCTGCTGTGGAAGGGAGGTGAAGCCTGTTTTTGTTTCCAGTGTTTTATTTTGAAGGATGAATTTGTCCAGGTTGACTGGGGTCCAACAGGGATCCATTTCCTGTTCTGAAACAGATCGTTTCCTGTTGGCAAACTGATGTGTTTCACTTTAAAATAACGTTTTGTGTGGGGGCAAAGATGCTGTTTGGTTTTATTTAAATTCAAAATAATAGGAATACCTAACTATATTATTAAATAAAGTGCAAGTTTTATCCATTTATCCACACAGATTTATACTGACACCATCTGAATCAATGTGTTTTTGGGCTTTTCAGTTAATTTAATAAAGCCTGTTTTTTTATTATGAACTGGAAACCTTTATCAATAATCAACAGGGAAATATTTGTTAGCATTGCAGTAAATGTCCCTTACTTGTGAGCAGCTTTTTGCACGTTTCCTTTGGTGCCTTGATTGTTTGACTTCAGTAATCACCCTAATCTTCACTTTCTATAAGATCTAAGCGGGGACTTTGACTGGGCTGCTCCAAGTCCAAAAAATTAACCCTGTAAATGGAATTAGCCTGCCTGGTGCTAGAACGGACTGCAGGTCAATGACTAATATACCTTTAAGATACATTGGTAAAATGTAGGTTTTTTTGGACATATTTCTTAAAAAGAATTTAGAAAATGACATTCATTGTGAATTTGTCTGACAGACAGACCTGCACTGTCTGTCCAGTGTTTACTTGTAAACACTTTTCTGACCTTAACAGACTAAAAAGTTGCCATTTTTAGTGGAAATTAATTATACGGAGTTGACCTATTTAATTTTAGAGATGCAAATCTTCAGTGTCTACTGATACTAGAACAGTTTTTAGGGTCACAATTTAATTCAGAAACCAATTTTTCTATTCAAACTGTCTATAGAGATTCTGCTTAAATTATGTGACAAGTGTAAGCAAATATGACGTTTTTATATATATATATATATATATATATATATATATATATATATATGTGTATATTCTGTAAGGTTCCATTGGTTTCTATTTAAATAATAGGTTTGCGCAAAAACTTCTGTAGCTTAAGCTACCAGTAGTAGGTTAGCTAGGCTGCCCTGGTTTTTCTTAAGTAAAAATATCAGAATTATGGCCGAGGTGACTAGCATAATGCTACATACTCGTAAATAGGAGCGGCAGAGACGCACAACGTAAATGTATTTTAAAAACAATAGAGCATTTTGAAGTGATTCAGGATTTCCAGGACAAGCAACAGCAATTCTTCATAGAATCGATTTTTATCGGCACCTGTAATGTGATTCCTCATCAGAAACTGCTTTTCTTTTAACATTTTCAGAGTCTTTGTAACCTTGCATTTGTACACATTTATAAAATAAGACATTATTATAGATTTGCAGCAAAAATCTGAAACAAACTTCTGGAAAATTGTAAAACAACCAGTTTTCCTTTAAATCTAGACTAAAAGCTCAGCTGTTAAGAGATGCTTTCACATGATAATAAATGAAACATTAACCAACATTTTGGTCAGTAATGACGGCACTTGGAAAAATGTCGTGTTTCAGTTGTTAATTTTTTGTGTTTTTATGATGTAAAGCACTTTGAACAGTCTTGTTGCTGAAATGTGCCACACAAATAAACTTGATGGAGTGACTGATGAAAACACACAGGCTGCAGGGTGTCCAGGGTTACACTATTGGAGCTCCAAGTTGATTATAAAATAACACAAAGCTAATTCTGCCTCAGCTTTCCTCAACATGTTTGCACGATTGGTTTTACTGGCTGTGAAGTCGAGGCCAACAACAATATTTTCTCGTCACTTCACTGGTTAAGCTGGTTCCTTCCACCCCTGTATTAGCGGGTATAAAAATAGCAGACGGGTTAGAGGGGGCCGCCTGTTCATGACCATCCCTCACCACCCAGAGTGGTGCTGGGGAAGCAGCAGGGAAGGTTGGAGCTACTGCACTAGTTTGCTTCTGCCTCCATCTTTTCTGATTGATCTCTGAAACCTTCACAAGCTTAAATTACATCACTCTGTTGCTCCTCGTCGACAGGACGGTCCTCAGATTTCACCAACCATAATTCTCCTGGATGGCTTCGACTTTTAGAAGGTGCCGCGTTCAATTTCAGTAATGCCTCGCACCGCCGGTCCTTGGTTTCTGGTATGAATTATTGTCGGGAAGGATTGTTTTTTAGGTTTACAGTGTTGCTCTGTTAGAGAACGGCTGACCCATCAACTGAAAGGGAAGACGGGAAGGAGAGGCATTCCTTCCTTCTTGAAGCTTCAACTATTATTTTTAATGAGCAGGGATGACTTCAAAATATACTAGTTACTTTTACACAGAAATAAAGCTAAAACTGATTGTTCTTTGCTGCGGTGCTAATGCTAGCTTTTATTCAACTACGTAAAGTTAGGAAGGTTGCCGTCACTGCACGATCATTACCGTTAGCTCAATTTTGCATGAGCTAAAAGAAATACGTTGGTAAAATGAAGATCTACAAGATTAAAAGGATTATCAGACTGTACAACCCCATCTCTTCATGGGAAACAAACCAATTACTTCATGTTTGATTATTGTATACAGGTGAAATATTGATTATTTTTCAATTTACAGAAAATTGTGAAATTAGCCAAGCAAATTGTAATTAAACCATTTTTATCTTTTGGTTATTCTCTTTAAATCAGATGCAGTTTTTTCGATTGTAATGAATTTAAAAAATTTTTTATATTCTCGTGGAAGTATTTCTTTCACTAATGAGCTAACGGTGCAGATTGTAGAGTGACAGTTACCATGAGTTGGGTAGAGTCATCTGTCTGAATACTAAATACTAAGCAGATTCATCATGAGGAAGAGGTGAACTTGGCATCGCATCAGATCCGCAGATGTTTAACATTTGATAAGCAGTGAGGAAGCTTCCTGCAGTTTGCACGCAGAGTCGGATTCAGTGCTCCCGTTTCGAACTGAACAGATAACGTCATTCGGATTTAAAGTTCAAGCAGAGACGACAAGGAAGCTCCGATCAGCTGATAGTGGAGCGACACAACGCCTTGTTTTTGTAAAAATATTGAGAGATGAGTTTGGAATCATCTGTAGATTGTCACCGTCTTTAAACGGCAGGTCATTTCCTGCAGCGAGTTGAAAACGACTGGTAGCTCTCCTTTCCACACAGGTTTGACCTCTGAATGCCCCCCAGCTCGGACAGGGTGCAGCCACGTCACCGTGTGTGAATGCAGCGCGATTATTTATCCATTATTGCCAGTTTCTCTGAGATGACTCAGCTCAAATGATGAATGGAGCCTTCGGAGTCCACAATGAGGTTCTGCAGGCCAGTGGAGGAGTTCTGCATGCAGAAAATAATTGTTTTTAAACATTTAACCACAGGAACTGAACATTATTTAATGAAGTAAGCACATGAAACAAGACAGTAGAGGAAACCGAAAAAAAAACATGCGTCTCTGCGGCTTATGTTTGTTAATGTCAGTGGAAAGTGTAACAGATATTCTAAAGCTCATCTCTCGGCGCTGTCGGCTGCCTCTTGGCGTTTTTTTTGCTTGATTAAAAAGCGCCCAGGAGTTGGTAAGCGTGTGGTAGGTGTGAGCGCACGCCCCGACAGCTTAGCATACTGATTATTCAAGCCTCTTAGGCTAAGCCTCGGCACTCGAGTGATGAACGTCAGCTCCTCGCTCTCCCATTCTGATTTCTGCACTTTTCTCATTCTCCGTTTGAGCAAGTGGGAAGCCAGTGACAGCTCTCGCAGAGAGCAAACCTGTTGTCTGAGAGGGTGAACGGATCGGCGACGCACTGATTCAGACACAGCCAGAACTATTTAGTGTGATAAATAGTCACATGGGTTGATGACTGACCCATTAGTTGATGGGTCAATCATTGTTGGGACCGTTTCTCTTGATGCAGAAGCTGCTGCCATTACAGTGAGGTCTAAAGTTGCTGTCCCAAGCACAAAAACAGTGATTATTATGAAAATATTTTATTTCCTTCTTTTTATTTCACCCTATTGACTGACTCAGTTAGTTATGCTAACTCTAAAACCATTGATAAACATTAGTTCTGCTAAGGCTAAAGAGCTATACCAACATGGTATTTAGCTGAAGCTAATGCTAAAGTGCCAACTTCAACCATTTTAATACCTAACAAGGAAATATAAAGCGGGTGGAGAAACTGAGGAGAGGAAACAAGATTTGCTGCGTAAACAGATTTCAAAATAACAGCGTGAATATAAACGTCTAAGTACTTGAAGAATACTCAACAGTCTATAACCAAATCTTCAACACAGATGTCAAACTTTATCCAGCTGAAAGTTTACAAGTAAATATGCGCTTTAGATTTTAAACAACTTATGTGAAGCTAAGCTCTAAATGTTTCCAAATTTAGCAAAACTGTTAATTCTTTAAATGAAAAATTAGCTATGCCAACAGCGCTCAAAGGAAGAAAGAAAGCATAATGAATATCAGTGATGATCACTAACTATAAAGTTATAACCAAAGGAATAACCATAAACGTTAGTTTTACTAGCGCTAAAAAGCTACAGCAACACAGTATGTATCAGAAGCTAATGCCGAAGTGTTAACTTAAGCTAAGTGCTAAATTACATGTTCCTTACTGCTCTTAGGTATTGTATTCATGTTTAAATCTTGTTCTCTAGTTGGACCATCTATGTAAAATTTTATTCAGCTGAAAGTTTACAAAGCTGCCAGGTAAATTAGCACATCAGAATTTAAGCAAAATAAATGTTTAAGGGAAGCTAAGTGCGCTAAGTTAGCAACGCAAAGAAATTGGCTCCACTATTTAGCAGAAAGCAAGAAGTCTGCTTTATAAAATATTAAACTTCCCATAGTATATAATATTTTCCATTTTAATGAATTAAGTGAATGTGTGAGATCTTGTCCTAAATAAATATTAAAAGTGTCCATCTGCATCAACAGCTTGTGCTCGAGGGCCAAATTTATACTTTCTAGAATGGGGGTCAGGGGCCACAAATGGCCCCCGGGCCACTCTTTGGGCAGCCTTGTCCAACAGTCCAGAGGGAATGCAGGAATAAATATATTAAGAGGTTTTCTGTGGTATGTAACATAAAATCTGCTGTGCTAAAGTTTTAATTTGGCTGATTTCTTCTCACTCTCTAATAACATTAAGGATTTCTGATTGGACTGTTGCTGCTTTTCTACATATTTTCACTCATTTTACCCAAACACTGACCCTGCAGATGAGCACAAAGCAGAAAATAAAAAGTGAAAATCTATGGGCAGAGGTTGAAGCACTAATGTGTGTTTTTAGTTATAGGAGTGGTAAACTTCACAAAATAGGAAACGTTAGAAGCAACATTTCCAGACAGGAGCCAGGAAAGTTAAAAGGGTTGACTCAAATTGGTCTTCCAAAAGGACGATGACTGTAAACATTCAAAGCCCTGAGAGAGGAATTGTCTTTCCGATGATTATTGTTTTTCAGTCCTTTTAAATCAGCCTTTTGGAGCAAAAATCTTATTTCCTGCTCATCAAAAATGATATTTTTCCAATTTTTCATTGACTTGCTGAAAGTGTTTGGCTTGTTTGACACAATGCAGTGTGAAAGCAAACTGCAGAAATTGAAAATGAAACGAAGTTTGCAAATTTGATTCCTTTCCAAACTGTTTGAGCAACCTGTTCCAGTCCCGGCCTGTGGGGGCGCTGCACCATTAACTACTGAGGGAAGTTACACAAACCTCTGAAGAATACACTGAATGCAATGTCTTCTTTCACAAAATGTTAACAAAAACAGAGTACTGTCAGATTTTAGATTTTGTAGGATTTTTCTAGTCTTCGGTAAAAGACCACGAGTCCTTTCTCCTGCTAGTGTTTGTTTTGGTTTTATTTACCCAGAATGCACTGCACTGTAGTCCACTTCCAGCTTTAGGAGCGGTCTCTGGTCCGCTTGGTGTTCATATATGAATTTAAACCACAACATAGTTCACTTCAATCCAACCAGAGCAGTTTTTTTTTTCTAAATCAGAGTTTAATAGGGCATTCACCGGACTGAACCGGACTTTCTAAATAAACAAACTGGAGTTGGATTAAAGTGTCTAACCATCAATTATTGGGTCAGAGCTCAGATTTTAGTGGCTTTACAAGGAGCAGGCTGCATGGAAAAGGAGTGAAAAAAGTCCAAACGTCCTTCAGAAACACAAAACTGTTGGTACATGGGACAAACATAATAAAATTAGTAGTAGCCCAAAGATTTGGTGCGTAACTGTACATTATTCCTGTCTACTGCCTTTCCATATGCACGGCGCTGGCAGCACGTCAGTTTCTGCATCACTGACCTTGTTTATTGGCTGCAGTGAGAAAGGTTATTCTAATTCCTGTCAGATACAAACATTTCCATTTCCATCTAAATGTTGCCCGAGACGAAACAGAAATATTACAATTTGTAGAACAATGAATTCCCTTTGGGAACATTCGGAATGGACTGCACGGTTTGCTCTGCAGCGGGTTGTGTGTGTTTTTTTATGGGTTGAGCGGGGTCTGAGCTGGCAGGACGGGCCTCGGCTGCTTACCGCTGAGCCCCACCTGACCAACAGATTGGTCCCAGTTGGTGGCCGAGGCCAAAACAGAAACTGTGGATGCTTCAGGATTCAGCCGACACAATGGAAGCAAACATGTATAAACTGGAGGCAACATAATGAGACACCTGAGCTGATTTAGCAGTTTGTAAACCATTTTTACACATTTCTGGACAAAATTGTTAGATTTAGTTAAACTTGGTTGGTTTCCTGGCATGATACACTTTTTAAATAAATCAGCTGATTTTAAAAAGAATTATGGAAAATATGCATGTTTAATTATAAATTTGAATAATCCACCAAAGCAGTAAAAGATGTACCTGTATTTAGTTAGATGCGGGAGTTAAAACACTTGGCCTGAGCCAGACTTGCAGTGGCAGAAGCCCAGGGTGCCATTTTTATATTTAACCGTTTTCTTTTATGGATGTATGTTTTGCAAACATTTTTATATAAAAATCATAAGTCCAGATAAGACTAAATTTATTAAAATTTTGGGATTTTTAGCAACATTCTGTGTTGTGATGACTCTGCTTAGGATTGAGATGGTGGCTTTTCCAGAAACCTAATGCTAGCCAGCTTTATCGTTCCTCAACCAATCAGGATGCCAGTTTAGGACCATCGTCTTGCTGGTTTCAGCCATTCGATCCAAACGTCCCCATCAGATGAAGGAAAATTGCTTAGTGGTAAGAACAATGCATCAGTTGTCAAGCAAACAAGGTGTGCAAAGCACAAAGTTGACGGACTTAGAGCTGCAATTAGCGCGCCGTTTTCCAGTCGGACTATTACTTGTGTTGCGCAGCGCTCTCTTTCACCGATGAGCTGTTGACGAATGCTTAGCGCTACTAAGCATCTAAGGAGAGAGACTGAGGGACAGAAAGAATCGCTGCCAAAAACAGACGGAACGTGTTAGAAGAGTAGGATTCCTTTAACTAGAAAACTCAGTGCATTTACTGCACAATAGAAATGGAGTTTATCCTCAAATACCTCAGCAGGGAACATCTACTACATGCATCAACCTCCTTAATGGATGCCATGTTCTCTTTGCAGAGGACCAACTTTTTTCTGTGATCGTTCATACAGAATCTTCTCCAAACTTGAGACTTAAAGTATAATATAATGAAGACTGCCTTTTAATTTTTTTTATGTAAAACGTTTCATTTCCCATCTATTTACACTTTAAAAAGTTTTTGTACTTCAAACTTGACATGTTTAAATCATATCGCATTTTGTGCATCAAAAGGTTTTTAGTAAAATTATATTTCATGAATCACCACAAAAAACAATACTTACTTACTAAAATAATCTTTTACAACCAAATCCAAAATGGATGGTGTGTCGTTAAATCAGGAACGGTTCAAATTAAAAGTGATATCTCTGTACATGACGAGTGAACATAAACTGCAGATTTTTTGCTGTTTTATTCTTATTCTCAACTTCATCTCAGTCTCATTTTTCTACTCGACAGTAGAAATTCAGAACATAGAAGTCATTGCTCTTTCCCTGACACACTTTTACTCAAAGCTGTTATTTATTTTTATTTTTAGACTGCTGTTTTTCTCTCTTCTTGTGCAGCTCTAGAAGCATCTGCAGAAAAGGATGCTAAGTCAGCGGGAATGCCGAAAAGTGAGCTTAAGCAGATGTTGGGGTGGAGGGGGTGCAGGGAAGGACTTCAGAGGTTGAAAAAACACGTCTACGGGTCGCTTTTCCCAGTTTTCTTCTCAGGGAAAAATGCTCGAAAAAATGGGGACAGCTCTGAAAGTAGAGAGAAATTGAAATGCGCAGCTCAAATCTTTAGTAAAATAATTCAATACAATCATACGGAGAACCCATGCCTTTAAGGTTACCCCCTTATTACATAAAAGCCTCGTTGAAAACTTTCTTCCTCCTCTTTCCACATCAAGTTGAAGGAAATGCTCTTAGCCTCCTCCATTATTCATTTAATGGACCTCTGAAACTGTGTCAGAGCCGGCGAGAGCCTCCAGTTTTCTACATCCTTGTTTCCTCTCCACCTTGTCCTCCCATCTTTGTCACCTCCAGACTTTTCATAGCCCATCTTGAGACAATATATTTCAAATATGCACTTAGCTATAGCTCAAACTGTGAGTAAACATTTGCTTCGAATCAGCAGAAATGTAGTCTGTATACATGGATAATTTTTATGACATCACAGAGACCAGTGGTGGACACTAATGTGCTAATCGCATAGTTAATTTTTCCTCTACTGCTTTAGCCAATGTTGAAAATGTTTAGCGCACCCAGCTTCCTCCGACTTTGTTTTGAACAGAACAAAGTTCAACATTTGTGTTTTAGTCTTTACTTGATGGTTTTATAAACCTTCAGTTAAATAAAGTTCAACATCTGTGTTGACGTTATTGTGGGGCCATTTCCTTACTCACATTCTTTAGCATTAACTTCTACAAAATACAATGTTGACATAGCGCTTTAGCATTAGCAGAACTAATGTTAATGGTAAGTGTGTGAGGGTTAGCGCAGCTAGCTGTTCAGTTCGCTAACCACAACCAAAAACATCACAATCCTTTTACATCACAGCAGACTTATGGGAAACTTTTCGCAAGAAACCTTCAAATTTTGTGCCTGTAAGTTCATTACAAAATAATTAATGAAATATGCCTTGAAAAGTTACGAAAAATCTCTATAAAAGGTTTCTACTTATGAATCGTATATTTTTTTGCCTCCAAGAAGCCATGTTGGTCTTGATCAATAGATTTCCAAACTTTATGAAGGTCTTTTTCTTCAACTTTATTTTTCATTCATAATATTTTATTTGTTGTTTTTAGAGCAGTTATTCAACTCACATAATGACAAATCAAATACTAACAATGATAGAAGAAATCCATTTGTTCACTTGGTTGTTTGATTTGAACATTTTTATGGTCAAAGATGTTGACTTTCAGCATGAAGTTGAAATATATTGGAGAAAAGAGAGTGATGAGATGTACCTCACCACTGGGGGCGCTGTGCTGCACACACTGCATGATGTTCCAGAGCCTCAAACAAGCAGCCAAACCCCAAAGAAACAGCCGATATCTTCACAATATCTGAAGAGCTGTCGATCAGGACCAGTTTCTGATCACAGGAACGTCTGAATGCTTGGAAAGGAAACAAGTCTCCATGATTCTCTATGGATTCATGTGGGTGAAAAAATTTGGAAAACTAGAGAGACTCTTAAACTGAGGAGGCTTTTAAAATCTGCTGCTTGTTTGGGATTAAACGTTTAAAAGCTGCAACATCAAAGAGTTTTTGGGTTTTGGTGTCGTCTTCGTGTCAGCGAAAGGCTCTGCGTTGGGAGAGCGCAAGGATGTCAAATGCTGCTTAACACAACAGGATATAAGACTTCCCCCGACACACACACACATCTTAAACCTGCCCAGACTGCAGCCGGCATAAAGGCGACTCCTCACCTCTGCTGCATCGACCTTTGTTCATCTGGATGTGCGTGGGCTTCAGAGCTGTCCAGATGCCTTCAAGGCAACAAGTGTAACAAATATGTTGGTTCATAGAGAGTACGATCAGATTTTTGCCGCTTTTCAGCAACAAGACTCCAAACAGTCTGATATAATGTGGTTTCCCCAGTGGGACGGGCGCCAAAAAGGACGTCTTTTCTATAAACTGTTTGAACTTATGGATTCAAAACAGCATGAGGCTTATGAAGATCAAAAAGGCCTTTAAACGCAATTTGTTCATGCACTGATTAATATGCAGCACCGTTCACATTTACTGTTTCTCCTGGTGAAAACATGAGAAAGCCTCAAAATAAAGTTTTTGCTTTACTGCAGATTAATCTCACACTGAAACATATGGCAGAGTATTTATTAGGGCCAGGATAATAAAATTCTTTAAAACTACAAGAATAAAGTCTGTTACAAGAATGAATGAGAGCAAAGTCGCAATAATAGTCACAACTTTACGGGAATAAAGTCAAAATAATACAAGATTTAAGTTATGAGAACATGTTACACTAATAAACTTATAAACTGTAATAATACAAAAATGAGAATAAATTCATAATACAAGAAAAAAGTAAAACATTTTCGCTTCCATTTCTTGTTGCAGTGTTTTTCATTTGTGTTAGTTTTTTTTAATTGTAGATTTTTATTGCAGCATTTTTCCGCTTGCTGTGTTTTTCTGGTGCTTTTGTGTGTGTGTGTGTGTGTGTGTGTGTGTGTTTTGGAGTTTGCATCATTAGCATGTTTAAAGTTGAATTAAAATTGAAACACTAAAATACAAATACAAAATCTAACCAAGTATTTTTGCCCAGATTCTGGTGCAAATATCTTATTGTACTTTAAATGAGGCAAAAACTAACTTATAACTTTTCAGCAACATGCAGACGCTCATTTTAAGTCAATAACATTTGAACTTGATAAAAAGTACTAGCTCCACTAGCAGATTTTCTCACCTGTAATATGGAAAAAACTTCTTGTTTTCTATCATTTTCATCTTGTTTTCAGAAGAATCTGTAATGATGAACTGGCATTAATGAAGAAATAGACCTCTAGATAAACATACATTGTTGTTGTTTGAAGTTAATAATTGCTTTCACATGTTTTATCAGAGCTTCATGGTAATTTATAGATGAGGAGATAAAGGTAGCAAGAGAGATGAAGAGACAATGTTGTGGTTTTCGCAGCGCCTCAAGCTCTTTGGAAACGTGAATAATTGGAGGGAAATGTTCGCAGAGCAAAGTCCTGCAGCACAAAAGTGAGGTAAACTGAGTCTGATCATTTCATGGGCTGTTGGAAGTCTGTGTGTGATAGATGGGGCCTCGTAATGGTTAATCTAGTGTGTTCATCCTGTGTGAAAGAGCACACACGTCAGGAGCCTAATCATCTGCTGACGTTATGAATATTAGTTTGACTTTTATTACAAGTTTGTCTTAAATTAGAAAATTATTGAAAGGACCATTTAAAATTCAAAGTTATGCGTTTAAATGCACAATAACATGAATTTATGATCCAGAAAAATGTGTTATTGTGACAGGCCTATTCGTAGTCCCTTTACTTGAGTAACGGTTACAGTTTCTCAGTAATCATTGTACCTCTGATGGCAGATTCTTGAGGTTATAGAAGTTGCTGTTGACCTGTAAATAAAGACAGAAACAGAATCAGCTGACATAAACTTAGCCGTTACGGAGAGGCAGCAGTTCTGTGATTCAGGTGAAACAACATCCGGTGTAAAATTAGAAGGATTACTCCTTTACCGCCGAGATTCTTTCGCTTCACGTCATTACAGAGCATTTTCTATCATCAAACCAACAACCAACAAAATCCAGGAAATATAAGGATGTGTCGGCCATTACACCCTAACAAACCGTTACAGTCAGTAAATATCGGTACCAAATGATGCAGAACAAGTTCATGTGAACACAAACCCGCGATGCAGCATCTCTTGCGACTGTTTACATAAAAATTTCCTCTAACAATGATCTATCCCTGTTTTTGATTAAAACCACCCCCAAAAAGCACAGTAGACACCGATTAAAATGTTCTGCTTCAAATGCTTACATGGTACATGGCATGAAGCACTCTGACAACTCTTCTGAACCATAAAATAAGTCAACGTTTACCATATAAACATAAAATAAATGGAGTTTTTACTTACATTCAGACGCAGTCAGTGGGAGGTTGGTGGTTAACCTCCTGTGTCTGTACCGCTTTGAGCTCCAGAGGCGACCGGATAATTTCTGGCGCATGAGCACAATCCGATTTACTACCCCCAAAATTTGGGTAAATACTACAATACTTTATTATGTTGCAATTTTTACTGTCCACAAACAGGTAGTGTTAATATGATTTTAAGGTAATTTTAAATTATTTTAATTGGATTGTATTTACAACCATCCAGAGTTGGGTCCAGTTCAGAAACTGATTTTTCTCCCTAGACAGAAATATAATTCCCACAATGAGGCTGTTTAAGGCGTCCACTGCATCCCAGCACCATATTAATACAAAGTCAGCCAAATATTTTCCATGCATCATGAGACGGCTTCCTCCTCCTCCTCTGTGTGCTTATTGCACAGCTGGTTTTCCCCTGACTGGTACATATTTTTTCTGCGGATGAAAAGTGCCGGCTTTAATAAATCTGATAGATGACTGGTTGCAAACTGTTGACCAGTCATTTTTCTGACAGGAAGTATTACTTGATTTTACTCTTTACATTAAGATGTATTACCAAGCAGCTTGATTCCTCTATAAGGAGATAAAACATGTTTAGTAATGCCTCAGCTTTCGCCAGGCACTCTGATCTTTACTCTCAAATTAAAACAAATAAATAGGAACGCAAACTGATTTTTAGTTTGTTTAACTTTAATAACTGGATCGTTAAATGGTTGTAAATGTAGGTCAAAAATCTAACTTGTCAAGAAAATAGAGCAAATTAAAGATTTAAAATTTAAAAACAATTTCAAACTTTCTTCTGCAAACAACTGCAATAAAGATTTTGAGAACATGCAACACTCAAGTTACCAGCATACATCAAATAATACAAAAAAACCCGACATGTCAACGAAAGTCAGAAAAAACATTTATTTTTATTTATTAATTATTTCAAATAATTACATTTCACAACTGTTTAGCACTTAGAAGTACTGCCTGCTATATTAACCATGTTTTCCATCGAAAATAGTGATAAACGTAGCAATCTTAGCATTGGTTTTAAATGCTTATTTAGTCTTCGCTTAAAATTTTTACGAATTCAATCATATTTTTAAACAAATAAAACTTTAAATTGCAAACTACTTCTTTAATAAATGCTATAAACATTATATTCAACAGTAAACAGATAAAAGTGCAAATAAATAATGAATAGGTGAAATAATTTGCTCACCGGTCTCACCAGAGGACCGCACAGCAGCACAAAATGGCGCCGCCTCCAACCTCCTGGTTTGTTCACTCTACGACCAGAAGCACAGAGAGAACCGAACTAGTTAACAATGGTGAACTTAACTCATCGTTTTGGCAGTAAACAGACATAAAAAAATCATTCTTAGCATCAGCAATGTTAGCTAACGATTCGTTTTATACATTTTTTTTTGTACCTCTTCTTCCGTGAATCTTTTGCGTTCAGTTAGCAGCTCAGCGCTCAAGTCGCAACGGAAATGAAGGAGGAAACCACGGAGGTGGTGGGCGGGACAATGCGCCACTTGGAAAGAGCTCATTGGTTAAGACCGATGCAAGCGTTTTTTCTTCCTGAAAAGTTAACCCTTTAATTACTGGTCGTGACAATAATTCACCCAAAAAATAATTAACTGTTAAAATAATAAATCTTCTCATTTTCATGAGAGTTTAAAGGATTTTTAAATTATTATTATTATTAAAGCCATATTTAAATGTGTGCTCCGCACCCTCTGTGGGCGCCACACCTAGAGGGGGCGCCAAAACGACGGCAGAAAAATAATTTGTAGTAAGCATTTTCTATATTAACAGGTGTTGTGCTTTTTGATTTTTTTCCCCCTTTACAACCCAAAGAGACATTTTCTAATTTTTTTGAATTTGCCTTGACAATTTTGGCTCATGTTGTAAAAAGTTTGGACATCGCTGTTCAGAAGAACATGTGCTAACATTAGATGGGCCAATTAAGAGCGTCTACTGAAGCTAATTTAAAGGTACATGTACCTATTATTCCTGTTTAGGATGGAACAGTGTGTGTGTGTGTGTGTGTGTGTGTGTGTGTGTGTGTGTGTGTGTGTGTGTGTGTGTGTGTGTGTGTGTGTGTGTGTGTGTGTGTGTGTGTGTGTGTGTGTGTGTGTGTGAAGCCCGCAGAAAGCAAACATGCAGTCCAGCAGCAGACAGTCCGTGTGATGAGCCGGCGGAAAGGCAAACGTCTCTGCTCATAAATACGTCCATGTTCAAGATTTACGGCTAGCAGTTCCATCTCCAGAGGAAGCCTGGTCGATTGCTTTTTGCGCCTGTCCTGCAGTTCTTGCAGGAAACACGCTGTGTGCAGCTCCGCATGCCGAAAATCCACATAACGCAGGTGAAAAAACAAAGGTTGCTCAGTTTGTCGTGTTAATTATTTGCATATGTCCTGTTTTTGTTTTTAGCAGCTAAGAGTCAACTCAGATGCACAGTTTTATCTAGGAGGAGTAAAAAGGGAAGAACACCTGCTGGGACTGATGAAAGGTTAATCTGGTCCCAGTAACAGACATGATGAAGGACTCAATGAATCACAGACAGAAAAATCACTACACTGGAAGTGTTTTCATTCAAGAACCTCTAAAAGTTATAAATCTTTTGTTAAAGCTGAATTATGTAATTATGTATGTTCTTTATAAGAAAAAATTCTAAATGTCAAAAATCTTTTACATAATTGTTGAAACTGTCACCATGTTGTGAAAGTTTATGACAGATAATCTGTGAAAAAAATTGATCTTGCTGTCTGAAGAAACAACCAATCAGAACCAGGAGGAGGGGCTTAGTGCTGTCAATCACCCTCATGAAGTTGCTGCTGAATGTGCTAATGGCAGAGAAACAACTCGTCGTTACAGGAAAACTGTTTATCTGCTGTCATCTGTGGCTATGCTAACTAGCCTCCACATTGACGACAGGCTATGCTAACTGCAGGGTGGCACGAGATTGTGATTGACAGCGCTAAGACCCGCCTCCTGTCTCTGATTGGTTGTTTCTAGTTCAAACTGGGAGAAGGTGGAGGAGTTGAATTTTTTCAAGGACTAACTGTCTCATAAATTGTCACAAAAAAGTGACAGTTTCAACAGATACAAACATATATTTTATAAAAGCTACATACTGCACCTTCAGTTATCATTTTTTTGTTTTTTACAGACGTTTGTAGGTGAATGTCTGCAGCTGCTCTCGCTCTGTTTGTGTATCAGGAAGTCAGACGCTGCAGGACTGTTTTATTGCTGTACAGAATCAGATCAAAGTTAAACATTTTATTGAGGAAAGCAACAGTAAATTTGAGTAAATTGAAACCATCCACTTGGAGATTAATGAGAACAAACTGAGGCTGCAGAAGAAAATGCTTCCGACTGTAGACCATCCATCCTTCCTCACTTACTTTCTTCCCTTCATTCTTTAATTTATCGTTTTCTTTCCTTTCTTCTCTCCCTCACATCTATATTTCATTTCATTTGTGTATTGTTAAAAGAGAAAAAACTATTGGATCTGAACTCGCTGTATTTGACTTATGACTTTGCGATGACGATAAATAAACTGAATCAGTTGCTGCAGTTTTTCTTATATTTTTTCCATCGAGCCACAGAAACTGCTTTTCAACAATCTTTGCAACACCAGAAGCCTGTGAACTTCAGCAACCTGAAACTGCCCATGAAGGGGAAACTCCGGCTTTGTGTGCTCTGTAAGGATTGTCGAACACATCAGTTGTGGTGTTAGCATGATGCTCATTCAGCGTCAGCATTCAACAAAAAACCTTCTGATGCAGAAATCCTTGAACTGCTTCAGTTAAGATGCACACTCCCCAATAAACTAATCCCCCCTAAAACGACGAGGCCCAGTCATCTTCCTCACAAAGACTTCAAAGTGAAGCCAGGAGTCGGACTGTGAATGATGGAGCTCCTGTGTGTGTTTGGCTGACAGAGTTAACCAAACAAGCAGTTTCAGAAATGCTCACCGGGGCCAGCTAAGCTCCTGACGGTGACCACTTAAGTGCTGCGCGGTCTCTCTGGGGTGAGTTTGTGGGAATAAGCATTTCCTCGGACGTTTCGCTGGCCTGCAATGCGTGAGCTTGTGTGTCCTCGTGGATATATTGGTGCTGTGCGTGTTTGCTTGGTGGCGCGTTAAAGGTTTCCTCTGCCAGGGGGAGACATCTGTTTTTTTTAATGTCACCGTATATTCTGGAGCCAAACGCCTCAGAGAAAGAAAGAAACAAAGAAAGCACTGCAACACATTATTTTCACTTACTGTAATGTTTTCATTCAGTTGCCAGCAAATTTTCTGACCTTTACCTTTTATGTAAAATTCACAGTTAGCACCATTTGGGTTTCTACTGCTTCTAAAAACAACCCAAGCGTTTTAAAGAAACACCGAGACAGTTTTTAGCAATAAGTTAATATTATCTGTTGTCAGAAAATTAGTCGTTTCAAAAACCTTTTGAATGTTGAGTCAGAAATCAGCAAAAACTGCTCTTCACCCCGCAAAGTCTAGATGTTACCTAGCAACCCCAGCAGCGTTCCGCCCCGTTACCTAGCAACACGAGCAGAGTTCCGCCCCATTACTTAGCAAGCCCAGCAGAGTTCTGCCCCGTTACCTAGCAACCCCAGCAGCGTTCCGCCCCGTTACCTAGCAACACGAGCAGAGTTCCGTCCCGTTACTTAGCAACCCCAGCAGCGTTCCGCCCCGTTACCTAGCAACCCCAGCAGAGTTCCAGGACGTTTGGTCTATGGCTGCTGGAAAAGACAATTGTTTTATGGTTGACTTACCGTCCAGAAACCACTTGCTGCATTCTTGTTAGTTGTGCAGGAGGCTTCACTTCTGCTTTTCAAAGATGTATGGTTGCATAATTGTGCACCAGTTTTCACACACTTTTATCTGTGAAAGTGTGTGAGATGGGAGGCCAGGGCCAGCAGCTGCAGCTAATTTGACTATAATTGTGCTGTAAATGTCAATTAAATGTGATTTGACTAATCAATTCCAAATGTAATGACAGCAAAATTAAACAATAAAACATGTACAAGTCATAAAAACAATATTAATTCCTGGTAAAAACCAGAAGCCTATTTCTTCAGATGTCTATGTAAGACTAGCTTGTTAGCCTTAGAAACCACAGTAGCAAACTGATTATCTCGAGAAAATCATGCCAAAAAAATAATTTCAGGTTTGAAACCTACTAAGTTTTGAACTTTTGTCAAGATCTAAGTGAGGTTTATGCTTCTTCCTCCTCAAAGAAATGGAACACAGCAGCTGTAATCTGACCGTGGGTTTATGTAGATTTGGTGAGTTAGCCTAACCGCATATTCTGTTTCTGTTCCTTCTTTAGCTTTCAGTTTGACTGAAAGAGTAGAGAGTTATTCAGAGATTAAAATGTATTACAAAAGCGACGACCGGTCCATGAACTCACTTTTTAAATTTTTCTAATTCGGTCCTATTCTGCCGTTCCTCGCTAACATTTCCGGTTTCTGAAAAGAGGAGGGAAAGAGCCGGAGCGAGATGAATTTATAATCGGTGAAGGGTGAGTCCTTCGGCAGCCGGGGTCAGCGCTCTAATCGCAGGAAGTGAAGACACTGCGAGGATGTTTAATGAGAGGATAAGAGCAACAGGGAGGGCTGGGGGAATTAGCCCTTTTAGATATCATTAAACATTAATACTGTCAGGGGACCGGCGCTCGCTGGGGTCCTTTCATTGACTTTCATGCTGGGTGCTAATAGAGTTTCACCTCCGGGGACCTGAGCGCCCCGCACCCTTCCCCCCAAAGCCGAAGCAAAGAGAGATCAGATCGCCTCCTCGCTTCTGAGGATGAGATTATTCAGCCTGGGTGGTAATTTAGATTATTTAAGGTTAAACACTCAAATTAATCCTTTTTCTTTCCTTTCCGTACAATACAGTCGTTTAAAAGTATAAAAACTCCTTGGAAGAGTGAATAAATTTGCCCAGAGGTGATCTCACATGAGTCAAACGAGTCGTTTGGCAAAAATAACAGCAATAAAAAAAGAGGTTTATTTATATACATTTTCACCAAATTATTCTTTAATTTGTAAATTTAACAGTTAGCAAACTAAATATTTAGCTACAACCTTTAAAATAATATTTTAGCTTGCTAAACCTTTACTTTATCTAACTAGTTAACTCAATATTTAGATTTATACTGAATATTTAACTTGTTAGCTAAATATTTTGTATATTTAGGAAGCAAAACATTTTGCTACCTAAATATATTTAGCTAGCTGAATGTACAAAATGACAAGTCTCAGTATTTGTTTCAGGCTGTGTGCCTACCTAACTAAATATAGTTTTTTTTTAAATTAAATTTCTTAACTTGCTAGCAAAATATTTAGCTTGAAACTAAACATTTTGCTGACTAAATGTTTCTGTTTTGAAGCTAAATATTTAGATAACTAAACATTCAGCTACCTAGCTAAATATTTGGCTTCAGACTAAATATTTTGCAAGCAAATAATGTATTTAAATCTAAATATTTAGTTAGTTAGCTACATATCTATCCACAAACCAAATACTTAGCAAGCTTAAAAAAATATTTTAGAGGGTGGCTAAATATTTATTTAGAAAACTTTCAACTTTTATTGTACATTTTAGCTTAAAACAAAGAATGAGCCATTTAACTGTGTGGATCTCCAGCCGGAGTTTATAAAAATGTTCACCAGATCCAGCTTTTATTGTGATAGTCCATTTTCACTTATCAGCAAGTTACTTTGCATATTAATTTAGCTTTGAACTAGCTAAATGTTGAGCTAATATTTAGCCACCTCAGAGCTTATAGAGATAATTAGCTTGCAAGCTAAATATTTTTGCTTCACACTGAATACTTAGCTTGCAAATCAAATATTTATTTAGTAAGCTAAATATTGTGTTTGGTAATTTAATATTTAGCTGGAAACTCAAATTTAAAAATTGGTTTATGGTGAAAATGACACTGAGTTTGAAAAATTACTCTTTGTTTTTTTTTCTCCTATGACTGACTAAATAACCGAAATTATTGCTGTTAATTTTTGAAAGTGTAACTTCACAAAGAGACTTCAAGCTAAATAAAACCGTCACCATCAGAGTCAGAAGGCACAAAGAGAAACTGGCTGGCGGCAAAAACGTGTGGATGGCGCCATCTAGAGGCCAGAGTTTCCCACTGATTTGCAGAATGTAGCGAAGGAAGGAAGGAGGAATCAGATCCTGAAGCAAATTTATAGTTTTCAAAGGAAAACAATTGGCAGAGAAGTGGAAATGAGGTCAAACGTACATTAAGAGTATGTGAATGTAATTTAAAAGACAAAAAAAATGACAGATGGGGAAAAGTTTGCAGTAATCTTAAAATTGTTTCCAGTGGAGCAAACTGTCAAAGTTACAAACAAGAGAAAAAAGTCAACAGTGATTTTATTCAGGATTTCCACAAATTCTCAATTTCAAACATCTGATTTTTTCCAGACTCAAATTCACATTTTTTTCTTGGCAGGATTATTGTACAATAAATGTCGTTTTTTTTTTTATTTGTAACGGCAGAAAATTAGATATTTTATTGGTTTGATTGATATTAAAACAGAGCCTTTACAGGTTTACATTTTTTGGAGAAAATTTACAATAAAAAGTTCTGATTCAGATGTTTTTGTGTACATGTTTACTGTAAACCAAAGAGGTTTTATGATGTTGTTTATGTAAATCTCCAGCAGAGGGCAGTATGCGCTTACGGGCGTTATCCAGAGTGTTTTAATGACATGATCGGATGGTGGCCGACAGAGGGCGCTGCTGCTGCACAATCATAGAGCCAGGTTACCGTTGTGGTAAATAATTTCTTATCTTTCCAGGGATTCCTCTCTGGTTCTGTTCGGAGTGCTGACTGCTAAGACCTCAGCTTCACACAGTAAGAAACATCAGCACATTTCCACTGATGGGCCATTAAACGGGCTGCTTTAAAAGAATAAACCCGCTCCGGGTTCAGCCCATGCTGCTGTGTGGCTCTGTAGAAATGTCTGCTAACATCAGATGAATGATGTGCTTTGAAATATTCAGCAATGCCCTCGGAGCATCGTTAACGCACAGTTTTTCTTTTCTTTCTCTAACAGATCCTTAAGCCCAGCTGCCAGAGGTAATTTGGTCTAAAAACACCTCAGCTCCACGTCTGCAGCAAAGTGAGTCCTACATATAAAGTGCATTTTTAATAAACTTCTGTACTTTTTCCAACCTAAATCCAGTTAAAAGAATCTGTTCGAATGTCAAAAATGCTAAAAATAAATGCAATTTGTTGGAAACCTAACAAAATCACACCCATTTTCACGATCTTGGAGTTAAAATCCATCCATCCATTGTCCCTCAGTGGGGTCGGGAGGGTTGCTGGTTCCTCTCCAGCTAGCGTGCCGGGCAAGAGGCAGGGTCACCTGGACAGGTCGCCAGTCTGTCGCAGGGCAACACAGAGACACACAACCATGCACACACACACTCACACCTAGGGGCAATTTAGAGAGGCCAATTAACCTGACAGTCATGTTTCTGGACTGTGGGAGGAAACCGGAGTACCTGGAGAAAACCCACCATGCACAGGGAGAACATGGAGACTCCATGCAGAAAGACCGGGAATCGAACCCAGAACCTTCTTGCTGCAAGGCAACAGCTCTACCAACTGCGCCACTGTGCAGCCCTGGAGTTAAAATATGTTCATGAAAAGCAGGTTGAGCTGGTCGAACAGAGCCTGCAACAACGGCACGGCGTTCTGCCGCTAGAGAGACAAAAACTGAGCATCGTCCTCCAACCAGGACTTCATCAGTCAGGACAGGTTGACACAACGCCAAGACGGACCGATTATTCCCAAAGAGCTCCATGTCAGACGCTACGGGGCTCAGCTCGCAGGTTAAAGGTTAAAGTTCATGACTCTGAAACAATCTGGCTGTTTGGAAGAGTCTACGAAGAAAGCCCAAGAAAGAACGACGTTAAGAGTTCTGAATTAATATGAATTACAACATTTAACTTCCTCAGGGATCAACAACGTTTTCATGAGCTGAACTGAATGAAAGCTGCAGCTAAATGAAGGATAAGACGGGAGGAACAATGTCCTCTGCTGCTGTGTTCGGTCTGAAAGGAGCACATTTCTGCTAATGAGCTAACACAGTGCTACTTTGTAGCTTAGCGCTTTTGCTAACCTTGAAAACCTTTAGCGCGGTTAGCTTCCCCTAGATACATTCTTCCTAAGAAGTTCTGAAGCGCTAATTTGCTAATCTGTTTTCTAAACATTCAGTTGAATTAAGTTCAACATCTTTGTTGAAGTTTTGGTTATTGGCTGTTAAGAAGCTAGACGTTAATATTCATGCTCTTATTTTGAAGTTGTGGACGCCTGTTAGCGCAGCAGTTTGTTTCCTTCCTCGTGTTCTCCGCCTGTGGATGCGGTCGCAGCAAACCAACGTTTATTCTGCGCCTTCAGCACACGTGGGGTAATAGCATGGTTGAAGTTAGCGCTTTAGCATTAGCTTCTGCTAAATCGCATGTTGGTGAGGCTTTAGCATGCTTTAATGCTAGGGAACTGATGTTTGTAATTTTTGGTTTTAGTTAGCAGAGCTACAGAAACAAATATTATTAATAATAATAAATTCAAACAAAACAAAAGCTACAAACTGAAAGAGTCGAACAGAAACCCAGAGCGAAGCGCTGCTGCTCCTGATCAACAAGCTGCCGGATCATGGGGTGTGCTTAGACTTTTATGATTGGTTCACAAACTGCACACTGAATAATAAAGACTTTTTTAGGCTCCTTCAGGCTTTCTAAGATTTTAAAAGCTTTATTGGAAGGTTAAGATTGGCGGAGTGTCTGTAGAAACAATGAATATTAAAAATGGAGCCTAGGATAACACGTGCTGCTGACAGGGATCTGTAATTTCTCATGGATAACAACATGATCTGCCTGGTGGTGAAAGAGGAATCAGAAATCTCACGTTGAGCTCCTCCTGGCTGAGGTGGGGAAATTACCGGCCTCAGGAAGTCGGTCATCTTCACAAGCTTTTCCGGCCTGCTTTAAAATGCAGCCATTTGGTGCTCAGATTCCACAGAACTGGTCCTCTGACATGAAGCAAAGTCATCCAGGAGGAGCTCCGTTTGTTGAGCAGAGATGAATAATGAAAAGGTTCTCTGGCAGATCGAGCAGAAAGGTTTAGCTGAGAATCCTCTGATTCTCCAAGCAGAGGATGTTTGTGTTTGGACATGAAGA